>NC_092204.1:76833581-76902304 GCF_043381705.1 Parasteatoda tepidariorum
TATATATATATATATATATATATATGTGTGTGTGTGTGTGTGTGTAAGATTTTCCCTAAGTTTTATAGATTGTAAGAAAATTTACCATTACTCTTTTATTTGCTTGGCCTACAGACCTCTTTTTCTTTACACCTTTGACGGCCAACTTTTCAATAACAGAAGATAAAGCCGGTGGCTGATATAGAAGAAAAATAAAACGACAAGTTGCTTTTGACGCCACCCACGATAAAATACAACCATCGAAAAATAATAATCAACACGTTAAAAATAAAATGTAAAGGATAAAGCATAAAAAAATCCTCACCAGGCCACTTTACTGAAAAGGATGAGCTTCAAAAAAGAAAAAAAGAGCACTTTGGCGACGAAATTGAAATCTGTCTTCTTCATTTAAGAAGTGTCACTTTAGGAGGAAGTTCTTGTTTGTTAGTCCTTTTGGCTGGTGTTTTATTTTAAAGTTTCGTTTCATGTAGCGTACGAGGTAAATAAAGGAACAACCTCAAACATTACATAAATAGCTGTCAGATATTAACGAAGAAATCAGATGGATGAATGTAATTCGTTCTCATTCCTCGACTATGTACTCAATTTGAGAAGAATGGGTAGAATGTTAGTTGTAAACTCAAAGCTTTGAGGAACAAATCCACGATTTGAAAAATTAATTGAAGAAAACGGTAGGAGATAAATTAAAATTATAAGGTTTGCTACATTCGGCTTAGGAATTTAATAAGTTTATTCACACTAAGCTTCGGAATTGGTTACAAAGATTGTCACTTGATGGCACTGCTAACAGAAAAACTGTAGAAAGGTTTTCGAAGTAGCCACCATTTTTAAGTAATGGCGCTACATGTCTCAGCATGAACACAAAATTAGCAGACGCTCATACAAATATTTCAGCTGGGTATGGTTTGACATGCAGTAGAAAACAATATTTCATAGTTTTTTTTCAGTTAGCAGCGTTACCTGTTGATAAAATTTTTAACTAATTTCGTATCTCAGAGAGAATAAACAAAATGGATTAATAAATAGAAAGCAGTGAACCATTTATTTCTATCTCATACAGTTTTTCTTTAATTGATTTTAAATCGTGGGTTCTCTCTGGGGAGGCATAGTGAGCATGTTCCTGGGTGGCACATAGGGTGTCTGGGTGCCTTCATCAATTACTTTGGGTGATAGGAGGAAAATAAAATACCTCCACTAACTTTTGAAACTATTTTACCCTGAAATAGAGAAGACAACAACAACAACAAATCGTGGGTTATTGTTAGCATTGTCCATTTTAAGGG
Source organism: Parasteatoda tepidariorum (assembly GCF_043381705.1). NCBI lineage: Eukaryota > Metazoa > Arthropoda > Arachnida > Araneae > Theridiidae > Parasteatoda > Parasteatoda tepidariorum. The sequence continues at coordinate 76,834,865 of NC_092204.1, forward strand.
CATTGAATTAGAAATCTAATATTTACCTTCAAATGGAAAAAAGAGGGGATTTATGAATATCTTCGTCCAAAGGCTGAGTGAATTAACATGTATAGTAACTAGAAATTAACTCCTTAAACTTTGAAAAGGAAAAAAAAGACAATATTTTTCTTACATAACTGAGAGATTTGATCTTAATTGGAATTTCAGTTATTTAGAGAAAATTAGCCTTAGGATGCCTAAAAAACATCAGAAAGTTGCTAACGAAAAAAAACGACTTTTTATTATTAAAAAGAACAAAATCAAACCATCAGTTTATAAATGATATTGTTAATACTAAATGATCTCAATGAAACTAATGCTCCTTCAATTACTTTAGAGAAACTTTAAATGACACCCTATCTATTTATTTATTTATGGAAATGATATTTCAAATATATTTATTTATGAATTAGTGTTATTTATCATCTGTATATTTAATAGTTTTCAAAAGTTGGCATTTTTAGACTGGAACAAAAACTAACTTGGACACACATAATACAAAATTTGAACTCCAATAAAAATATTACTGTCATTGTTTTAAGTAATCATGAAAGTACTATTACTTGTAACATACTCATAAAATTTCAAATTGGCCTCATTTGGCCTAAATAGAGAGCTGTAAACGTGCCACAAATCTTTCTGTTATGAATGGCAAATCCCTTATTAATATTTTCTCCATTGGAATTGGATAGATAAGGTTTGGATGTAAATGAATTTTGTTAGAGAGCCAAAGGTTTTATGAATTTTGATTCAAACTCAAAATGGACCAATCAGAAAAATTTACTCGATACAGGCATGGTGAATAAGGTGGCATTTTTTTTGTCAGAAAAATGTGAGTCAGAATTCTTGAATTCTTTTGTCAGAATTCTTGAGCACCTTCAGCGCAGTGTGCTAAATCAGATATCTATAGAAAGGTCTGCTTTACACTCTAAAAACTGTACCTCTTAAATAAAAGGCACAAGCAAAATGTACCCTTTATTTTCTCGCGTTAGAGGCACATAACTAATGTGCCTTTAAAAATGAGAGGCACCACAAGAAATGAAAGGCACCAAAGCAAACGCGAGTCAATGCGCGGTACTAAAGGATTTTACCGGTTCCCTGTGCCTCTCAAATGGCCTTCCCTTTTTTTTCTTCGGTACGATGTAACGGAGAAGAAGCGCATGCGCACATCAATGAAATATTTTATGACGAAATACAAATAATAAAAGCAGACGATAAAATTAGAACACCAGAAAGTTGTTGATTTTTTAAAATTAGTTTTGTGTGGAATTTGAGTTTTCATATTACCCGTTACGGGTTTATCTAGTTTGTTTTATGATATTTTATCTATCCCGTTACGGGTGAGTTTTCATATATCCGGCACTACGGGCACTTTTTCTAGTTTCCTTTATAAGATTTAACTATCCCGTTACGGGTACTTTATATTTGTTATTGTATTTGTTGTGGTGTCAAATAAATGTTTTTATAAAAAAACTGAACAGTTCTTTAATATAGCTTGATACGCTACAGCTATGTATTAATTGGTGGCAGTGGTGGGATCCGTTCCAGAAATGTTTTATTAAGTTTTTGAAAGAATTGGTGACAAATATTATTGTTATTAAGGATTTCCTACTTTAGAAAAAATTAGTGAATGAGATGTTTAAAATTGATGCCAAGAAAAATGGAATTCGACGGTACTTCGAACTCTTTGAACAGAAAGCGAAGAGATTTAGTGTGAATTTCGAACTTTGGTTTTCGTGTGCTTTACAGCTTATTCTTTCTGAAAAGTCAGAAATTTATGATGATAATTATTATTACTTTAAAGAAAATCTCATTGCCAATTTTCAGTATGATCCACAAGCTATTCCGTGTAATAGCGATCGCCAGAAAGAACATTTTAATGAGAAATGGAATTCGCCAAGTATTGTGAAGAAATTTAGATCTGAACGTGAATGTTTCTATTGTGGTGAAATAGGACATTTTAAGAANAGGTTCCCGAATACCTTTTGTGAATAACGAAGTATAACATCTACCAAGATGAGTTTGCGATAAGTTTGTGAAAAAATATTTGCAATATGTTGTGAAAAAATATTTGCGAAATGTTGCAAAATAATATAAGTTTATACAGTTAAATATTCAATTTATATGCAACACTATTTGAAAAACCAAATCCCTCGTCATTTTTTGGTACCTTGCACATTACAATAGAGATATCAAAATCAGAGGCTGAACTAGTTCAATGTCCCACTATCACCCAATCAATCAATTTGAGTTTGCACTATTTTTATTAGACGATTCGTATTCCTACACCAATAGAAGCGTATTACTATTGGTTGTATCTGTAACTGATTGATCATTGATGAATTTCAAGTAGATAGGTATATGAAATGGTGTCAGTGTTGAAATAATATATGTGTTGGCCAATATTTTCTCTATGCTGAAATAAAACTCGAAATCGGAGAAAGATTATGAATTAGTGTCCACCAGAGTAACCGTGGACGCATTGCTTTGCGATATCTTTTCCTTGCATGTATGTGAGTCAGTTCTATTCAAAAATTCCAATCTATTATAAAAATCTTCATAGTCTTTATTTCATTGTCCATAGCTTTAAAGAAAAATATTAATTTTTTAGTATTTATGTTCAATTTTGAGCATTTATATTTAATTTTTTATTAGCGATACTTTAAAATGTNTCACGTGATATTTTTTAAACTACGTATAAACAGATTTTCCTGAGTGCCGAGGAAAGAAAAATAATTTCCAAGTTTCTCTAAAACTAATGACCCCAGATTTTCAGAGCAAAGAAAACAGCTTTGAATGAATTGGCCAATATTTTCTTTAAGTTAACCTTGTTTGAAAAACTATTCAAGGGAAGCAGACTAGACAACTTAATCTGTAAATAGAAGAAGATGAGTTCATTATTGATTGAGTTTCTTTTCTTTTTAGAGTTAGAATAAAAATTTCATAGACAAAATATTAATTGAAATGTTTACAGATATTTTACATTGAAGCTTGAAATAGCCACGACTATATTCTTAAATTAGCTAGATATTGCAATCAGTAAAATATCTCTCGAATTAAAATTCGTAGCATACCATTTTATTGTGCTAAAAATCTGCTTAATTTGCATTTTTGTTTACTAATTTCCTTTAAAGTGAAATTATAGGAATTGAGATTATATACAAAAGAAACATATTTCCGATACTCTTTATATAAATCCAAGAGAGATTTATAGTATAGACTCTAGAATGATCCAATTTTTCTTCCAGCGCTTCTTCTTTTTGATATATTCATTCAATTTAAAACATGGATTTCCAATAAACATATAACCTTCAGCAATTTATACTTCTGAAGTATTTAAAAAAATATTTGTAAATTTCTTTATAAATTTTTCCTTTTATAGAATTTTCTGTTGAAGAAATTCTTCCAATTTCCCAACCAAAATTATCTTATTTTTTCCATTATCTCATTGTTGTTTTTAATGACACATGGACAATCTAAGCTCGCTCTTTATTCGATTTTTGAGAATTAAATCAGGAACACCTTTAGTGCACCTTTAGAACATCATAGGGCACCTTTCATTAGTCAAGAGAGCACCGCAAGGGTGAAAGTAAGTATTAGTTCAGAGCCCCACTGGTAGATGGCAATACCAATCATTCGTGCGGCTACTTCCTTAATTTAGACATAGATCGATCTTAATCTCTTTTTTTCAACTTAAAATAATGAATGAATATCATTCCTCTTTTACAATTCTTGAACCAAGAAGCATTTTTAAACCTTTATCTAAAATTTTTCATAATGATTTTTATTTAGTTACACCTAACTATGATATTTCCAATCGAAGCTGAAAGTCAGAGATTACTTTTTACTTTAAGTATGCTGGTTTACTTCAAGATCAACATTTTTTCTCCTCATAATTCAGAGCGAGATTGATCATCGACTGGAATACTTGAAATATTATATATCTGGCCAATTTTTGAATATTTTTATAAGAAAATAAGATGGCAAAGTTTTTTCTTTAACAATTTATTACTAGAAACCAAAAACTTTAATCAATTTATTAAATTTGCCATGATCTTTATAAGAACTAAAAAAAATATTTTTAATGTGTCTAAATTTAAGTTCAACGTCCGGTTTAGATGGCAGGATTCAAAGTAAATTTTAAACTTAATAGATGGTATTGTATCAGTAATGAACAAAAAGCCTTTCTCACGCATCTAGTAATGTTTATCTAACCCAATATAGGTTTCTAACTTCTTTTTACATTTTAAACTAACTTGCGAAACAAGTGTCCCTTTTATACCTTTTTTATATTTGACAGTTTAAAGGCGCCTTATTGGATTTGCTAACGAGCTGCTTTCCCTTTCCCTATTTTTTTTCATTATTTCCTTTCTAATTTGGCAACAGGCCTATCCTCACGCNTTAATATAATTGTTTAAAACTAATTAAGGTGTTAAGATTCGAGGAGGGGTTGATGAATTAGAATATTTAAATACTGTTATGCTATGCATTCAGTTTGGTTACCATTGAAAATTATATACTTTACAAGATAATTTTTGAAAGATGAACAAGCCAAAAAACTGGCCAATTTTTGAATATTTTTATAAGAAAATAAGATGGCAAAGTTTTTTTTTTAACAATTTAACACTAGAAACCAAAAATTTTAATCAATTCATTAAATTTGCCATGATCTGCCAAGAACTAAAAAAAATATTTTTAATGTGTCTAAATTTAAGTTCAACGTCCGGTTTAGATGGCAGGATTCAAAGTAAATTTTAAACTTAATAGATGGTATTGTATCAGTAATGAACAAAAAGCCTTTCTCACGCATCTAGTAATGTTTATCTAACCCAATATAGGTTTCTAACTTCTTTTTACATTTTAAACTAACTTGCGAAACAAGTGTCCCTTTTATACCTTTTTTATATTTGACAGTTTAAAGGCGCCTTATTGGATTTGCTAACGAGCTGCTTTCCCTTTCCCTATTTTTTTTCATTATTTCCTTTCTAATTTGGCAACAGGCCTATCCTCACGCCGCGTACACAAATCTAAAGTAGCTTCCGACAGTTACGGTTACGCTTTTTTGACACGCAAACAAACAAGTAAGAATGGGACGGAAGAAAGAAGAGTGCGATTGTGTTCCAAGCGTTAATTGATGAGACAAGTAAAAATCAGCATTTGAAAGGTCAGTAGGTCTCTAATGGAAGAGTCTGGAACAAGTTTCTTTTTTTTTTTTAAANTTTTTTTTTTTTTTTTTCTAAATAGGAATGTTTTTCCCCTCCTTTCATTTTATTTTAGTTAAATGAAATGCAAATAACGTATCATTAACATCAATTAATGGATAGTTTGGAAGAAAGTGTTTTGAAATTAGTATGAGCCATTCAAAAATAGCGATAAAGTGCTATAAATTCTTCAGATATGCGTATGTAATCTCTACTGTAACTGTGAACATGACCTAGCTAACCTCCTGATTAGTTAGGGTAATCCGTTAAAGGAATCAAGAATTTTAAGCAAATTAACCTGTTGTATACGGCTGGAACAACATGTGGACCACTTATGATGGTGCAACATGGTATACTGTAAGCAAAGGGTTAACTAGGTAGAATGCGTATTAACGGTTTCCGTGTTGTTAAAATTTATAAATTTGTTTCTCTCTATAACCTAATTTGTTGATTGTTTTGGCTTAATTCGTTAGATATTGAAAAATAAATAAATAATATTAAGTTAATTTCGTTAAGTGAAGTCTTATTTTACACCATTTGATTTTTAGTATTATAGTTTTTTAAGTGGTTTATGGCTGACTCTATTAACTAATTTATCAAGTCAATCACGATCGTTCTAACAACTGATGTATTAATTGTAGTTTGATCGTAGTAGATAGCGAAAAATAAATGAATATCATTATGTTAATTTAAGCGTGCAGAAACGTTGTTGTTCTAAAAAAGATCTTATTTTCACTTCAATTAGTGCCTAATAGGTTATATGCTGATTATCTAGGGATAATTTGCAGATTACTTAAGTAATTTGAGAAATGAAATAATTTTTGGAACTTTAATGGAACACTCTAGTTAATCCCCACATTAGCCTAGATAATCTGCAAAATAACTAATATCTACACCTTAGCGGTAACACACATATGCTTATGAATAAAGCAAAACAATGTGGGCATAGTATACACTGGACATACTGTAAATTTCAGTTTTATAAACAATAACCGTTCTCGTTGTCTGAACTCAAAATGACAGTACAGATGTAACAAGACAAACAAAGTAAAAGAACGCAGATAAGAAATAGGGAATAAGGATGGGAATACCAAAATGCGGGCTGTAGACATTAAATTAGAAGAGATTTTCAAACATTGGGAGAGAATGCTTAGCTAAATAAAATCATTAATTAAATTATTGGAACTTTCCACAATATGGAATGATGACTTAAGAATATGGACTTAATATTTCAATCATTTTATACTAAAGCCTACTGAATGAAAAACAACCTATAATAAAAATCGATTTTTTTTTAATGAAAGTAGACTAACTTTTTATTATTACCCAATTTGAAAACATGATTTCTTTCCTCAAAATTTGGTTCATTAAATACGATTATTCTTTTTAAAACATTTTTTTTCAGTGGGAAGGTGGGTGGGATTTTCAAAATTTTTCCTTCTCCAAGCAATGGACCACAAATTTTAGTTTATAAATTATATGCTTATAAATACAACTCGCTGAGAAATGGTCAAATGGAAGAACGCACGACGCAAAAAAAATTATTCCCTAGCGTTTGCTTCTCCTCTTGTTTAAAAAGAGTTTATGTTAAAAAATCCTTTCATTATTATTATTTTTTGTTTTGTATTATCGCAAGATTATAGGTGGGAAAATAGCTTTAAAACGACATTAAAAAATCAAGGAATTTTATGGGAAGTATACCACGCGGCCTTACAAAGGATTTAAATGTTCTCAGTGCGTTATGAAATTTATAAAATAAAATAAAGTCAATAAAAAATCCTGGTAAATATTAATGTTTTTTTTTGAAGAAAAGTCAGAAAATGAGTTTCCAATCCAGCAAAAGTAGGAATATTAAAATTCAAAATTTTTACTGAATACTGAAACTTTTTTTTTGGATTCATGATAAAAAGAACCTATATTCAACAGTGAAATCCATATTCATAATAACAATACGTAATAATAAAATGTTGATAAAAAAAGCATTTTGTAAAACTGAAATATTTATATAACTAAAAACCCAAAGTTTTTACAAAGAGAAAGCCTCTTGGCATTTTTATGCATGACATTAACTGAGATAAATGGGTATTCCTTCAATAGGTTGCTTTTAATGCCTCAAGTATCTTAAACGCAACTTGATACACCTTTGGAAATAACCATCTCTTTATACTAAACGTGGAGGTGAATAACTTAGGAGAAAAACAAACCTTCCGACAGAAAAAATAAACTACTATTTCATTTTCTCTTTTTAAAAATAAGAGAATAAAGCATTTTGTTTCTTTTTAGTAATACATAATACTTAGTTCAGCTAAATTTAATCATAAAATTTGCTTTAGAATCATGCTTAATCCGGGTCTGAGTCATCAAAAACGAGTGATGTAGCATGAATCTTTCATTAAATGATCATGAAACAAAATTTTTGAATTGTGTTAAATATTTTATCAATTATTTATTAGTAACAGATTTTATAAATCCAGGTATGGTTTACTGAAGACCAGTGGTGTAGCATGAATCTTTCATTGAACGACCATGAAACAAAATTTTTGAATTGTGTTAAGTATTTTATCAATTATTTATTAATAAAAGATTTTAGAATCTTGCTTAATCTAATCTGGGTCTGAGTCACCGAAAACCAGTGGTGTAGCATGAATCTTTCAGTAATGATCATGAGGCAAACTTTTTTATTCGTGTTAAATATCTTATCAATAATTTTTTAATAACAGATTTTAGAATCTTGCTTAATCTAATCTGGGTCTGAGTCACCGAAAACCAGTGGTGTAGCATGAATCTTTCAGTAATGATCATGAGGCAAACTTTTTTATTTGTGATAAATATCTTATAAATTTTTTTTTAATAACTGATTTTAGAATCTTGCTTAATCTGAGTCTGAGTTAACGAAAACCAGTGGTGTAGCATGAATCTTTCATTAAATGATCATGAGGCAAAATTTTTGAATTGTGTTAAATATTTCATCAATTATTTATTAGTAACAGATTTTATAAATCCAGGTATGGTTTACTGAAGACCAGTGGTGTAGCATGAATCTTTCATTGAACGACCATGAAACAAAATTTTTGAATTGTGTTAAGTATTTTATCAATTATTTATTAATAAAAGATTTTAGAATCTTGCTTAATCTAATCTGGGTCTGAGTTACCGAAAACCAGTGGTGTAGCATGAATCTTTCAGTAATGATCATGAGGCAAACTTTTTTATTTGTGTTAAATATCTTATCAATTATTTTTTAATAACTGATTTTAGAATCTTGCTTAATCTGAGTCTGAGTTAACGAAAACCAGTGGTGTAGCATGAATCTTTCATTAAAGGATCATGAGGCAAACTTTTTTATTTGTGTTAAATATCTTATCAATTATTTTTTAATAACAGATTTTAAAATCTTGCTTAATCTGAGTCTGAGTTAACGAAAACCAGTGGTCTAGCATGAATCTTTCATTAAATGACCATGAGACAAAATTTTTGAATTGAAATATCTTATCAAGAATTTTTTAATAATAAATTTTATAATCTTCCTTAATCTGGGTCTGAGTTATCAAAAACCAGTGGTGTATCATGAATCCTTCAGTAATGATCAAGAAACAAAATTTTTGAATTGTGTCAAGTATTTGAAGTATTTTTGTTAAGTATTTGTGTTAATTGTGTTAAGTTTTTGAATTGTGTTAAGTATACAAAATTTTTGAATTGTGTTATAAGACTCTTACATTAAATGATCATGAAACAAAATTTTTGAATTGTGTAAGTATTTTATCAATTATTTATTAATAACAAATTTTATAATCTTGCTTAATCTGAGTTTGAGTTATTGAAAACCAGTGGTGCTGCATGAATCTGTCATTAAATGATCATGAAGCAAAATTTTATACTTGTGTTAAGTATCTTATCAATTATTTATCAATAACAGATTTAGAAAGGGTGTGGATAAAACGATATAGACTTTAGTAAAAGCTATGATTTTTACAATCCTGTTCAGTAATGTCCAAAATACTTCTGTCAACTGGCTAAAAATAAATTTTGTAAGGTTTTATTTTAGTCTTACATTAAGAAGTTGTGATTTGGATTAAGAAATCAGCAATTAACTATACAAAAAATAACAAATCATTAAACTATTAATAAATGTATATTAGCTTAAAAAATTATTTCACCCAAAAAGTATACAATTTCAATTTCAAATTATTGGTTTTAGTTGCTCTTCCCTTGAACTCTTTCTGCTTGAAACTGTTTAAAATAAGATATTGAGGATATTGTAATGTAATTTTATCTGAACGATGCTAAACAAGAAAGTAAAATTTTATTTATTAAACCGAAATTTTTAGTTGGGGACATTGTCCTTGAAATTATCATGGTTAGTTCGATAGCCTAAGGTACGCAAAGGCCTTCTGCTGTAGATTTCGATAAGACATTTTATTCTAGATAGATTTAATATATTAAAATGCATTTAATAATTTGACTGCTGTTGCTGCAATTCTGTAAAATATGATGAACGTTAGGCACAAAGTTTATTGGACAAAATTTAAGTCTACACAACATATCTACATGATTATATATTTTATAACTTATATAATTTCAAAAATACAATAAATTTTGGGATGAAGAAATATTTAAAACTAAGTCTCTGTAAAAATAAATATAGATATTTTTTTTTCATTTGCAATAGAGTCATAGTCATTACATTTAAAGCTCTTAACCATTGTCTGAATTATAGGTTTTGTAAACTTTAATAAGTTTTTGAGTAGTTTCGGACACTTTCGGACAGTTTAAAGATATTTTTGGGCAGTACATCTCCCGTGTCATGTCCAATACTGATTTAGGACTTATTAGACCCATCCTCTATTAAATTTCAACGAACCCTACCTGAATTAAATACTTACGAAGCAGCGTTAACTATATTGAAACAAAGCTTTTTAAAGTAAGATTAAAATATATTAACAAGAGACTACGAAATTTTTTTTTTTTAAATTAGAAAATATATAATATTATAGGGAATCTTTTCTGTGAAAATATTAATTAGCAATACATTGCATCAGAGAAATATTTGAGTAATTTTTTTTTCTAATGCGATATTAGTGTATCGAGTGTTATAGTAATATTTTTTTTTCTATTAAAATATTTGAGTATGAAATAAAGAGAAAAAAATTGGAGAAATAAAGTCCCTCAAAAAATTTATAAGAGAAAAAAAAACTGAATTAGATCACTAAAATATTCTGCAAGAGGAAAGTAAGCCACATATTATCAGAATGGCAAATTCTATTATAAGGCATCGAAGTAAGACAACCTTCATGGTAGCAGAAATGAGCATGCTTATTCTATCCACATCCCATTACTTCATCCATATTTAGTCCTACTCACTTCCAGAAGAATTAAAATATTAAGAATTTATCAACAATATAGATAGAATTGAACTAAAAAGAGAATTTTAGTCATTAAGCAAACCTTCTAATCTTTTTTCAGTTTTCCTCATCCTGTAAAGCGAGTGCGGATTTTTTTCTCTCAAAAAGAAATCCTCAAAAGATAGTGTGTAGTGTGTTCATATACTTGACTTGTGAGTTTTTACTTTTACTTTTATAAAGTTTAAAATTACTAGGTTTCATTATTGCATTCATTATAACTATATTATATTTATTAAATGATATTCCTTTTATGTTCATTGTCTTGATAGAGAAGTGGTCTAAATGAGTGTATCAGAGAGCGTCAATTACAATCCAGTTATAGTAAGGTAGAGAATAATGAAATCTATTTCATCTATTTAACTATAAATTCAATATTATGGTGCTGCTGTTAATTCCTGAAAGGGAGCAAAAACCTCTTGAGAATATTATGTGATTTGGACACCAAGTTTCAGAAACAGCTTTTAAAGTCCTCACTGGGAATACACTAACTCTAACGACTGGGGTTTCTTAAAATCTTCAATATCCTTTGCTGTATAAAATTTTTTAGTTTTAGTGGTGGTAAATATGAGTAATTTGGACAAATCCCTTGCAAATATTTTGTTTCCATAACTTAAACTTTTTCCAAAGAAACAAGATTTAAAAATATTGTCTTAACCTTAAACATTGCTCGTTTAACAAATGTTTTGGTTTCATTTATGGTAAATACGAAACACTCATCATATTCTATGGAAAAATTCTTTCTTGCAGATATTTTATTTCTGAAACTGAAAAGGTTTTCATAAGTAGGTTTAAGGTTGTTCCTTAATCTCAAAACTGTTCCCTTTGCAAATGATTTGGCTTCGATGATGGTAAATATGAACCATTCACCATACTCTTTGGATCACCATCACTTGCCATGTCACTTTCAAATGTAATTTGCAGACATTTACCTTCCGAAACTAAAAATTTTTCCAAAATAACAAGATATAAGAATGTTCTTTAATCTTAAACCCTGTTCCTTTAGCAAATTGTTTGGTTTCGATGATAATATACAGGAATTACTCTTCATACTTTTTGGACAAATCACTTATAGATATTTTCTTCCGTAGAGAGACAAGGTATAAGAATGTTAAAAAATTGAATAGCATTGATAGGATACTTTAAAAGTTATTTTGAAACTTTACTGTCGAGTACAGAAATACATTGAAGCGTGTGAAGATTTCTTCAAAATCTATTAAATGGACATTAAAAGTCGCACAATATTTTCAGGAGTGATTAGATCTGTCCAAGGAATGAATAGTTGTACCTTGTAGACACAATCCCTTATAAATTTGAATAATTAAAATTAAAGTATATGACAGTATAAGCTAAAAATAGCATTGAATTTCCTCTGGGATGCATAGAAAGTATAATTTCTCAAATTATAAAAACAGATAAATTAACATTTTCAGACATAAACTGTGGAGATGTCTTAATTTTGAAATGCAAGTCTGATTTTCATAAGCGGTGTCTATGTTCCTTGTAATTATTTAGATAATAAATACAAGCAACCAAAAGAAAGTTTCAGATGTCTGACTATGATATCCTTATTTTCTTCTGAACCGAAATCGCTGCTATAAATTCTTATCCGTCCCGTGACATTAAGTGACTATAAATCCTAAACAAAATAATAATAATTTCTCAAATAAAGTTAGATTCGTAATCTTTTTCTAATGTTGATCTCCAAAACAATTATTTACACAACCATGAATAGTTTGCAAAGACGGGTTTTGAATGAAAATACATCACAGGGGCGCCTACAAGTCGGAATAAATAAAAGTTTTAGAATATTCCCACGAGAATGACAAATTATTTTATTTACAAACATTCAACGAACCCACATTGCTCGCGTTGATTCTGGTTGAGTTCGTTATATCTATCTTGTTATATCCAAGGTTGACTATTTAATGATGAAGAGGGTGCTTTAAAATAAAAAGTTAATTTATTTTTAAACGTGTCAAAACAGCCGATGAGCCAAAACGGCTCCTGGATAAAAAAATATTGAGTAACAAGTTTGTAACGGTTTTTTGAGAACCGTATTTAAAATAGAATCATTGTAGATTTTTGGATAAGACAGTCGTAAATATTGTCATGATATTGCTTGACATTTATAAATGGATTAGTGAGGAGAAAAACTGGCAGAAAAGTTAAGCGTGAAACATGTTGAGCGAATGGTATGCTAATTATAGTCATTCTGTATTTCTATCACAATTGATTATGATTTTGACAGTTAACAATTTTAATTAAAACTGTTACGTTAACTAATGATTGAATGAATGAGATCTATGCATTTGATATTAAGTTGAGATTTCACAATATGGTATGGTATTGGTGCGTGGGCTACTTTGTGGAAGCTAGAGTTAGGGGATGATCGCAACTTTTAAAATGATGGCATATTGTACTCAGTTAATAACTTTGTAATTCAGAAAAGGCATAAATTGAATTTTAGAAATAAATAAGCAAAATACAATTATGGCAGTAATGTTCAATTTATGTATTGTGCTAATTTTACATCACTTATAGATACGAACATTATTTATTTTAGATTCTTTTTAAAGAGATACTTTTTTACATTTGTTTTTTTTTTTTGCAAAAGAAAAAGAAAGAAAAAATGGCGGAGGACTGCTTGTTGAAGCTTTTTTCATATTTTTACAAAATTGAAAAATTGATAAAAATGGGGTTTTATAGAAAAAGGTATTGGTGCACGCCTTTTCTCCATGTACCCCGACCACTTCACCCCTGTTCAATATGAATTTTTTTTAATCTTGGCAGACCAGAAAAACTGTTGGAGGCCCGCTCTTTTTTCTCTCTTGCTAAATGGAGTGTATCAAGGTTAAAGATTAAAAAAGAAAAAAAAAAAACAAATAGCAAGAAAGAGTCGTGGTGGCTCAGGAGATAGAGCGTTCGCCCCCCAATGAAGTGAACCGGGTTCGAATCCTAGCCATGGCTGGTCGATAAGAATTCCGCTCCCAACTCGCACCGACCACAGTGCTGATACAACTATCCGCAAACTATCCTCAGTGGTAGACGGATCATAGCCCCCTTGCCATCAGGCTAACCGTGTGAGGTTTTCGTGGTTTTCTTCTCCACGTAACACAACTGCGAGTTAGTTCTACCAAAAAACCTCCACGAAGGCAAATTTCTCCCAAAACTTCATGCAGGAGTTCTCTTGTTTTTTGGATTAGGTTCAGAATCACAAGGCTACGGAGTTGAACATTGGTAGTCGTAAATTAAAAATCGGATCGGTTGTTGAATGATGGTTATAAAAAAATAGCAAGGAACGGTGGCGAGATAGTCTTGTCGGTAGGGCGGTGGACTCGTGTTCGTGAGAACGGGAGTTTGAATCCATCCGGCAGAGGAATTTACGTGTATTAAATGGTGACTGGTGCACTTCAAATCTGTAGGGATCAGAAAGACCTTCCAAGTTCTCATAACAAATCAATACCTCTGTGTGTATTGATCCAGGAGCTCTCTTGTCTTCTGGATTAGGTTTAAAACTACAAGGCTACTGAGATGAATATTGGTTGTCGTAAACACAAATTTGGGTCTGCTGTTCAACCGCGGTTATAAAATAAAATAGCAAGGAATATCCACCACATACAGTTAAAAAAATATTCTGTTGTTCAAACAGTGGTGAAATAGAGTAATCGTCAATCGTCATTCTACTACTTGTAATCGTTTACCTAGTTACTCATATAATTCATGACTTACTTGCTAAATAAAACAAAACTCAAATAAACTAAATATGATTAAAGGAAAACGATTAGGGCCATAGATAACTGTAGATAGATTTATAGTTTACGTAGCACAAGATAAATTTTCATGCAAAAGTCAAATTTGATGTGGTCTGTATTACTTGGTTTGCACTAGAGCTATAAAGTAATAGGTTCTTACTGACGGTCTATTTTCAAAGACAGCATTGGTATCACTCGCATTACATTATTGCAATTTAGCTAGGTGAAGTAGATGATGGTAAAATTATTTGGTAGAATCTATCAAAGAAGTAGATCTCTCGGTTTTCGCTTCAAGTTCTCCAACTATATAACCATGTCTGGACTTCTTCTTGATTTAAAAAATAATCCCAGAGAAATATATACAGGGTAACAAAAAAATATAGGGATCATTTTTGAATGTTTATATTTCCAAAATTTATTACATAAATTCAGCGATGCTTCTCAATATGTCGACCTCCGGCATAATAGATTTGTCTACAACGCTTTGGCCAGGATTTTAAAGCCCGCAAAATGATTTCCTGGGGGATTTTCTTCACCTCTTCTCTAATAGCTCTTTGAAGGCCTCTCAATGTAGAAATTCTTCGCTTATTCAGTTTGTTTTTCAGATGTCCCCATAGGAAATAGTCGCATGGTGCAGCATCAGGACTGTTTGGAATCCATTGTTCTGGTCTCAGGAATTGCACTTGCTGATCTGTTAGGAATTTCTGGGTGACCTTAGATGCATGCGATGGGGCAGAGTCCTGATGGAACACAGCATCACCATTAGGGTACAATCTGCAGTAATCATCCTTAAGAAAGGGCTTTAATATCTTCTGTATATAATACTCAGAATTTATTTTGGCCCCAGGTTTCACAAACCGAGGTTTGGTCACACCATGGGCGGATATGCCCATCCAAACCATTACGTCTTTCTTTGGGATGAGGCACCGTGGTTGATGGTGTCAAGTCTCGCCTGTTCTGCCCGCGACTAAGATATTGAACTTCAGATTTAGCATTGGTATCAGATAAATAGATCCAAGCTTCATCAGTTGTAATGAACTTTCACCATCTGTCCTTACGGTGAAGCTTGTAGAGGGGCCATGAATGTTGCCTCCTAATCTGCACCGATCTCTCACTTAAATGATGACATTTAGGTTTTTTATGGCATTTTTTCTTCAACTTTTGTTTTAGTTGATAGCTTACAACTTGTTGATTCACGTTAAGAGCTTTAGCCATGCTTGCCTATGTTGGTGGATCCGGTTTTGATGTCATCTTATCAAGCTTCTGCAAATCTGATTTCTTCAATTTGCTTGGCCGTCCACTTCTTTTTGGTTTTGCATTATTTTGCATCGATCCGAGTTTTGAATTCTTGATGCGACTGATATGGCTGAGTGAAATCGCAATACCTTTCTTTTTAAAATGGGTTTGTATAATCCTGTGGCCCCAGCGAAGTTCTAAAAATGCTTGTACTTGACCAATTAGCTTTTTGTTAAATTTCTTCAAAGGCATTTTTGTGATTTTATGAAATAGTATTGCAATTGAAAGTCTAATAGCAGAGCTTTAGATCAGTAAGCTATATATGTAAAAAGGTTTTAAAACTTTAGTGGTAGATAGCCACAAAAGTGATCCCTATACTTTTTTGTTACCCTGTATTTTTTTCAATTGATGATAGAAACGTAGTGTATAATACTCAATACTTTCCAAATGTTTTAGGTACCAACAAATAATTGTTCCAAAAACTAATAAATTTAGTCACGACATTAAATGAAACGGTGTAATTTGCACAAAAGATAAGGTGCGCTTCATTAGTGAAAAAAGGCTGCATTTTGATTAGTATAAACTTGTAAACTGATGCAATTAAGAGAGTGCTTTATTCAAGATTTCAGTATTTTTGAATAAANTTTTTTTTTTTTTTTTTTTTTTTTTTTTTTTTTTTTTTTTTGTATTTGTGAGCCATAATTGAGAGCAAAAGAAATCTATTGAATAACTCCAAGTATTTAGAAAAAATTGTATCATAAACTAATCAACGCCAAATCATCAACACTGTTTCCATTCCAAAGAGCATCGCATTCCTTAAAAGGCTCCTCGCATTCTAATCTTCTGGTTTTCTAATAATTTGATACTTTTTTTGCCTGAGGAATTGCAGAAGAGTATTGATAAACCCTTTTTTCAAACAAATTTACTTTTTTGTTAAATCATACATGATAATTTCTTTTTTCGAATGCGTATTTATCAATGGAGAATTATAAACTACTTTTCCTCTCGACAAAACAAATTATTAATGATAACGGGAAACAAAATAAAAATGTCCAGTTTACCGAGATTTGCTTTAGAAACCAGATGCCTCATTTTCATCCTATTTCAAAATTAGTTCAAAAGTTCGTCAACAGATACCGCTGCTGACAGGGAAAACTACAAAAAATCCCTTTTGCAACATATCAGATCATTCCAACTGAACCATTTTATTTTATTTTATAACCGTTGTTGAACAGCCGATCCAATTTTATGGATTTACGACTACTAATATTCAACTCCGTAGCCTTGTAATTTTGAACCCAATCCAGAAGACAAGGGAACTCCTGGATCGAGTATTGGGATAAATTTGCCTTCGTGGAGGACTTTTTGATGGAGCTATCCCGCATTTGCGTTACATGGAGAGGAAGACCACGATAACATCCCACGGTTAGCCTGACAGCAAGGGGACTCTAATCAATGTTCCGTATACCACTGAGGATATTTCACGCCAGCACTGTGGTCGGTGCAAGCAAGATGCGGAATTCGTATCGACTGGGAATCGAACCCGGTTCGCCTCATTGGAAGGCGAACGCTCTATCCCCTGAGCCATCACGGATCAACTGAACCATTTGCTAATGTTGTCCTCAGATGCACTATTTTCAACCGAGGACATTTGCAGTTGCAGCTATTTGCAGTAACAGAGAACTGTGAGGATGCCATACCGCGAAAGAAAATTTTCGCCATAAATTCTCTTTCTTTTTCATTATTAATTTAAAATTTAAGTTGTAGAAAAAGTGAGTTCAGACAAACCTAGATTAAACCATGAAGTTTTAAGCACTGAAAAGAAAATTTTAAAATATACAAATAAAAATAAATTATGAGATGATTACGTAACTGAGAAGTTCTCTTCGAATGATTTGTTTGCATTTTAATATCTTGAAGGATTTTTTTTTGCAATTGAAACTTCATGAAAAACTCTAGATTTGTCCGAATTTACTATTTCTTTCTTTTAAATTTCGAAATAGTAATTAGGGAGAAAGATAATTTTGGACGAAAATTTTCTTCCGTAGTATGGTGTCCTCTTAAATATTTCCCGTTAATACCTCGTTTCGTAACTATACTGTAGCAAAGTGAACATTTGTATTCCCTTTGGTTTTTTGTTAAGTAATTTTTGAAATTCAATCTATTCTGTAGGAATTTAAATTAACAATCCGTAAAGCCATGGGAAGTGTACTTCCTTAATTTTTAAACATTGATGGCAAACTATTTTTCAACCTATGAGTCGCACGGCTATAGGCTAATAACTTCAGAAAGTATAAAAATACGAACTGAATGGCATTGTTTTCATAAATGTGGTAAACAGTAAGGTTAGAGAGAGGTCAAGAGAGACAAACGCGTTATGCGTTCGTTTGATCATTTCTCTTCCAGTTTATTTGTAATTATAAACACAAAATTTTAAAATTAGATCACTTGTAAGCACAAAAGTTCAAGTTTATGGCAAATTCCTTAAAGTATGTAAAAATTTGAAAATCTCATCCACCTTCTTAAAAAAAAAAAAAAAAAAGTCTTAAAAAATCTCTTGGGAACAAATGTCCCTATAAACGGTTAAATAAGGAGATGGATTTACGGAAAAAGTTGAGCTTTTTACTGTTCTTAAAATTTGATGTACAGTGCGCAAAATAAGAAACGTTACATCCAGAATAACTTTTGATCTCATGATCGGATCTTCACGTTTTGGGACTCAATCCTAATGGTTCGAGGGGATGACTTCAAATAAGTTAACTAATTAGTGCGGACGATATTTTTAGTTACGAAATCAGACACAAAAACGCACTTTTTCTGAATAAATAACAAATTCATATTTCTGACCCCCAAAATATAAGAGGAAGCCGCAACCTGGGAAAGATGGTCTCCATATTTTTGTTAGATGAGGGATTCAATGTTTGGACCATTTAATAATAACTTTATTTTTGCGTATTAAGGCCATACAATTATAAAATTCGTTTATCAAAAGCTATAAAAATCTTTTAGTAAATCGTGCAATAAAAATCTTTTAGTAGATATTTATTATTTTTTATTATTTTATTTAACAATAATCGAAAATTTTTTAAATTGTAAGGTATACAGTTCTTTTTTACATCATTTTAAAGTATGTAATTTTACATGGAAAAATGCAAAATTTGAGCGAAATCGGTCCAATAGTTCCTGAGAAATCGAATTTTAAATATACTACATCTTCGAAATTCAATTTCTTAGAAACTTTTCATCCGATTTTGCTCAAACTTGTTCATACTTTAACATTCTTTACTTTACTTTAACTTTCGTTACATACTTTAAAATGATGTCAAAAGTTTTATACCTCATAATTTAACATTTTTTCGACTATTATTAAACAAAATATAAAAAATAATAAATATTTATTAAAAGTTATTTCTAGGATGGAATTAATTATCTATGGATAAACAAATTTTATAATTGTGAGCAAAAATGCTTCAATTCACAAAAAAAAGTTCTCGAGATATGGCGAAAACTATTACTAAGGGATCCAAATTTAGGACCACTTTCCTGATAGAACTATTAGGACCATATTTCTCAGATTACAGCTAGTTCCTATATCTTATGTTTATTCAGAGAAAGATGATTTTGAAAGATGTCTGATTTCGTAACTTAAAATATCGTCTGCACTGATTAATTAGCATATTTGAAGCCCCCCTCCTCGAGCCATTAAGACTGAGTCCCAAAACGTGAAGATCCGATTATTAGAAAAAAAGTTATTCAAAGTAGTCTAATTTTTATTTTGCTCGTTGTACAAAAATTTGAATATAAACTTAAAAAGTGACGCTTTGACTGAATAAAAGATAAATTTGAACAGACAATTTGAAAGAACGGATGAGCGGAATATTAAATTTATAACAGTAATAAACTTTTCAGAAGTTTTTAATCGCACACAAATGTTTCTTTTTAAAAAAAATACCTTTAAGTATTTTTATGGTCATATCTATTACCTATTTATACTTCAAACACTTATCAACCTTGAAGGTTACCATTAAAACATCCACTTGATTTTAAAAATCCTGAAGAAGAGATGAAACTGTGAGGAACCCAAACACTTATGATCGCGACGCCTCATCTAACTCTCAGTGAATCAGAATCCGCGAGAAAACAAAAAATTATATGTGCCACCACCGGTAAGAGGGTTATTTATTTTCTGGAATTTTGAATAACCGCCAACTATTTCACGAGTTTTATTTTCTGTGCCATCCTTTGCGCGGAATTACAGGAGGTGCGAAATTAAACAATTACAATGGATTAATTCTTTTCTTATTTATTTTCGGAGAGGAGGATTGTGTTACGCATAAGTTTTAATTTGGTTGTTTAAATTGTCATAGGAAAAAAAAATTACATTTGTGTTTTTAGCCTTGGTTTGTTTATTGAGAATCTTTTAATGTCTAGAGTTCAAAGGGGCACATGCCCTTCCATTAATACAGTTAGGACACACAAATCATAGTTATAATACTTTATTATAAATTATAAATAGCGTTGAACAGTAATTTAAAGTTTAACTAATTTAAAGATTGGTATAATAATGTTCCACTCCGTGGTTTGTAATTTTGTACCCGATCCAGAAGACGAAGAAACTCTTGGGTCAAATACATTTTGGTAAAACCATATCACAATTGTGTTGCATGGAGAGGAAAATCACGAAAATCTCCTATGGTTGGCATAGTGGCAAGAAAATTATAATTCGTGATAGGTGTGCAGTTGTGGTATTTTAAGTCAGCACTGTTGTTGGGGCAAGTTGGGAGAAGAATTTGAATCGAGAAACTACGACCAGAATACGATCTTGGGTCACCTCTTCAGTCGCGGTTGCTGTATTCCATGAAGTTTAAAAATATTAAAAAAAATAATTAGCTAGCAAAAGCATGAATAAAAATAAAAATATTGAAATATAAAGGGCTAGCAAAAGCATAAATAAAATAAAATAAACACATAAAGAGATAAATTTAAAAAAATAAAAGCAGACGATAAAATTAGAAGTCAATTTTTAGAACGACAGAGTTGTTGGTTTTTTCTTAGAGATTAGTTTTGTTTGGAATTTGAGTTTCCTTATATCCCGTTACGGGTTTTTCTTGTTGTTTTATGATCTTTTCACTATCCCGTTACGGGTAATTCATATTTGTTACTGTTTGTGTTGTTTGTGAATTAAAGTTTTTATAAAAGAAACTGAACAGTTCTTTAATATAGCTTGATACGCTACAATTCCTTGAACCTTCCCAGCATTAACAGTTTGAACTAGTTAAGATTACGATAGTCATGAAGTAACTAATTTTAATTTTAACGCTTAAACTTAGTTGTGATTTAACCACATTAGCCTTAAAAGACTTGTAGGAAACGTTTTGTATTTATAAAAGATCGTATTCATCGTTTATATTAATTCCTAAAAACCTGCTATTGGAGACCGAAATTTAATGTTTAAGCGAGAAAAAATACATCAAAATGGGATAAACTATTAAGGTATGGGTAAGGTATGGGTAAGGTATGGTTAAGGTATGGGTAAGGTGACCTAGTCAGCTTAAAGAAGGTATCAAATCTATCAATAACCAGTTTATTCGTCGGATAAAACTAAGTAGAGGTTCCTAAAAGGCGAACGCCTTTTCATTTGTACTCAACTAATGAACTGTTTTTTTTAAAAATGTTTTTCACCCTCCCTTTGTTCTGAATGACCTCGATAATCACTCGTCAAATTTCGGATACGTTTTTTCCCCCCTCACTGATACTTTTTCATGACTTCCGCTTTGGCATCCATTCTATGCGAAAGGCATTGCTTAACATCAGTCCTTCATGGTGTATATCCTTTTTATGAAAGAAATTTGCATACATATTTTGCTGTTTGCTGATGTATCCATCAGGTCTAGAGGTCTCCAAGAGAAATTGGTTCAATGTTGAATCACATTATCAGTGCATTGAATCTTAATCTTGTTCAAACTTGCTACAACCATAATATGGTGTTAAGTCGAATCATGTTGCTTTTTGTATTGAACCACAGTGTCTTGTTTTTAAGCTTACGATGGTAGAACTTAAACTGTTCAATTTTTTAACATATTAAGGTTTCAGAATATATGTACCATAGACGCGTACATACAAAGTTTTCCAAAGCATCTAACGTTGTGTGCGAGAATTGTCTATGGTTCATAGCATTCTGTGTCCGTAACAAGTCTACAGTTAAATGTTTTTCTTTGTTCATAAAAGTGACTACAAATTGATATTAGAAGCCAGGGGAAAACTAACTGATTATATTAAATTAAAACCACTTAAGTAATTTTATTTGTCGTATGGTTTTCAAAGAATGACTCTCTTTGTTTGAATGAAAAAAAAAGAAGGGGCGTGTTGCTGGTAAGTTTAAAATTTCATGGCTAGTTTTCTTAAATCTTTCCAACATAGTGTGTTTAACTTTGGATTACTTATTCCAAAAATATTACTAACAGCTTCAAATGGGAAATTTATTGCATAGAACGTCCATCGATTTATTACAACCAATATCCTCATTCACAAACCAATGTTTAAAAAATAGAACATGGACTTTGAGTTTGAATTTAATGAATAAATAAAGTCCGTATAATATTATTTTTCATTCATTAAAAATTTACATTATAAAGTCTTTTTTTTCGTTTAGTTCGATACCATTTCTACAGTTATTTGATTTCTTTTATGAATTTAAAAAATTTCATATAAGTTGTAAATTGGTTTCCAGCTTATTATATAATTTGTAATATAATAACAAAAATAATAAATAAATAGCACAATGGGGAATTACTTTATCTTTATTATTTGTGTCTATATTTCTATTAAAGTTTTGCACTCAATTTTGCAGTGTTGTTCACTACAGATTAATTGAGGCCTATTTTTTTTACCACGTATAAAGAACGGGAATTTAGCTAAAATGTAATATAAAACTTGAAATATGAAGAATTTCATATTACTTATCCAATTTTAGCAGCTCTTTCCGTTTAGTAATAATTCCATCAAATCAATTTCCATCAAAAGTTACAAATGGATACAAAATACCTTACATTAGCTCTAAAAATGATTTGAAGGCTGATCAGGAATTTGAAAACATTTGCGTTTTTATTACAATTATCTTTCTATATCATTTTAGGACATACTATTTCTTTCTCTATATTTTCGTATAAAAATTTCCAATCACGTTTCGGCGAATTCCTTACTCACGAATTGCGAAACTAATATATCAAAGTACTCTAAAAGAGACGAAATAATTGGTAGATAAATGGGTAAATACGTCAGATAATTACATTTCAGGGTCTGGTTCTTGAGTTGACATTTAGAAATTGAGCTCCTTCGAGTCAATTTCTTTTGCTCTGGAAGATGCAATCGACTATCATTGAAGGAATTGTAAATATAGAAAAACCATCCAGAGAAACATTCGTATAAAAGTCTCATTGAAGATATGTGCTTTTTAACCAATTTGTTGTTAAGGGTGAAATAACCCAATGATAGTCTCAAATGCACTCGGAAAAAAGTCACAAGTCATAAGAGATGTATAATTTAAAAAAATAATAATTGTGATTTAAAGGAGAACATCAGTATAATGACCTTAAAAACAGTTTTCATGAATATCAATTTAAATCTTTTCTTTTCATTTCTTGATTATTCTTCCTCTTCTGACTATATTTTAATTTAATAATAATAATAAAAGAAAAAATATGAGATACACTTAAACGCGCAGTTAATTTAACCTAGATAGCAATTGTGTAAAAAAAAGTTTTAAAGAAAAGTGTAAAGTTTTAAAGTTAAGTGTATTGTTAAGTGTAATGTTTGTGTAAAGTTTTAAAGTAAAGTGTAAAGTTTTAAAGTTAAGTGTAATGTTTTTGTAAAGTTTTAAAGTAAAGTGTAAAGTTTTAAAGTTAAGTGTAATGTTTGTGCAAAGTTTTAAAGTAAAGTTTCAAAGTTAATTGTAATGTTAAGTGCAATGTTTGTGTAAAGTTTTAAAGTAAAGTGCGAAGTTTTAAAGTTAAGTGTAATGTTAAGTGTAATGCTTGTGTGAAGTTTTAAAAAAAGATTTATGATATATTAATTTTTTGTAGTTTTAGGGAGAACATCCATACGATTGGTTTAGAAAAAGTTGCTTTTTGACTATTAAATAAAACCTTTTAAATTTTTCTCAGATTATTCTTCCCGATTTAAATTATAAATATTTTTATATCAGCATGAAGAAATTATGTAAACCCAAAACGTGTATGGTTGATGATGATTACGGCGAGCTCAGTATTTCTTCTGTTTTTGATTTGATTTATTTTAAAATGTTGATAGTAGCAAGTATATCATTATTGTATTTTTTGTTGCATACATAACAAACAGAGCGGAGTTTGAATGGAAAAGGTCTTTAATGTCAAAATTTATAATTTAAAATAAAAATCATAATCGTGAACGCAATAGGAAGGTTATATTTGTAAAATACTTGCTGTGAAACTTGTTAGTGAATTGGATGACAATTGAAAAATTTAACAAGCACGCAAGTATAACACAATTTTGGTTCTTATTTCTGTTCATAACAAAGTTTTTAGAACAAATGAATGCCATGTTTTCAACAAAATTCAATTCATAACAACATTATTCAATTACACGCAAAACAATTACATCTAGATCTTGAGGCAATGTAATGATAATCTACATTTTTTAACTTAGTAAAAACACACTATTTCCATGAAGATGATTCATTTCTTTGTGTGTGGCCCTGTTATTTAGTAGAAATTTTTAAAACTTGCGAAACACTTACTTGGAAATTATACGAAGAATACATTTGATGGAAGAATGTCACCTTTGTTTAAAGTCCGGTTTGTTATTATATTGTTCAAAAACCATTATAGTTTTATATTCATATTTTATGAATTACACTTAATATACTTTTATGCTTTAAAAGTGCACTATCTTTCCAAAAATAGGAACTTTTCTGATATTTGATGTTAGTTAAAAGAAATTCGATAAAATACGTTGAGGTATTTTTCTAGCTTAGGAATAAGACGACGCCAACTTAAGAACATATAAAAACAGATGATAGGTCTTATTTCGTTCAAATATTTTCTTTTCATCTTTAATCTGTGGACGTTTTATACAGGAAACTTCGAAAACACATTCCTTTCTTGTCGAAGAAAAATTTTATTTCATGACAGATATTTTTAAAACTTTTTTATCAAATTCGTAAAATTTTTAAGACTCAGATTGCATGAGAATAATACTTTTGCACTTATAGTTCTTAAACTTTTTTCCTCTTTCAATTGAAAATAATTTTTTTCAAACTTTGTAAAATTTTCACAATTGGCTGAGGTACAATGTATTCCATTTGGGGAAAATTGTGTAAACGGCAAGGCAGAATTTCTTACACTAATGTACGAGATTTATTTTATAAAAACTGAACCTTCATCCTATATCGAATATATATTTTAGGAAATATCTGTTTTCTAAGTTTTCTTTTTGATGTCAGCAGATATGAGATTTTCAAAGGAATTTCGATAACTACTTAGAGGAGCTAGCTTAGAAAATGAAAACAGATCAATTCCTGAACCTTTCTTTTTAGAAATTCATTGCATGAATTGCGTTTCACTGAATTTATAAAAGTAAAGCCGATAGAAGAAATCTTTTCTTCCTTTTTTTTGCTGGATTCTAGGGATAAGAGCATATTTTAATACAAATAAATATTTCTAAATAATTTTTTTTTTCAAATTTAAGTTTAATTTTGAGAGTTAAAATGAAAAATAAATATTACACATTAATTTTCTCGGCTGATAAATACAATTTATGCAGTGTGTTCTTTTAAAAACCAGTTGCGTATATCTTTTAAAAATGTAGTAAAAAATACCTAACATACTTGTAAAAAATTGGAAATTTAGCATTTTATTACAAAAAAATTGAATAAAATTTGGCCCATCATTATTGAGTTTCATCTTTGTAAAGTGGGGTTAAATGAATTAAATCACTTTGATGCATTTTAAATAACAGATGAAAATAAATTTGTTTTTATCCTTCATATACCACCTTAACTGGATCTTCCTCGATATTTTTCATTCGGTTTATTAATTACATTTTCTAAAAGGTTTTCGTTTTTTGTTTCGCTCTTAAATATTAATTTATTAATTTCCGTGAGCAATGCATCTGTTTTTTTACATTTAATTTTTACTTAGATTCGAAAAATCTAAATTAAGCGCGATTTGCAAAGACCACCTGTATACTGGAACTCTTTATGATTGACGAGTAATATTTTAGTCTTTTATTTTAAAAGTTTTGACACTCATGGATAAAAAGTTTTTAGAAGGCTTTGTCGCCACATGAAATAATACGTTTTAGGGAAATATACATGCTACATTTATAGCTGTTGTGAACTTGTAACATTTATTCATAAGTGTTAAGAATTGCCAATTTTTTTCGGTTATAGAAATGAATAAAAAAATCATTGTGGAAAAAAGCCATTCTTTTCAGGAAATGACGAAAATTTTTAATCTAAATTTTTTATTATTTGTATATACTTAAAAATGTGTAAAAATAAGGAATTATTCATTGATTTTAATAGCAAATAACGAAAAATAACTCTGGAAAAATAGTTTTTTTTAAAAATTTTAATAGTTTTTTTTAAATATTTTAATTATTTGTACATTCAAAGGCTCAGATAACTGCTTACGGCATAATTGTGAAGATAATTTAAAATTACTGCTTTGCTTCGAGTTTAACGCACTTAAAATTTGGCTTTTTTTCCCTGTAGGAAGATTTTCGGTGTGTGAAAGCAAAGGTTCCAAAATTTCGAAACACACCTTTAATTTTCTGTACCCGGTTTGTAAAAATAAAGGTTTCCAAATTAAAATAAAAAACCCTTAATTTACAGTACTCGGTCCTAAAAACAAAGTTTGCGGAATTAAAAAAAAAAAAAAAAAAAAAAAAGAACTTTTAATTTACCGTGTTTGGATTGCAAAAAAAAAAAAAAAAATTCCGGAATTCAAACAAACACCCTCAGTTTACAGTACTCGATTTGAAAAAAAACAAAAGTTCAGGAAATTAAAAAAATCACCCGTAATTCACAGTACTCGGTTTGTAAAAAAGGCTTTAGAATTAAAAAAAAATCACCCTTAATTTACAGGACTCGGTTTTAAAAGGGATTTCAGAATTCAAATAAACACCCTTAATTTATGGTACTCGATACATTAAAAAAAGGTTCCGGACTTCCAAAATCACATTTTATTTACAGTGTTCGAATTGTACAAACAAAAGGTTCAAGGTTTCAACGAATACCTTTAATTTACAGTGTTCCTCCCCAGATTTGGGGGTGAGGTAAGAGTCCAGAAACATGATTGTAGAGGTCTTCCCTCATATTTTTTTTAAAAAGAAAACGATTAAGTTACGAAAGAAAATTTTAATGTAATTTAATCACTTATAAAGCAGAATGAAGAATTTTTCGGTTCAAAAATTCAAATTCAGTTATTTTAAAAATAGTTAGCGTTATTAAATTCGTTCTAGACATAGCCTCAAACCAATTCCTAAGCATTATTATACCAACATAAGAGCAAAATATTCTCAGATTTAAAACAGATGTTTTAATGAATAAAATTATCCTATAACGTTTTTAACGAACTCAACAAACCACTTCAGCATTTTTCTGTCCATCATCATTTGCTTTCTGGTTAAATGTATGAAATTTTATGATGACAGATAAGAACTTTCCATCTTTGTAGTAGATGCTGTGAAAAATTTGGCGACTTTCTCCTCATGCTCGAAAGGATCTTGTAACTCATACGAAGATTTACAGCCAATCTCTCCCTCATCAAAAGAAAGTTTTATTTTCTTTACCTTTTTTCATAACTAGTTTTCATGAGAGAAGGAAATAAAAATATGTAACTTGTTAACTTTTCAACATCTCAGCTTGCAGCTCCCAGATTAAGATCTGGCAGAGTTGGACAATATTTCTCCATTTTTTTTTTATCTAACCTGGCGCCAAAAAACAGAAAAACAAGACTTATGATTGGTCTTCGCAGCGACATAAAATAAGGGTGGTCATGTCAGGGCCAATACCATGGCAGGAACAATTCTGATTTTGATGTATGTTTATAAGAATTTTTTTTTCTTTTTTTTCAAAGCTGCTAGGTAATTTCGTTAAATTGCCGTTGCCATAAAATTCTTCTTCTTTTTTTTCGTTAAAGTGTTTTGAAAAACGTGCTTATTCGTTTGTGACAAATTCTTATAGAAACGACAGACACCGCTTTTTTTGAAATGATCGCTTTGGGAATTGAGCTATCCTTTTTTAAACCATGAGTGGGAGACTAGACAGTGAGTGAGTGTAGTAAATGCATTTTTAAGTTTATGAATAAAGTGTTTAGCGTGCAAAGTGTGTAAAAAATTCTTGTCATCTTGTAAAAATAAGTGAACAAGAAGAAAGTTCCAGCTTTAGTTCTTCTTCCTCAGATGTGTACGTTAACAAAACTAAAATGAAACGTTCTTCCATGATTATCGGCTCATATGTGTAAAGAACCAAAAAAAAGATACCTTTTTATTTTGGTATGGATATGTTGAATTGCTCCAAAAGTGGACATTTTGAAACTTAAATGATAATAATTTTTCTGAAAAAGAAATACTAACGTAAAGGTGGTTAAAATGAAAAAAATGATGCCTGTAATAGCTGCGCAAATACAGCAGCGATAGCATCATCAGGATAAAGTTTAAAAAGAAAGTTGGCAGGATCGTAGTAGTAGATCGATATTAAAGTAGTAAAGAGTAGATCGTAGATTGTATGTAACTGATTAACAAGTTCATGCAGGAAAATTTAAATTGAAGTCCAAGTCGTTTAAAGACTTGCGTAGTACAATTTTCAGCTGTGCAAATTTTAGTAGCAAGAAATAATTGCATTGTTCCATTTATAAGAATGATGCATAGCTGTATCCAGTTGAAACTCTTGGATTACCTCTAATAATTTCATCTAGCAGCAATGGAGATGACGGTTTTCACTAGCCCTAGTCTCGGTGGATTCGACCGATCTCTAAGAAAACTTATACACAATATTTTACAGTGGGTTGTTCAATATATCGTCCTAGTTTGTCAAATAAAGCCATCAGTTAAAGATTAATGTTCCTATTAAGCTTACCATCTGTTATTAAAAAATGTTAACCACACATTTGTGCGTGGTTTTCTTTTGGACACATCCACCTTTAACCCAACTTCACTTTTATTTCAAATGCTCCAAGGTGATTTATTATAGTTGTAGTTCATTTACCTCGCACTAGAGCTGCACAATGGGCTATTGGCAACGGTCTGGGGATCATCTCTGAAGATGATCCGAAGACAAGCCATCACAATTTTGATCCTCTTCAGAGGGAATGGCATCCCCGCTTCGGTAGCCCGACGACCTGTACTCGATGTCGAGCCCTTTACGGTAGAGCAGTTTAACGAGGATCAATATCGCACACCCTCGGTCACTACGCAGACTGATCCAAATGGTCACCCATCTGCAGACTGACAGCAGCCAGTGACGCTTGACTTCGCTGATCTGCTGGAAACCGTGTCTTAATGATCAGTCCACTGCGGGACTGCTCCAAGGCGAACTGCTTAATTAGTTATGCACAGTTAGTGATGCATTTCTCTTGGCTTATTTTGTAACCTTCATGCTATCGTTGTTCTATTTCTTGAGCTATCGCACGTGCCTACTTTTCATTTAGGCATCCCTTGTAATCACTAACAACATTATTGTAAATAAGTGAAACTATTTAGATTTCAGCTCAAGTTAAGAAGATAATATGTTGGTGACTACATTTTTATCTAATGTATTCGATAAACTCATTCACTTAGCACAATGGTTGCAGTGTCGTATTAAAATATGAAATAGTGATTGGAGAATTATGCCACAAAAATATGCTGATATCCTATGACTATGTGGATACTTGTAAAATATAAGGTTTTCCACACCTTGTGTATCATCCCATGTTTTACAGGGTCCTTGAAATAAATATTTTTATTGCTTCTGTTTCACTCTTGTGTTATTACATAGTTTAGGTGACAAACATGGACGCACATGATAACAAAATTATTAGTTTATGTATTTCATCTCATTGAAGTAATTGTTATTACTCTAATAAAAAACAAACTATATGTTGCATAAAATTAATGTTTGTCCGTATGATTTAGTTTTGCAGTTTTAGTGATGAACTTTATTTTGTGTAAATATTTTATTACATTAATATTTGACACGCATAGGATATAAATAATCGGATTTGATATTAAAAGAAGCAAAAACTTTAGACATATGTGTATTTTTTTCCTTTTGGATTTATGTTCAAATATTGAAAAGTGAAAAATGCCATTAATTTTTGTCACTGAAGCAAATTAAGCAAATCTCGTATCGCTTATAAAATTCAATATCTGAAATATGTTTCGTTTTTCTAGAATGGAGCAAGAAATTTCCTAATGAGTTGAAAGTTACATCAATGATGTAAAATTACTAACACATTTTCCTAAATGAAGAGAAAAACTTCTACAAGAGTCATATTTAGCATGCCCAATTAATTGTGTATTCCAAATTTCGGTTTTTCCTACTACATATCTTATGTTTCGGTTTCACGAATATTTAATGTAATTTAAAAACAAGTAAGGTTAAGTTAAAACAAGTAAAGCGTTTTGGGAGTCCGACGACTTAAGCTCGAAGTTAAACGATAGAACAGTTTAACGAGGACCGATGCCTTTCACACTTCGCAGGCTGATGAAAGCGGTCACGCACCCGCCGACTTACCACAGCCAGTGATGCTTGACTTCGCTGATCATCTGGGAACATCTTAACGATCAGTCCATTGCCGAACCAGTGCTTGTCAAAGTCACATTTGTGTACGTTTTTTTTTATTTAAAAAAATGTTTTATTATTCACCAAAAGGCTTCGAATTGCAAAATAATTTGTCTTTCAAAGAAATTGATTGTTATTGGAGCAGAAAATGAAATGCTGGTTAAATACAGATGGTTAGATAATGTATTGCCTTAATGTTACAACCACATTTTTAAAAGAGAATTTTTTTCGTTGTTTTCGTTGACTTAATTTAAATTTTTTTCCGTAAAGATAATAAACGCTAAATTTTTATAAATATTAAAAAATACTTTCTTTTTCTTCAACACGACAGCCCCTTACAGGCCTTGGCTGCCTCAACTACGCGTAGCCTCCAACGCCTCCTATCCATGGCGACTTTTTTCCAGTTGTTAATCTTTATTACTTTGAAATCTTTAGTAGTGTCATCCAGCCATCTAGTTGGAGGTCTTCTTCTGGCCCGAGATCCAGAAGGATTTTTAGAGGTGGCGATTCGTACTGCATTGTTTTCTGGACCTCTCCAGATATGGCCAAGCCACCTTAATCTATTGCTTCGGATGACCTGCACTATCTGTGGCTGTCCATAGAGTCTATATAATTCAAAGTTGTATCTGATTCGCCAACAGCCTCTTTCCTGTACTGGGCCAAAAATATTTTTAAGGATTTTCTTTTAAAAACACCAAGAGTACTCTGAGTGTCTGCGTTAAGTGTCTATGTTTCACTTGCATAGAGCAATACAGACAGAATAAGAGTCTTATAAATTTTCATTTTGGTTTTTCGACTGATTAGGCTTGATCTTAATTGCTTTCTTAGAAAAAATACTTTAATTAAGCTTATAATAATAACTATGAAAACATAACTGGAATAAATAAACTTTTTTAATAAGGTTTTGAGAGAATTGTCATATTTCTGCAATGGATAGAACAACATATGCTGAGAAGAAATAACATATATTGAGAATATTCTTTGAAAGGAATAATAATTCGCGTAATATTATCAGAAAATTATTTTTAAGCGAACTAAAAGTAGTTTAAAAATAGGAAAAATACCTTAGTTAAAAGCGTTGAATAAATACAATCAAGCGATAAAGATACAACATATATATCCAAATTTCTTTTTATCAAAGAGCATTTATTAAAACGTGATCATACATGGAAACTTTACTTTTAAAAAGTAGAAAAGTTTAAGTACAAGTAATGAAAGTAAAAGTAATTAGTAAAAAGGAAAATCTCTGATTTTGAAAAGTAACGAGTAAAAAGTTCAAGTATTCGAGAAAAAAAAAGTTGCGATTCTTAAGTACACTTACCGAAAATTAGAAGTTCAAAGTAACCGAAGTTTTTTCCTTAAAAAAATGTAAGAAAACAAAACATAAGACTTTCACTGATTAAAATGTATAGTAGTAAATTATTGCAGAAAATAATTACATTTCAAAAGGGGTGTTGCTGTGTTGTGTTTTTGAAGTTAATGGTAAGATGAACTAACATGCTTGTATGTTATGACTTAAAAAATAAAATAATAATATTTTGATATTTTTAAACAAAAAAAAAATTAGAATAAGTTTTTTTCCAGAGAGTTTTTTTACGATAAAATATCATTATTTAAATCAGCATTATGATTTTTTTGAAAGGTAATGCATAATTTTTATACGATGTTTTACTTTATAAAGTTTAAGTTCTGTAAATTTCATTTTTATGCCAAAATCTTTTCAGTTTAGTTAGATTAAATAAATTACTGAAATTATTTGGAAAAATGTTTGATGCGTAAACGTAAAAAAATTTTTAAAAAAAATATCTGACTGAAACAAATTATTGAAAAAAAATTTTTTGTAAGTATTTTAGAGAATTTCTTGGTACCCTTCTTTGGAATAATTTATACAAATGCCATTGGTATGGTTGACAAAATAGTAACTAGTGCAACCTAAATAAACGGATTAAGATATTTAATAATTTAATTCTCTTTTGCAATTATTATTTTTTTAGCAATTATATACAAAAAATAATTTATTAACTTATAAAATTATTTCAGCGTTTATGTATTTATTATTATAATTTTTTTATTTGTAAAAAAAATACAAGATCCTTAAGGCACTATTCTGTTCTTGCTGTTTATAACAGTTTATGATTGAAAAGAAATTACCGAAAATTAAGCATTAATCTTCTTCACAAGACAAACTAAAGAAATATAAACAAGTAACCTATGTTCATTCATTGGTTAAGATCATTGTGTGGGAAAAAGGGAAACATCGTGTCTTTTCTGAAGAAAATGTATGGAAAAGTATTTAGAGGCCCGGTAAAAGTAAAGATACATCAAAGACTAGAAATCACATCAAAGGTTCATGGTGTCCAGTGGAAGACTGTCTGATTTTAAAATTTAAAAACTCGGCAACAAAGAATGATCGAGAAATGAAATAAACGGTTTGTTAATTGTGAAAGATGTAAAAATTCATGCAGAAATGTTGTAATTTAGTTGCAAAAATTGCCAACAGATTGTACTGATTGCTGTATAGAGTTCTTGCAAGGAATATAAACACTATAAGACTGTAATCTCAGCTGTGAAGAAACACGCGGTGTTCAATCGAGTAAATGGTATCTCTTATCCGGTACCACAATCTTCTATCCCATTTTAGCGCTGAAACTGAGCACTCAAGTCATCGATGGATTGCAGTGCTATCTGTTGGAAACGTTTATAACTAATCTCTGAATAATGTTAATCATAATTTTTTACATAATTAACATTTCGTTCGTTTCATTAATCTATCACCTTTTGTTTACAAGATTTTTCATTTTGAAATCAGTCAGCCCGCTGCTAGATACAATGCGCAAGCTGGTGTACAGTGCGGAAAAAAAAATAAAAGGACCACGCTAAATAACTTTTGATCTTATAATAAGATCTTTAGATTTTTGGGAACAATCTGAATTGTCTGAGGGAATGAATTCAAATATGTTAATTAATTAGAGCAGGCGATAACGGCCTGTGATAATGGTGATAGCGATCGTAAGTTAAAATATCAGACACAAAAAACGTAGTTTTTTTCCCACTAAACATACCTTTTTTCGACGGATTTGGATGCCTCTCCCTTAAAATATAGGAGCAGACGCAATCTGGGAAATACGGCACCAACACCATGGTTAAGAGTGGCTCAAAGTTTGATCCGTAATGTTAATTAAGGGTCCAATCAAAGGGTTCATTTCAAAATATCTCAAGAACTTTTTAAGTGAATTAAAAATATTTTGCACTCAGTCATAAAATTGGTTTATCCAAGGATAATTCAACATAAAATATAATTTTTAGTTAAGTGTTTATTAATTTTTATTGTTTTATTTAATAATGGGTGAAAAATGTTGAATTGAATGGCACACTAATTTTTACATCATCATAAAAGATGCAATTTTAAATAACAAAACACAAAATTTGAGCAAACTCGATCGAAAAGCTCCTGAGAAATCAAATTTTGAAAATACGTCATTCTTAAATTTTGATATCGTAAATGTTGTATTTTGCCATGTACAATTACATTATTAAAAATGATGTAGAAAGCTTTTAAATTTTAATTTTTTCCGACTATTATGAAATACAGTAAAAATTAATAAATATTTACTAAATGTTATTTTTTGAATTATCTTTGGATAAATGAATTATATAATTGTGTGCAAACATTTTCCAATTCATTTAAAAAGTTCCCGCAATATAGCAAAATACGCAAAAAAAAAAAAAAGTATCTTAAGGGGTCTAAACTTTGAACCACTCTCCTATTGGGGCCATATTGCCCGAATTGTTGCTACCTCAAATTTTTCGGGGATCAGAAATTCAAATCAATAAAAAAAAGGTGTATCTTCAGTGAAGGAACAGTTTTGTAATTGATTTTGTTACTTAAAATATCGTCTGCAGTAATTAATTGGAATATTTAAGGTTACCCCCTCTAATTATTAAGATTGTGTCCTAGAATGTGAAGGTCCGATTAATAGATTAAAAGTTATTTAAAGTGGTACTTTTTTTCGCACATTTCACAAGGAGTTCAATTTAATAAAAAATACGATTCGATTGTTAGTTCGAGAATTATCAACTGTTAAACTTGTAGTGAAAAAGCATTAAGTTGGACGATCTACTGTCCACTGAAATACAACAGAGTTGAAATTTCATGCGCTCATTTTATATTATAATTTCAGTGAGGTTTTTTTTTGCGAAATTTTCATTTGCTTGTAAGTTAAGGCGAATTTAAGTGCTATTTAGTGATTTTTTCAACTCTTTTTGCATTGCTTATTTTGCACCCTGTGCATCAAATTTTTAAAAAATGGTGTGCTTACAATCCCCCCCCCCGCCTAAAAAAGAAGAAAAAAAAGAAGAAAAAAAAAAGAAAAGAAATTTGTTAAAGATCGCTTATGCGGATACCACTGCAACTCCAACAGTTCTCCTTCCCATGGCTTACTGAACCTTAGATATATTTTACATTTTATAACCGTCGTTAAACAGCAGACCCAGTTTTATGGGTTTACGACTACTAATGTTCAACTCCGTAGCCTCGTAATTTTGAACCCAATCCAGAAGACAAGGGAACTCCTGGATCGAGTATTGGGATAAATTTGCCTTCGTGGAGGACTTTTTGATGGAGCTATCCCGCATTTGCGTTACATGGAGAGGAAGACCACGATAATATCCCACGGTTAGCCTGACAGCAAGGGGACTCTAATCAATGATCCGTCTACCACTGAGGATATTTCACGTTAGCATTGCTGTCGGTGCAAGCCGGATGCGGAATTCGTATCGACTGGGATTTGAACCCGGTTCACCGCATTGGAAGTCGAACGCTCTATCCCCTGAACAAGGCTCTTCTTAGATATATTGTACACCCCATGGGTCATTCTAGCCCCAGATCAACTGACCCCAGTCATGAACCAACAATAGAGCATGTCATCGTTAATTTTTACTAATCAACTTTTAGCCTTACGTTTTGAATTTTTATCTACTTTTGATTTTAGACTTCATAGACTTCTAGTCAGACTTTTACTTTTAGATATTTACTATTTGGACTTTTAGCTTTCATTGATTTTAGTTTTGAGATTTTTTTTTATCTCATGTTTCCTTATTATTATAATCACTTAATTCTCGACATTTACACCGGCGCTATTGGGTTTCATTGCCTTTAACACATGTTTTTAATTGTCAAGTGTTATTTTTAATCCATTTTTAACTGATCACCACCACTGTCATTTGGCAAAATTTTACTGTAATTTTGGTTTTAGAGAAATTTATTGTAATAATTTTCCTTTTATCTCCGTATACCCCCCTGGGGTGGGTCGGAGTTCAACCTATCTTATATTGTACACCCCATAGTGTACGCTCTGTCGAAGAGGCTTTGCTATTACTACAGAGCAATATATTGAAAAAATTCACCAAAGTCTCAAGCACACACACAAATATTCATACAGAACAGTATTTCTAAGTACACAGATGTCAAGATGATTATAGTCTTCAAAAATTGTACGTGTTATTATAGTGTTTGAAATCATAAGCAGAGTTTGGTATGGTCTTTATAGGTTGCAGCCTATTTTGTTCATTAAGGACACGTGTTATCCAGGAATATTAATTGATTATTGAGTTCAAAAATAAAATAGTAAGATACATTTCAAGAATGTCAATATTTTATACAAAAAATTTTCTTTATTATTTAGAATAGTGATAAAAACTTTGGAGTGAAGCTTTAACTTCAACTCAAAACGGCAATTAAAATCTCAATTTCAAATTAAAAATCTCACTCTTTTGTAACGTGCAACCTAGATCTTTTGGGTATTAATATTATCTGCAAGAGTCACTCTTTCTAATCACAAGCAAGAGTCACTCAAATTATCTTACATAAAAGAATCTAGCTTTAACTATTTCTAAAAATAGTGGTCGAAATTTAATGCTTCAGTTGAAAATAAGAGGGGATATCGTTACGTGGGACAATAGGAAATCAATCTCATTCCTTTGTAACGTGGGCCCTAGGTTTTTTGGATATTAATAATTTCTATAAGAGTCATCCTTTAAATTTAGTTTCTTTATACTAGAATTGAGATTGATCTATTTATGAAATAGCAGTGGACATTTTATATTTTAGGTGAAAATAATATTGGATTTTAATGCTACATGGCACAACGAGGAAATAAATCTCACACATTTGTATCTTAGGATCTATATGTTCTGGATATCAATATTATTTACAAGAATCATTCTTTAAAACTGTTTCATACATATCAGAGTTGAGCTTTAACAAAGCATGATAATCTAATGAAATCTGAGAAAAACAGCGCTTCACAACGTTGGAAACTTTCAATGAGCTTTATTTAAAAAAGCAATAAAATTATGCATTCCTTAATAGTATATGGTATCTTATTGCCGTAGAATTGTTTATGTTAAATTAAAAATTTAAAAACTAGCATTTTTTGCTTAAACAGATTTGAATGAAACTGAATGCAAAAATAATAACATTTTTCAAAGATTTAAAAATCAAATATGTTATAAAAAATATTTTTCTAAAAATGGCGGTTACGTAACTATTTTTGTATAATTTTCCTCACAAAAAAATCTATTGAGATTCTTAAATTCTACAAATCCTACTGTGCGACGAAATTTTATTTAACACATCTCAAAAGATACTGAGGTGAATAAGAAACAATTCATTTGTAACAATAAAATAATAATGATCAAAAGTACATTTAATTTTCTCATCTTCCTTCCAAACCCCTTAGAAGCTTGAGGCTTCACTCAGAGCTAGCTTCTGCTTAAAACTAATTTTTGATTAGTTACTTCATTAAATATGCATTTTTCTGGACACTAATGCAGCAGGCTATGACCTGTATAATATTTTGTATGTCTTATAGAATAGACACACTCCAAATGTGTCCTTTAATTAACGATAATTTTTCTAGAGGCAACAGTAAATAAAGCGTACACTAGTGTAAACTTGCGGAAATACAGGAAGAAAATAAATAAACATTTTTGATTAATGGGTTTCTCAAATATGTCTCTCTGAAAAGGAAGTAGTTTCAAGGACGAAAAATAAATCATTAATATGATAATTAATTCCCAGAGAAAGGACTAACGATATAAAAGTTCTATTTTCTTACGACGCTTGGAAAATATATAATAATTCGACGTTTAAAAATAAATTATTAAGTGATTAGTGTTCATACGAAAAACTCAAAAAAATATGTTTGAAATTGTTATTTACATTGCAAATGGCATTTAAGGTTATTTTAGTTATATTTTAAAATTAAATATTCGATATCATAAAATAATGTAGTTACATTCGTTGCATTTTAAAGCAAAATAGTTTTTTTTCCTTTTCAAAGTCAATTTATTATTTTGTCAAAATGTCTAAGAAAAGTATTATTGAACAAACTATAACAATAAATTTAAGATCATATCCATGTAAATGTCAAGAACACTTTGTAGCAAAGGAGTAAAATTTAAAATATTGATCTTTGAAAATTGTTATAACGATTCTGATAAACTGTTTTATGTTTGGAACAGTTCTTTAAATTGTAATAAAAATAATTTCTACTATGTATTCAGATTTATGCTAATGATTTCTATTGTTGATTTTTTTTAGATTTGATATTTATTTTCAATTTTGAAGAAAAAAACAAAATAAAGACTTTTTATCACTTTTGTTAGATAATATTTCTTTATACTTTTGAATTTAACTGAAAGATAATAATATTCTTACAACATGTCATTTTTAAAATTTTATTACCTTTTATAAATAAAGTTTAAATAAACCTACAGACGCGGGAAAAATATTAAAGATTGAAGTTTACTTTTTTCTTGAACAATTTTTTTATGATTAAAGCTTTTTGAAAATTCATCAATATAAATCTAATAAATTTATTATTTGCAACGGAATAATAATTTTTGATTAAAAAAAGGGCAATGAAAATAGAACAAATCATTAAAATTAAGGAATAATTTCGATATATGTAAGCAAGAGATTAAGTGGTTATAAAACTTTTCGGATACAAAATATTCAAAGAATTGCCAGGCAAGAATTTTAAAATCTGAGAAGAACGAGATAAGTCATTCACTTCTCGCGAAAAAGCGTATTAATGCGGCATTTCGCAAAATGCATATTAATACGGCATTTCTCTAACCGACGTTGTTTTTAAAACTATATAATATTGTGCTATTTAAAAAATTGCCAGGCAAAAACTTTAAAATCTGAGATGAATAAGAGGAGTCATTTATTTGTCCAGAAAAATGAATTAATACAGCATTTCATTAACCAGCGTTATTTTTATAATTCTATAGCATTGTGTTATTTAAAAAATTGTCTTGCAAGCAATTTAAAATCAGAGAAAAACTAGAGAAGTCGTTTACTTCTCCTAAAGAAGTGAATTAATACAGCATTTCTCTAATCGACGTTGTTTTTAAAACTGTATAATATTGTGCTATTTAAAAAATTGCCAGGCAAAAACTTTAAAATCTGAGATGAATAAGAGGAGTCATTTATTTGTCCAGAAAAATGAATTAATGCAGCATTTCTTTAACCAGCGTTATTTTTATAATTATATAGCATTGTGTTATTTAAAAAATTGTCTTGCAAGCAATTTAAAATCAGAGAAAAACTAGAAAAATCGTTTACTTCTCCTAAAGAAGTGAATTAATACAGCATTTCTCGAATCGACGTTGTTATTAAAACTACTACGAGGAAACAATGAGGTTAATTTATTCTTGGAGAAGGATTTTCAAGATTTTTTCAAACAACGTGACTCATATTATTTTCCAACAATTATTTTCTCTCTTTTACTAGAAATTTCTGCTAATAGTGTTACCCATTATATTTTGGCATATTTACAACTATCTTTACAACTATTTAATTACTTTACACCAAAGTTGTATAGACAAATGTCAAGCTCTCGGATCTAGTATTTTACTAAACAATTATTTTGCACTACTTGTTGTAATCTATTTTGTACCTGTTGTAAATTATTTTGCACTACTTGTTGTCTATAGATGGAGGATAGTCAGACAAGATCCATAGATGGAGGGAGGATAAGCGAAGACAAGAACAAATTAATAATTTCCGTAAGATAAGATACACATAAGAGTCAGCAAAGTTAATTTTAAAAACAATATTAAGTAAGAATCCTTAATTTAGAACGCATTTATTCTTTTTTAAAATAAAATTAAATTGTGAATCAAACTTACACGTGATCAAACAATTGTGAATCAAACTTAAAAAGAATATTAAGACTAGTTTAAAATAGGCATAACAGAACGGAAGGTGATAGAAATCATACATTACATATCATTTAAAAACAGTTCTGAGAGATTTAAGAAATTAAAATATGATTATCCTTATTATGAATCAAAAATCAAACATACATATTTCACGGCAGATTTTTGTTTGGGTTGATGAATATCAGCTTTTAAAGGAAAAAAAAACTCTCTGGCCAACTCATTCCAGATTGTAAACAAACTACTGCTAATATTCTTCCTGGCATTTTTAAATTTTGATACCCCCAACATTGGTGTTTTCAGAAATGAAAATAATTCTCGTATGATGTAAAAAAAAGAGAGTTTGGAGTGAGATTGTTCAGTTTTTAGTGTTTAGACCTAAATTGCGGCCTTTAAATCATATATGAGTGATAGATTTTGTGTTAACCCGGGATAAGGTGCTCCTTCACATAATTTTTTAAAGGTCGTTCAACATCATATTCAGAGAGATATTACGCCACAGTTATTTACAATACAAATTTAACACATTTTCAATGTAATTGAATAAAAACTAAGAAAAAAATTATTAAAACTCACGAGTGTAAAAAAACTAGTTATTACAGTACAAATTTAATACATTTTCAATAAAATTGAATAAAAACTAAAAAAAATGATTAAAACTCACGAGTGTAAAAAAACTAGTTATTACAGTACAAATCTAATACATTTTCAATAAAATTGAATAAAAACTAAAAAAAAAATTAAAACTCACGAGTGTAAAAAAACTAGTTATTACAGTACAAATTTAATACATTTTCAATAAAATTGAATAAAAACTAAGAAAAAAATTATTAAAACTCACGAGTGTAAAAAAACTAGTTATTACAGTAAAAATTTAACACATTTTCAGTAAAATTGAATAAAACCTAAAAAAAATGATTAAAACTCACGAGTGCAAAAAACCTAGTTATTACAGTTCAAAATTAATACATTTTCAATAAAATTGAATAAAAACTATAAAAAAAATTATTAAAACTCACGAGTGTAAAAAAACTAGTTATTACAGTACAAATTTAACACATTTTGAATAAAATTGAATAAAAACTAAGAAAAAAATTATTAAAACTCACGAGTGTAAAAAAACTAGTTATTGCAGTACAAATTTAACACATTTTCAATAAAATTGAATAAAAACTAAAAAGAAATTATTAAAACTCACTAGTGTAAAAAAACTTTGGTTTGAGAAAACACCAATTGAAATGTAAAAAAGCTCATTATCACTGTACCATTCAGACGAGTCTTAAATTATATTATTAAAAATGTTTCGAAATTAATAAATTCTGTCAAATTACTTAAACATCGAAAAAATAGATATTTTATTTTTGAAAATTTAATGGGCTTTGCGTTCTTTCATATTGGTTAAATAAGTAAAACGAATAAAGTCCCTTTTAAAATTAAAGCCATAATAAATTTCTGCTCAAGTTAAAAAATTTAAATTTAAATTTCGGTTGCAGATTTTGATTGATACAACTCCCAAAATTATCTTTTACTAAGAGGATCTTGTTGTTTTTATTGCTGTCTTGTTGATTTTAGTGTTATCAATGAAAGTCGTACGAGCTGAGATTTTTTTTACTATTTTTTAAATCACGCAGTCTCATAAGATTAGTGGATATCGCTACAGAACAGTTAACAGTTCAAGTAAAAAAAACATATAAATCTACGTGATGAGTGCTGATGGGAGTCAGGGTTATCAAAACTCCACTAAAAGTTAAGTTTTCATCAGATTATCATAGGTCGAAGTTTAGTTGTAAGATGTGGCAACAGTTGACAGCTTTTAGTTGATAAAAACTACATTGCCATTGCAATAATTATGTGAAATCTGATCTAACATAATGAGATGCCCATTTTGCATCAATGCAAAATATAATAAATTAAGTTGCTAATATTTTTTATTCCATTTGCAATTTATTTGAAGTGTAACTTCTCAGTAGCAATTATAGCAGTCTTTTAAGTGAAGAATTATTTCTTAAATAAATATGTCTTCGTTAATGTATGAAAAACGGTATTCTATAGAATGTCTAGTCAGGGCTTAGTAATTATAGTAGATCCTTCAATTTAAGAAATATTTTTTTAAAATATATATGCATAGCTGCCAACTTGTGCAGCCGTTGAGAATTAGTTTTCCTGTAGCAACTTGTGTTTTAATGTTGCAACATTAGCGTTTTGGCTTATTAAATCTTGAAGTTTAAAGTTTCAAATTTTTTTTTTAAACAATCATGACGAATTAATAAATTTAAAAAATATGTAGATAATATCTATTTGTCGGCTACTTATGCTTATAGATATCTTAATAGTTTCGTTTTTAGACAATGTTTCCAAACTTCATTATTGTTTTACTACAATCTTGTAAAATCCTTTGTAACGATAGTACAAGTTGGCAATATGTCTCCGTCAATGTAGGAAATACGGCATTCTATGCCAAATCAGTGCTTTTTAATTATAGCAGTTCCTTTAGTTGAATACATGCTTTTTTAAATATATATGTATTCGTCAATGTATGAAAAAAGTAATTGACGCAATTGTGCAATTGAAGCAATTGTGAGGCTAGCTATGTAATTATAGTAGTTTCTGTAATCAAAGAAATATTTTTTAAAATATATATGTGCCTCCATTAATATATGACATACGGTATTCTTTAGAATGCCTAGTCAGGCTTAGTAACTATAGTAGAAACTACTATAGTTTATACTATAGTAGTTTCAATACTATAGTTAATACTATATAGTTACAATACTGTAGTTAATTGAAGAAATATATATATTTTAAATATATATATCTCTGTTGACGCTCTGTGTTGGGCATTCAATAGAATGAGCATGAAAAAACTACAGGCATTCTATAAAATGATTAGGCAACGCATGTAGCAATTTTCACGTTTCTTACTTAGAATAACGAGCGATTGTCGTTCTATAGCAATGATGACGAACGTACCCAGGAGGGAAGTACTCACCCACGAAGAGTTTTTAAATGACCTACGGTTGATTTTCGTAAACTTATTTTTGCTTCATTAAAAAGCAAACAAGTAATTGAAAATATTAAAAAATTACAATTGTAAATATCTAAGGTGGAATTTATTTAAAAAGTTACATTTATTTAAACAAATATTTTCAAGTGAATATTGGTCAACTGATTTTCTACCATGTATCACTGCACATGTGCAGGAGCTCGTGACCATTACAATATGACAATGATTTAGTCACTGAGTTCATTTTGGATAAAAATGGTGTCGAAATCAAAACATGGTGTGACGTCATGCGTCCCCCTACTGTATGATCATAAATGACTTACAAATGAAAGTATAGATTTTCTCGAATAACTTAAATTGCACATATTTAATATATTTGTAGCACATATATGTAAATTAATAATTTCAGATTTAATAACTTAGGAAAAATTCTAGAAATGAAAATAAGAACTAATAATTGTTTAGAAAATTTTAAGACTAAGACCTGAATTTTCGGTGTTAACGCATTATTGTTTTTTTTACAACCATTCCCTTTCCAAGTGGATTAAAATTCTTTCGAAGATTAAAATTCTGGGAAAATTACCACACTGAATAATAATGATATTTTCGGGTAAAAAAACAACAACAATATAATTTTGCATGGTTAATAAATACAAAATATGCGGCATTTAAACCATTCGTTTTGTAATTTTTTTATTCATATGATAATGGTTTACGGGAATTTCTGGTTTTCAAAGTTATAGTTCGTATTATTCTACATTTAGCTAAAAATATATAAAAAAATAAAATTTACATTAAAAAAGTATTCCAAAAAAGTATTTCAAAAAATAATGAACAAAATTTGACCCTCTACTCAAAAAGGTTCGCCATCGTTGTCCTATAGAATGCCTATAGGTATTCTATTCAATGATGACTAGGCAAAGTATATAATAATTCTAAAGTTTCTACTTTACTTAAAAGAGTCCGGCATTTTATACAGTGACTTTAAATGCTCAAGTATGTTTTAAAATTTAACAATTTAAATGCCAAAATTTTAACCGAAATTAAATAGGTTGAACATTGAACCATATTATTGGTAACTTGAACCATGTTATTGGTATCTTGAACCATATTATTGGTAACTTTTACCATATTATTGGTAAC
This sequence comes from Parasteatoda tepidariorum, assembly GCF_043381705.1. Classification (NCBI taxonomy): domain Eukaryota; kingdom Metazoa; phylum Arthropoda; class Arachnida; order Araneae; family Theridiidae; genus Parasteatoda; species Parasteatoda tepidariorum. The sequence continues at coordinate 76,878,655 of NC_092204.1, forward strand.
TTTTACCATATTATTGGTAAATTGAAACATATTACCAAGAAAATGCGTTTTAACCTTAACTGAGTGTTAAGTTGAATAATTCAGTTCAAGTTGAAGCATTTTATTGTGTTATTAAGTTTAAAATGTTTAATTTGCAAATACATTTGTTTAATTTTACATCCTAAAACTATTAAACCATGAATTTCTTCAGAAGATGGCAAATGCCCTTATAATCGTAAACTCACTTAAACTTTCCAAAAGCGTTTTTAAAAAAATAAATTATTTCGAAGATCGTGGCACAAATAACGCATTAAACAATTTTCATGTTTATTTTAAAGAAATCCTTCATTAGGAAGTTTATTTTTAAATTTCGAATGTATTTACATTTTATAAATGAAATTTAATCAGATTACTCCGGATCTATATGAATTAAAATAATTTCGAATGTGAATAAACGTCTACCATAAACAGTATTTAATTTTTACATATATTTAACTATTCAGAAATGTTTTAAGAGTAATGAATTTAGATATCGCTTAGAAGGAAAGACAAATGTTTCACAGTGTTTTGAATCGCAAAAAAATTTGGATAAAAATCTGTTTATCATTAACAATGATTTATTTCTTTGATAACATCATCCAGAAAGAAATGCATTCCAGTACGCAACATATTCTTAAGCTGATAAAAATCGATTTATTGAACTAAGACAGCTTGAAAAATTGAGTTGATAGAATAAAACGCAAGTTGGGAACTAGGTTAAGTGTAGAAATCGATTGGATTTGCAAAGACGTTCAGTTTTTTACATCAAGTAACTGATCAAATTTACAAGTCTAATAGCATTCTTTTTGCGTGAATTTTCTCTGATGTTATTTCAAGTCAGCCCAATGGAGAGTTTAAAGCGCAGGGGAATCAAATCACATTAATAACAAAATGCCTTTTAAATAAACAGTTTCCGAAAAATTAAGTACAAGAAAAAGTTTACACTGTTTGGAACCGTTAGAATAACTGAAAGTACTTCATGAAGATAGATATGAAACTTTGATAAGAGCATCCCAATTTGATTTAGGGCTCTAAATTGAAGAAAATGTTTAGAGATAAATATTAAGAATTACAAATAAGAATAGCAAAAGAATAGTGCATGAGCGTCGTTGGCGGGGAAGGGGACCATGGGTATGTATAATAATTAAAAATCTATAAAAGTCCTCCAGAATATTTGAGACAAATAAAGAAAATTTTCGTGAATTATCATTCATTTTAATTCATTAAAGTTATAAACAAGAAAAGGATAAAAAATAATTAATCTTTTTGCAGGCATTTAGCACATTTAGGAATTTTTTCTCACGTGTGAAATTTAGAAAACTATTGTGACTGTGCAATTTAACTCCGTGTTAGATTCTTGTTTACCTAACAATTTAAAGCGACTTCACTAAATTCTCCATTCAATACAATTGTTTCATAAAAATAAATATTGGAAAAACTGAACATGCTTTACTTCTATCAATTGCCTTACTCAGTATTAGATTTTCGTTTTCCAAACGATTAAAAACGACTTCACTAAATTGTATTTTTCTATTCAATATAATTGTTTCATAAAAATACAGATTGGATAAACTAAACGTGCTTTATTTTTATCAGTAGTCTGACTCAGTATTAGCTTTTCCAACGATAAAAAACAACTTATCAAATTCTGGTTTTCTATTCAATATAATTGTTCCATGAAAATACATAATGGATAAACTAAACATGCTCTACTTCTATCAGTAGCCTTACTCAGTATTAGCTTTTCTAAATTCCAGCTTTCTATGCAATAATTGCTCCATAAAAATACATATTGGATAAAATAAACGTGCTCTACTTTTATCATTTGTGTTACCCAGTATTAGCTTGTCAAACGATAAAAAAGAACTTAACTATGCTCTAGTTTTCTATTCAACGTAATTTTTCCATAAAAATACTTGTTGTATAGACTAAACGTGCCCTACATCTATCAATATTCTTACTCAATATTAGCTTTTCAAACGATAAAAAACAACTTAACTAAATTCTAGTTTCCAATTCAATATAATTGTTCCATGAAAAAATATGTAGGATAAACTAAACGTGCACTATTTCTATCAATAGCCTAACTCAGTATTACATTCTTGCTTTCCAAACGATAAAAAACGACTTAACTTGGCGATACTGCTGAAGGTCGGGCAAAAAGTGTCAATCGAAGGACGGACTTCCGCTCCTTCAAAATACGTGATTTCCGGGTTGGACAGCGAAGAAAGATGTGTCTTGTTAGCGGACTCGCGCCACCACCCCGCCCGTATGTTTTCCAGCTCTGATAATATTACTTTCTATTTTATTTAGTTTTTTGTTTATTTGTTCCATTTTTTTTATTTTTGTTTCGATATCGTCGCTTTTCGAGACGAAAACATAGCTGTTGATGGATATTCCTCTTATCTTGCCACAGTTTGGACCCTCTATTTCATATCACGTTTTCAAGAGGGTAATCGCTTCTCTGTATTATTTTTTGGGGGTATACGTGATTAACTAAGTAGATGGAATTGCTTTATTAGAGTTGGAAGATAAAGAAGATGTGTTTCGAACAATAAATATTTTTAAATACTTATTCCCATGAAGATGGGATTGATGCCACTACGGGAAGGACAAAATAAAATTTAATTTTAATTTGAAGTTAGGGAAGGACTAAAAACTTATTATCTAAAAACACGGGAATAATTAGCTACAACTAAATATCGATGTAATATTTTTATATCATGCAATTATTCGATATTCTGCATATCAAGTGATATACATGCGATCTGTTTATAATTACCATCTTTAATAGATAGTTATAGAATCCTTTTTAAAACTGAAACTGTAGAATCCCATGCATAAGGTGTTATCAATATTCAACTTATAAATTCTAAACATTGTCAAAATCAAACAAATTAGGAGGATTTTAAAAAGAGTTTACGTATAGAAAGAACAAAAAGAAACAAAAAAAAAAGAAGATTTTTTTCTTCTTTTTAAGGAAAACTTATTTCTCAGCTAGGTCCACAATAAAAAGATAGATTCGAATCGTGAAGTAATCATCGAGAGAAGAATGATTAATTGTTATTTTGATATTAAGAGTAAAAACTGTTTTTAGGAATGTAATTAACTTCTATAAGTGATTGTACAATAATTGCAATAGAATAAAATTACTTTTAACAAAAAAAGCAATTTGTAGAAATTTAAGCAGACGAAAAAAACATATTAGTAAATTAAACATCACATGCTATTCCTTTTTTTCTGAAAATTATTAGGCTTTATTTTTTAAAAATAAAAAGATTAATCTAAAATAAATTATCATAATATAATTGTAACACTCGTCTCATAGTTGGCCATTGGTAGTATATATTTTATTAAACACTACGTTATTGTGACATAATATGTTTTAGATTTTAAAAAAAAACTATTGCAAAAAATATCTATTCTCTTAATAATGCATATAATAAGACGTTACCTAAGTTCGAATCCAGTTGTGGCTAGGTGACACGAATTCTGCTCCTTGCTCGCACCGACCATAGTGTTGACATAAAGTATCAGTGGTTGACGGATCATGAGTTGGAATCTCCTTGCTGTCGGGCTTACCGAGGAATGTTTTCGTGCTTTTCCGTTCCATGTAACGCAGTTGTGGGTTAGTTCAATCAGAAAGTCCTTCACAAAGGATAGCTTGTCCCAATACTTGATCTAGGAGTTCCCTTGTCTTTTGGGTTGAGTTCAAAATTACAAGTCTAAGGAGCAGAACATTGACAGCCACAAACTTAGAATTAGGTTAGCTATTCAACACTAATTATAAAATGAAATAAAATACAATTAATACCATGATTAAGCATCAATGGCTTCAATAGTAATTTGTCAATTTTTATGGCCTTCGAAATAAGTACCAATCTTAGTTATAAAATGAAATAAAATATACATATGAAAGTTACCGTGTAATTAAGTTTGGTTTATTTTTACTCTGAGAAAATGTTATAAAAATAGTTTTTACTAATAATATCAAAACTTCGTAAAAGAGGACTTTTTTTTGAACAGGTACTTTAAAGAAAATGAAAAGATTTATTTTGAAAATATTGCAAAACAATTATAAGCTTTAATTTTTAATTTTCAAAAATATTGCTGAGTTGTTAGAGACTTATGTGAAATATAAATTTTATCGAGTGAAAAAAAATTATAAATAGAAAGGAGGAATTAAACGTACAATTTCTATTTTCTATTTTTGATATTTCAATAAGTTTCTTCGTATTGAATATGAAATTTTTTTTGATCTGATAGAATTCACTACACGTGTTTATTTTATAAAATTTTACTTGTTTGTCATTATAGATGTTACACAGACAAAATTTCGCAGGAAGCGAGTCAGTTGAAGCAAAAATTAATAAAGTTTAATGAATCGAGAAATTGAAAATAATTTTGCTTTTCTCCATTTTATATTATCCATTTTATATTTTATATTATTTTCATCATTTTTTATTATTAGTTAAGATGCAATATTCTATCTGGAAATATTGGTAGAGTATTCGGAAATATAATCTCTTCCACTTTTATTTTGTTAAATATTTGATTTTGTGTATGAAAGTTTGTTATCTCAATGTTGAAAAACCAACAGGATTCTAATATTTCTTCACTAATGATTGGCAGATAATTTTGAAATTCTTTTTAGCTATAAATATATATTTCTTCAATTTTATTATTAATTTTATTATTAATATTTGTGGGAGTCATCACGAATGCATTATGCCTACAAGGAATAATTGTAACTAAATTTTTTAAAAAAATTCTTAAGAAACTTTTGCAGGCTACTGTAAGTTATGGAAATAATTATTTTATGAGAAAGTTCTTAATATGTGAAAATTAGAAATACATATTTGCACAGGGGCTGCTTATAAACTTAGATAAGCTTTTCTGCAGGATTTGTATCCCTTCCTTTTTTTGTTACAAAGTGTCCCATTTCATCACTCCTCAGAAGAAAGCTTGTTCGTGTTTTGCTTTTTCTTGTTTTGCAAATAAACGCAATATATATATATATATATATATATANTAAATATATATATATATTTATATGTATGTATAAATAAATAAATAAACAATATAAAAGCGTTTAATTCGTACATTTCAAATGCTTTTATTTCAACCATCGTGAGTGATGCCGCATGCCTTGTTACCCTCTTCCCTTGTCATGAATAGTTCACAAGTTTACGAACTCAATATCCCTCTCCAAATGGGAAAGATTTTCGTATCATGATCTGCGGCATAATTATTGTCAAGTCTTGGTAACTTAGCAGCGGTCAGCAAGAAATTGAAAAAAAAATCGCAGAAGGTCAAGAACTTAAAGGGTAAAACCAACACCAAGAGATAGAAGAGAGAAGCCTTCAGCGCGGATCAATTTAGTAGTCCGACATAACTCAAATAGAGAAAATTAATCTGCATGAATAACACTGAAGAAGAATAATTTTTTAGTCCCCGTTGCATGAATTTTTTTATAGGATCTAGGATATTTTCCCATCGTTGATTTTAAATCTGCTATTGGTTTCTCTCTTCAAGTTAAAGATTTTTTTAAAAAAAAAATTACCTTTTTAGGTTGTTTTTTGTCGAAATGTTCAAGTTAAAAAACGTTATATACACCAGTTGGTTGCAAAAATATTCTGAAAAACTTCTAGCTAAGTTTGAACACATTATCAGGATTAAAATTGCATAGTAACCCATTACACTCACTTTTGGAGTTCCAAATCAGAAGAATTTTAATTCCAGCACCCCCGAGCCAGAAACAAATAGGATTACTTAAAGCTCGAATCCGCCAGAGCCCGAGATATCCGTCTGATAATTTCTACTGTCCTCAGCAGGAGGATAATTAACCTTTAAAAATATACATTAACTAATGAAAATTACATAGTTACAGTTTAATAATATGCAAAATGCATGTGATGGTAAATAAATAAGGGAAATAAATGACCGTTTTTACCGTTTCTGCCAGCACGTATTTTTTAAGACAAGAACTACAATATAATTGGAGGCATCTGCTCGCATCATTCACGATACATTGAATATTACTTTTTACTACCAGACTAAATATAATCTCTCAATGTGTTATTTGAATGCCTAAGTTCGCCACACTTATTATAACTGTATTTCGCTCAAATCGACCAGTCAATAAACGTATCCTACGCATAGTATAATACCGAAAGAAGCTCCAAAATAACAAAAAAATCAAAATCTTAAACTGAAAATCTTAATCTCAAGCCTCATTAAACAAAATAGCCAATAGAAGTACCAGATTACCTTATTATTATCTCTTATAAATTTTAGATTTTTCATCCTTAATAACTAAGCTAAACGTTTGTTTAAGAGTAATAAAAAAGTACATAAAAATTTTATCATGAGTTCGAACCCGAAAACTTTTTTCAGTAAACGAGTCCTTGTTATCCCAGGGTTTTGGGCTAAGCTCATCTCATATCTAGAACCTATTCGCAGAAATGTCGAAATACACAGCTAGAAGCTTTTTCCTATTATGAACTGTTTCTTTGTGTGTTTCTGATCAAGTCATAATGGGGAAGGCCAGATCCAGATTCCTTAAATGTTGAGGATTTGTTATACAAATCTATTGGGAAAAAGATTCGCTGTTTTTGTGTCTTATTTCTTAACTATTATGCATCAGTATACTATTACAAAATCGTTTCGCTTTTTCAGGGACATGAGAAATAGAAAGGTTTCTCTAATTTCTTGCAAGAAGTTCGATAGAATATTTTGACTTTCTTGTTTTCACTCCATTTGAAAGAAAGCATATGAATACAAGAAAACGTATCTATTTAATATTTTCAGGAAACGTCTTTCCTTTTAAGAGAAATTTAATTTAATATTATGTGTCAGAATATATATCAATAGAATGTAAACAAAATATTTTAATTGAAAAAATTTATTTTTGCATTTCAGAGAAAAATATTTTCCCTTTTTCATCCGAAAACATTTACTTTTCGAATGTCTCATATTCGTATGCTTTAAGAATATTTTTCCTTTTACTATAGCGAAACTTTTTAGTTCATTTGCTTCTTTAATTTAGTAGTTTGTTTTATTATTAAAGTTGTTAATTACCCTGCTTATTATAGAGACTTTTAGAATGTCACAAATAAAGTAAGGAAAAGAACAAAAAGTAAGAACAATATGAATCACAAATCATCCTATATGGGATGAAAAGAACAAAAATGCAATTAAATTCTATCGAACCACTGTTGAGGTAGGCGGGATGGAAAACGTCAAAACCTGTTTGGTTTTGACAAATAGCAACGAGTTGAAAAGTGATCATTGGAAGAAGCTTCAAGTTTCATTAAACAATCAAACTGATTTTGTTGTTTTTCATTCCTCTTTCGTTACAAGTGATTCAACGGATTTTGATAGCGTTTTCTTTTTCTTTGCTAAAGTGTATTTCATATCTGAAAAAAATATTACAAAAATATACATTAAGGGCGATGATTACAGACACCCTGTAGGAGTAATTTCTTTCAGGTGAATGAATATGTTTATAATTTATGATACGAACTTTAAAGTAGAAAGCGTAAAAAAAGTGAAGAAAGATTGAACACTTTGAATAACTTTTGATCTAATGATCGGATTTTCACGAACTAGGATTCAATCTTAATTGTTCGAGGACCTAAGATATATGCTAATTAATACTGATCATGTACTAATTAATTTATATAGACAGTATTTTAAGTTATGAAATCTGACCAAAAATCGATTACAGCTTGGATTTGCACGTATGTTTGAATAAAAGTAGGAAATTATGCTTGAAGTAAATTATATTTATTTGACTGAAGTTACTTAAAGCTTAAAGTTAAACTTTAAGCTTTAGCTAACTTCAATCAAATGGCAGAAAAAGCAGAAAATGATTGCATAATTTTGCACTTTAGAATAAATTCAATTAACAACTAAAAGTAGATAATGGAAATTATATAGATCTTAGTAAGGTTTAAAAAAAAGAAATCTATTACTCATTTTCTAAAAGTAAATAATTTTTCGATAATTAGAGAATATGATTAAAACTATACCAATTGAAAAGTTTCAAATTGAATGCGTTATATGCTTTTAATTCTCAGAAAAGTTCTTTTTTACCTAGAAATACCCTCGAACTATTTCAAATCCTTTTAAGAGTAATTCTAAAAGGTTTAATGAGAGTAAAGTATAAAATTAATGATAGAAAAAATTATTTAGCTATATTACATTTAATATTTTTTAAACTTCATTAAATCTAAAGCAAAACGCTCGTTGTTTTAATGCCTGAAATTTAATTATGAAATTAATTATGATAACAGTCTGGTTACCATTCGAAAAGGCTGCTGCATTCTTGGAATTTGGTAACTGCTTTTAAATATTAAAAACCTTATTTTTTAAAAAGTGACTAAAATGATTACGTTATTGAGGATTAAATTTTAGTAAGATAAATCGAGGCGAAATTTAACTAAAAGTAAATAAAGTTTTTATTTTGGTTGCTAAGAGAATCGAGTTACATTTTAAAACAAACATGTGAATAAGTAAAGTTTATATACATAGTTTGAAAGCGAGTTAGGTTTGCTTTAAAGAAAAGAAAACGAAGTTAGACAAATTTTCTTTCTTATTTATTTGAAAGATTAATTTTTCTTTTTTCGAAGGATTAGATAAATCAATTAGCATTTTGGACACACATTTAGTTTACTTTACTTTAAGACATTATTTCAAATATTTCACTTAAGAGAATAAATCATTCTTAATTTTATTTTTTTATCAATAGTCATATCAACGCAATATTTTAAGCATTACCTTTTTTTATATAACCTTTTCTTTAATGGGATACCTGCAAATGACGTAGTAAGGGTATCTCGATTCTGATTGGTTATTAAAACATGAATGCAAAACGTTTTTTATGTTCGAAACTGTTCCTTTCATTCTATTTCGAGTAAGCCAAATTCGTCAAGTATCAATTCTCTTAAGTGACACATTCTATATTCTTTCACAAACATTTCAATTCCTTCACTATATATATTTATTATTTAACACAACGACAGGCACGGAGCCATGTAGAACATAAAAAAACTGATTATGCATCGAAGTTAACAAAAATATATTATGGATAAAATAAAATACATAAACAAATAATAAATCTGAAGTAAAAGACGTAGACAAGAAACAATTATATTTCAGCGAATTCGATGTGCGACGCGGCTCTCTATTTAATTAATTTCCGGTTAATTAAGATTTTAACTTACGTGGAGAAACTTAGCTCAATTTTCAACGCTATTTTGTTTGTAAAGGATCAGCTGACGTCATAGGTCATATGTGTGGGTATCCGTGATCTTTTTCTTCTTGAAGTTTCAGTACCCAATTCTTAAACAGTTAAATTTCTAAGGTTGAAAACAACGGATTACGATATTTAAACATTTGATATCAATCTAATCTAAAAATTAATTTTTAATACAGTTTTCAGCTATTTTGGCAGTTATTTGTATTTATTTTTTTTGCAATTTTCAACGGCATCATTATCATTACATCTATGTAGTTTTCTCTGTTCAAATGTTGCTGGTAAAGACGGGACATGATTAGACGGTTTGGTAGTGTAGTGAGGAGATCGGGTAATACCATCACTATCTTTTTCTGACTAAAACGTGCACAAGCCAGCCAAATCTTTGGATTAACACTAAAGGATGAATTCTAGACTCTTTTCAATCATCCATAAACTTGGAAATAGTGCAATATAAAAGATAAAATATCACAGAATTAGAAGTAAAGGTGCGACAATTATTGAAAGACACCGTATATAAATATTTGATAAGAAGAAAAAGGAAATAGTTTTCAAGATCCTTTTGTCATATTTTTGCAAATATTTGTGTATACAAAGAATATTGAATTTTTGAATTCAAGCTAAATACACTGAAAGTTGAAATATATGTTTTATGGTGCATGGTAAAACACTACTGTAAAATACTAATGAATAAATTCTTAAGCAAAGAATCATAAAATTTACCTTTCCAATTACATATTTTAATAACAAACGCAAATTTCATATCAGTTTTAAATATAAGACATGACTTTAAATTATCTATATGTACAGATAAGAAATTTTCCGCTATATTCAATATTTACAAAATATTGACAAACATTTCGCTAATTATCATCCAATTTTAAGTCATCAGTATAAAATATCAATATAAATTTCATCGATATTCAGTATTCACTGAGTACTATTCGCAAAATATATGCAAAATATGTATTTATAAGAGTTAAAATGGAGAAATTGATGCTCATGTACTGTATATATACATGTTCCCATATCTGCCTTTAATATTAACCTATAACTTTCTGGATTCACAAAATAAAAATTTTGAGTGCGTAAAAATATTATTCAAATTTACTGCAACCTTAATTAGGTAATAAGGTTTTTGGCAAAATATTTTACTCTTTATTTTTTAATATTTGAAGGTAACAATTTCAGTTAAAAAAATTCCATATTTTTATACATATCAGCTGTTTAATTATGACCTCACTTATTGTGTTATTATTTGCTTGCACTGTTGCTACGAATTTCTGCCTGACTCAAAAGAGGGCGCTGTAATAATTCATAATCACTTCATAATAATAATTCATGTATCATTTGTGTTGCAACGAAATGGTATGAAAGCTTATTGGTGGGAAGCGAAACAAATATCACGCCATCATCATTGTTTGTTTTTATTGTTTACTTTCTTAAATATGATTGTTATTAAATATGGCCTTTTTATTGATTGCACCATTCTACACTGAACTAATCTGCAATAACCGTTATTATTTGCTGCTCGCCACTCCTTTAACAGAAACAAGTGGTCCTAGACTGTTATGTGAAGAAAGAATCCTCAAAAATTTTTTCCTTAGAGGAATTAAGGTTATTTTATGGAAAAACTTACTTTTGAATCAATTTACAGTGCGCAAGGAAAATAAAAAAATATCACTCGGAATAATTTTTTGTCCAATGTTTTTATTTAGTCTTGTTTAAAATGGCATAAAAGTTTGTATAGGGGTAAATTTCAATTTTGAGGCCTTTTAGAAACTGATATAATTTTAAAAATAAAATTAAAATTGATCATTATTGCAGACTAAAATTAATTCGTTTTCGTGACTTGCAAATGCTTTAATGGTGATTGCGAAGATTAAACTAAAACTTATACTTGCGGGAATCTTATACGTCATCATTAAATAAAAAACACACAAACTGGTAACAGACCGGACAGTTTTACGTGATTGAATTTTTTTTACCACCACACGTAAACTTTTTAGTCTTAAGACGTTATGGCCGAAATATGGTTCACAGATTTATTTTGCATAGGACGAGCAATTAATAAAGCTTCACTAATTGATTTTAAAAAGTCGATAACATACCGGGCAGTTTAGAAAATACTCATCTTTTGAAAATCTAAAACTATTTATAAGTAAACTCTTTCTAAAGATTTATTAAAAATGATTCTTCCTTTATATTGAATCAAGAAAGAAATTTTAAAAAAGTGATTGTATCACCTACTGAGTAATTTTAAGAAAGATTATCTTTGGTAACAGACCTAAATAGTACAGATTGGGCGCTTCTCTTGGACAACACGAAACAATTAATTCGTACCAGGAAATTTAAAAAAAACACTCTAAGATATCTTTTAATTTTATTATGAAAGGAATTTTTTAAAATACATAAGTGTTTTTCATTTACATTATACTTGAGAAATCGGTAAATTATAGAAAAATTGACTTTGTCGTTTTGAGCAGCCTATTTTCTACGATCGCTTTTTGCTAAAAATTCTTTCAATACGATTTGACAAATTCTTATAATATAATACATATTAACTCTTAATCGTATGTAAGTTTTGACATGTTACTCTTAATACATATTAACTCTTAATCGTACGTAAGTTTTGACATATTACTCTTAATACATATTAACTCTTAATCATATGCAAGTTTTGACATATTACTCTTAATACATATTAACTGTCAATCGTATGTAAGTTTTGACATATTACTCTTAATACATATTAACTCTTAATCGCATGTAAGTTTTGACATATTACTCTTAATACATATCAACTCTTAATCATATGCAAGTTTTGACATATTACTCTTAATACATATTAACTCTTAATCGTATGTAAGTATCACAAAATCTAAGCCAAAAAGTTATTGGATTGTATAATAAAATTTCTTTGTCGAACATCAAAAATGCCTCAAATATGAAATCAACCCATACCTTACATTTAAGAAAATGCTTTGAAAATTAACTAATAAAATAATAAACAATTACTGAAACTACTTTTTTTACGCGAATATATCTTTGGGTAAATAAATTTTATAATTGTTTTCAAAAACTTTTCCATTCATTTAAAAATTCTTGATATTTAGTTAAATGCGAAAATGTGACATTAACATTAACAAACCCAAACTTTCAACTTTTTCTGATGAAATTTTTTGTATCATACTTATCATATTGTCCCTTCCACTTCTCATTTGGACAGTCAAAAATCTAAATCCCTAAGAACAAAAGTAGTTTTTTTTTGAGGAAGTACGTTTTTGTTTCCAAATTTCGAATTTCAAAATATGGTCAGCACTAATTAATTAGCATAGTTGAGATTACTCCTTAGAACTATTAAGGTGGCACTTAGTTCCTAATAATCCGACAATTGAAGCAAAAATTATTCAAGGTGATATTGTTTTGAAACATGTTAAGTAATCATTAAATATTGTTCTCTTTTCCTTATTTACACGTATTAATTTTTCCTTTCGTCCTATTGTTTTCAAATTATGAATTCAGTTAGATTAAAGACTCATAGTTTACATAATTTTTTATGGGTATGTTTATGAATTTTGTAAAAATGAAGAAAAAAAATTTAAAAAAGAGGATAAGTTTTAACTAAAATTTATCACTGTATTATACGAATTACAAGTTTAAACTAGCGATTTAAATATGATATCGTAATAGTAAAAATATAACTGCATTTTATGGAAATGTAGGTATTTCTGAAGGACAAAAGGTATCTCAAGCGAAGAATATACGCGTGACTTGAAACGATTAATATTTTTTTAAGGGACATGATGGAACGTTGTGCTGAATCTTATGATAACTAGCGTTATGGAATATGATTAATGAAGATTTCATTTTATCATATAAAAAACATTATTGTGGTTGAATTTACGACTATTACAGACAGTTTAAAGTCTCTCTCATTCCAAGAATAACTAACAAGCTAAAATATTGTTCGAAAATAATTGTTAGCTGAAAATTAAAATCTTTCTCTATTTTTAAAGATTTACAGAATTAATAGAAAATGTTAAAACTAGTTATTTTGCTCTTTTTATTTACTAGTGCAGTGTATCTATTTCCTCTTCAAAAGCGAATGGTAGATCTCTCTCACACATATGATGAAAGAGCGAATACGGATCCTCGAAGTCTAGGATATATGATGACAATTGACCGAAAAGACGATTCACTGGGTCGCTGGTAAATTTCTTTTTATTAGAATTTTAAAATATTTTAATTTTTTTTCGTATCAATTTTAATAGTAATTAAATATTGAGGTTTTTTTATAAATATATATATTATGTATCAGTTAATATGAGTATGGGTGGATTTCAAATTTGAGGCATTTTTGATATTTGACAAAAAAATAATTTTTATTCCGGTGAATTTACAAAAATGCCTACGATTAAGAGTTATTATGTTTGATATTAAAGGAATTTGTCGAACACCTTATTTTCTATAAATTTTCAACAAAGAGCAATCCTGGAAAATAGGCCGAACAAAGCGACAAAGTCAAATTTTATACATTTATTATTTTACATAACCAAATATAACGTTGATATAAGTAAGTGATTAAAAACCCAAAGCAAAATGATCATTTATTGTCGGAAATAGTACAAATGAGTGAAGATTTCAGTACACTCTTGCAGTTTGCGATACGGTAAGGCAAGTTGGATAGCCTCCGAGTTTAGTTGATTTGGCGGAGTTCTTACAGCAACCGTGGAATGTGATGCTGTTGGTCATCATAAGGGACACGCAAGCTTCAATACCCGACCGTATCACATCCTGCATTCGTTCTTTGATTTTTTAATCACTTACTTATATCAATGTTGTACCTGGGCAATCAAAATTTTATTTCATTCGGCAACTCTTACTAGGTGCTCTAATTTTGATTATAGCGAGTGTATAATACAATTTCAAGACACTTATGTATTTTATGAAATTCATTTTATTATTAATTTAAAAGATATATTTGATTTTTGTTTTTAAAATTACCAGGTACGTATTAATTGTTTCGTGTCGTCCTAGAGAAATATCCAGACTGATAGTGTCAGGTCTGTTACTAAAGATAATCATTTTTAAAATTACTTGAGTCGATGATACTACCACTTTTTAATATTGCTTACAAGATTCTGTATTTAGGAAATATCATTTAAAAAAATCTTGAGATAAAAGATTTTTTTTCTAAGTTTTTTGATTTTAAAAAGTGGGTATTTTTTGTCTTGTTCGGTCTGTTAACGACTTTTCAAAGTTAATTTGTGAAGTTTTATTAATTGCTTGCCATAGATAAAGTAAGTTTAAGAACCACTTCGAAACATTAATATTGATTCTTAGTTTGTGAAAATCCGATAATTACTTTAAAAGTTATTCAGGATGTTTCATTTTTTTGTCACTGTACAGATCTATGGACCTTTTATTAAACTTGGAGAGAGAATATACAGAAAATTCAGAGCATATAAAGGGATGTACGGTATGCTGAACTACTTAGACAAATTATGTTTTTAACCCTTTTTGATTTTAACTGACGTCCCTAGAGCTACTACTGGCGCTTAAATACATTTCCTGTTACATGTTATGAAACAAATGTTTATTTTGGCTTACTATACCCTTTCCAAAAATTTTATAACGCTTTTTTTGAGTATCCTGTTCCTAGAAAACTTATAATTAGAAATTAGAATTAATTTGAAGGTTTTTGTTTTTTACAGGTTGCAATTTGAGGTTATTTCTACCGGAACACAGCAAGGCACGCACATGGATGCACCATCCCATGTAATTAAGGGAGGATTTAATATTGACCAGTTACCAATCGAAAATTTCATTGTACGTGCAACCGTCGTTGATATTTCAGCGAGAGTGGTATCAGACCCTGACACTCAGTTCTTCATTGATGATTTCATGGATTTCGAAAAGAATACTGGATGCAGTCTCGATGATACCTTTGTTCTTCTTCGTACCGGCTGGGACCAAAGATGGGGAAGCAATACTGACTACTTGGGTACAGATGATGGTGATTTAACAAAACTACATTTTCCAGGATTGGATTCCCTAGCTGCTCGCTGGTTAGTAGAAAGAAGGTCTATCAAGGGAGTCGGCATCGACACCTTCTCCATTGATGGCTCATCGCCATATTTTTTAAGCCATGCAATACTCCTTGGAGAAAATAAATACGTTCTTGAGAACTTGATGAATATTGGGCGAATTCCCCGATGTGGTGCTACTTTGTATATCATGCCAATGAAGTTGCGCGGAGCAAGTGGTGCGCCAACTCGGGTGATTGCTTCTTATAGTGAAGGAATGGAAGCCGGATGGAATTTTAAACCTCGGGAGATGGAAAGAGATCACTTTTACACAGAAATATGGCCTCACTGGAATTTTTCCTCTTGGGGGTGGACAAAAGACATGTTTAATGAGGAAATGTGGCCTTATTTCAATTTTACATCGGTTTGGTCAAATGATACTTTTGATGAAGGAATGTGGCCTAATTGGAATTTCACAACTTGGGGATGGTCAAAGGATGTGTTTAATGAGGAAATGTGGCCTGACTTCAATTCTTCATTTTGGGAATGGGCAGATGATGATAAACAGACTTGGTCAAATTAGGGTTTTTAATTTTAAGTGGGGTCAAAAGGTGATGTTAGTCAAACAATGCTGCCAGAATGGGATTTTTCATTTTTAGATTAATAAAGAGAGTTAGTTTATCTTTCTGATGAAATGATGTCTAACCGAAATTTTATTTCTTGTTTTTTTTTAATCTTGGAAATAAGTTTGATTTTACTCATTATGCATGAAATGAATTTGTCTTTTAAATATATGGCAAAGACAGTAATTGTTCGATTAATTAAAAAAGTTATTCCTTAACTTTTAAGATAAAAAAAAACTTGACAGTTAGAATGTTTCAGTGATTTCAAAATAATATATTTTCAATTTTAACAATTTCCTTCCACTGTTAATTTAAGTAGGCTTATCTAATGATTGACGATTGAGAAAAATATAATTATTTTCATAGAATAGATTTTTTTCAAAATATTATTTTTAAGTTCTGGTCTATTCTTCTTAAGTTTTAGGTAGTTTCAGTGTTCGTAAGCTGAAATATAACAAAAGTAATATTAATATAGAATTTATGATAAAAACGAAAGTTTTTACTATTGGGACCATTTATAAAGAAAAGATTTTGCCTTAATCATTAAGATTTTGATATGAAAGAAATAAAAATTAAAAAAAGAATAATTACAGGAATAAGCTGAAAAAAATAAATAAGCAAAAGCTGATTAATCTGTCTAAGCTTTTCCCTCTACTTACAAATTCAGTAATTTTTTATTTGGTTTAAAGAGACTTTACTTTGGCAGACTTTTTTATGCAGCATTTAGGGGGATTTAAAAGATACTGAAAGAGCTTTTTATTACAAAAAACTTTTCTTTGAAATTATTGAATTTTTTTAAACGCAAATGTTTCGTTGGAATTTTGATATTAAATGATCATTTATTATTTAAACAATAAAGCATTAATTTAAAAAATAAAGTAATAGCTTATTTGTAGCACATTTTTTTGAACAGATCATTAAAAGACAATTGTTGCCAAATCTTTTCGGGCTATATCATTGAATAAAAAATAACTTGATGCGATAAAAAAAAACAGAACATTAAACAAAAAAGATCTATATATCTTTGCACAAAAGATCCATTATCAGCAGCACAAAACTAATAAAAGTTATAGCGTCATTGACGTGCAAATTATTTATTTATCCCTTATTCATCGTATTTTACTAGAAATATTTATTTATCATCCCTTCTTAATATTACTCTCTATATATTTACGGCTTTTATTTTGTATCTCAAAATAAAAGTGTTGTTTTTCTATTATACACCAAAGTAGTTGCATGATATTACCATTTTATGAAACAGTTAATGATAATTACTAAACGTTATGATATTTTATGATATTACAGTGAATAATTTTCATCTACTATTTCTATAAATTCTTTGTGAAATTGTTTCCAGCCGACGGATGCTTTTAAAATAATGAATGCAAACTAACTATTAAATATTTTAAAACAAAATTAAGAATAAGCATCTCTCCCTATAGCTAAATAATATCTTTGTCGAAAAATTTTAATCGTTTACTGGGGTTACTTTGGCTATCAGGATAACATTGGCAAATCTCTAAGAAAAGTTTGTGCGGAAACTGTTACATGTGGCACGATTGAGACAGAAGTGCTTTCGTTTAGTGATAGTAAATAAGTGTGAAAATCTGTAATTTGTAAAGGGATTGATGTTCAGAAAGTAACTTTAATACCTTAGCAACTTTGATCTCTGAAGTGTATAGCAAAAGCTGGTATATTTTCAAATTTCTTTTTGAGTTAAGCAATTTTGTCACAATTTTTTAAAATTTTAACTTCCAATTTAAACTTTGCTAATGTAAATATCTTTTTAGTGCTTACAGAACGGAGAAAAGCTCGACATCAAATGCAAATGTAGATATATATCCCTTGTAAAGTGCATATCTTTTTATGATGAAATTTATTAAAACTAATATTAAATCTTAATTAAAGCCTAAACGCATTTTGGTGTGACATTCGTCTTTTCAGTGTGACTAAAGTGTGCATAAGTTGTCATAAAAAGTTACTATTTATAATAATGAAGGTTAGATTTTACAGGGCATAAAAAATATTGATAAAGGTGTGAAAATTATTTCATTATCAGTGTGATGAAAATTTGATTAAACAAAACTCAAGCGTGAAGTTAAATGAATTCTTACAACATCAACCTGTTACATAAACGAACGATGAACATAAAAAAAAAAACATTTTTCCATTTTACTAAAATGCTGTCAAACATTTGCTATATTTTTCGTCTTCAAATTTGATTTCATAACCATTAAAAATTATAATAGGAAGCATGGCATATTATTCAATAATAGTAGTTAAGTTGTATCCAATAAAGTAGTATTTTATTTGGTATTTGATAACAGTAAAAAGTATACGTATTTGATGACAAGTATTAGTAAAGTATTTGATATTTGATGACAGTAAAGAAGTATACTTTTTATTTGATATTTGATAGCAGTGAAGAAGTATGCTTTTCATTCAATATTTGATAGTAGTAAAGAAGTAGACTTTTTGTTTGATATTTTGACCACTTAAAGGTTCCTATTTTACGCTTTATAACAGAGGAGAGGACGTCTGATGTAGAGAATTTTTATAAATTTACCAAAGAAAGCTTATTAATAATTATTTTGAGCATATCCAGAACTTTTTCATTAAATTTGAAAGCTTATCTTTATTTTGAATGTTGTCCAAGCTAATTTGAATGTATACTTTTTTTAATAATTTTCTTCATAGATTTTTTTCAAAAATTTTGCTTTGCTTTATACTAAGCCCATATCTTAAAAGGTAGAGTGAAACGGCCATAAAACTTATTTAACATAAAAAACAAACAATTGAAATCAAAACCGAACTAATTATAATCTAAAATAAAGTTTTAAGTAATAATCTTAAGAATAATAAATGCAAAGGCTCATAAATTCATAAATAACATTTATTGAATATTAAAATTCGTAGTAACTGTTTTTTTAATTTAATAAATAAAATTTGCAACTATTTGGCCACCATGGCGCAAAAATAAGTTAAAAATGCGTATTAGACATGATAATAGAGAGATGACACTTTTTAGCCCTGGCTAAATTAAACTAAAGTTGCTTACTTTGATTGTTATTACACTACAACTTTAAATGTTGTAAGAACCTATAATTTTAAGTGTGGTATGTACCTATGACTTCCACGTCGGTAAGTATGTAAATATTGAGTTAAGATTCCTACAGTTCTCAGACAAATTTACTAGTGATAACGAAAATGATTCAAACTTCAATTCTTTAATATATTTGTGACCACCATTATATGCCAATATGTAAAAAGAAAAAAAAATGTTTTATGAGAACTGTAATTTAACATATCTCGAAACTTTAAGGTGGTATTTTATAAAAGAAAACTCTTATTAGCAACTGACATAATATTTATGAATGCCCTGTTAATATTGATATACCCCCCCCCCCTATCTCCCCATCTATGTGTCCGTCCATACTAGACCCATCTATCATTTGTTCGACTTAATACATTATTGGTTAATTAAAAGGAAGGAAACTTAAAAGTAACTGTTAAAATATGTATTAAGCATATTCATAACATAATTTCTCCTTTTATTATGAACGATGAATAAAAATAGTCTAAAATGGCCATTAAAAATTTATTTAAGAATTTATTTTTCCATTGTAAAAAGCTTATTAATAAATTCGTTTTCTAACAGTCGATGTTTTCTGATGCTACTACATATGAAAGTGAAGCACAATTTTGCTAATCCACCAAAATTTACGGAGAAATTTTGAATGATAAATAACAGAAATATTTCATTTCTTTACTAGCCCTCTGCCTTACATTAAGTGTTCTAAACATGACTGACGATTCAAAAAATAAATTAAAGAAAGACGGAGAGAGAAATGTATGTTTCGTTTCGTTCTGCTTACGTGACCAGATAATTAACTGTTACCAAATGGCGCTGCATTAGTACTGTTTAAAGTTTTTCACCGTCAGCAGAGTCATCTACTGACGAACTTCGTAACTAATTTAGAATTTTGTGAGAATAAATACTAATTACTCTGTACATTTCTGCCATCTTCCATTTTTTTTAAAAATTGACTTTTTAATAAAATTTTTAATAATTTTCGAGACATTTTATATGAATAAAAGCAGCTATTTATTTATTATCATTTTTTTCCTCAAAAGGCTGTTTTTATTCATATGCGTGTTATTGAATTGCGAATTGGGGATATTGAAAGTTGCGAAACTTGCTTCGGGTGTGCGGTACAAACTGATAGGCGTTGTTTGTTCTTGAATTTGTCAATAGTTGATTTTTATACCATTTATAGATTGATAATAATCAAGGTGAATGATTTTTATTTGTTTAATTGTTCACTATCTGAGTATCCATTATTTATACAGAATAAGAAGAATCGTAAATAATTTTTGATTAGTTATTATTCAATATTTCGGAACCGTCAGTTAGAATAATTTAAATAATAATAAAAGTTAGAAATACTCTGAAACAAGCTGTGTTTTTTACTATTTTTTGGTGATATTTTATTTTATCTCTCATGAGCACGTTCTATATCTCTGCGTTCGATAGAACTAGAAATTAGATTTTGTATATACATTTAGATATAAAAAAATCAAAAAAAAATCACAAGCATGACAAATTCAAATGAAACATTTTTCTAAAATGTTTTAGTTCTTAATTGCCTTAACATTTAAATTTTCAAAAATTTTTTTCAAAAATTATTTTTCAAAAATATTTTGAAAGAAAAGCTACAAATAAATAATAAGTCTTTACAATAAAAACGAGAGAGAAAAAAAAACGTTTTAGAGTTTTGTGCGAGTGAAAATTTTATAAAAGAGAACTTTATGAAAATACAGTTTTATATGTATTTGAACGAAATCAAAAAGCTAAGAATCATATATACATTAAATTCTATACAGAATGTTTTTTTTTTGTTGAAATTCTTTGCATGCAATTATGTAGTAAATTATCCGTACTTTTAAAACGACATTAAATCAATTCAAATTGAAAATGAAAGTTTGAGATATTTTAATCTATCTGCCCCGAGTGCTTTTAAAATATTGAAGGCGAATTCGCATATCGAATGCAAAAACGAATTTATTGCAATATTAAAGAAAATAGAGTTTTATTTCAAAATTTTAGTCTATAATTTACATGCGTGATAGTACATGAAATTTGTTTTTAGCATTTCCTATTTTAGTTGTTTTTAATATTCATGATGTTTCTAAAAATTATAAAATTAGGAATTGAAAGCTTTCTACGTCAGATTACATTTTAAAGGAGGGGAGTTTATTATCATACTATTTAATTAAATATAATATTTAAAATTAAACCTTCTGTTATATTTAAAGAAAAAATAAGCACATTAACGTATATACTAGTCATAGTAGTATTTAAACTAGTAAACATATACAGAGTTAAATAATTATTTTAGTAAACTATATCCATTTTTCATTAGTTATTAAAGTGATTAATAATCGAATTTCAACTCAGAAAATAAATATTTAACTATCAGCATTCAGATTTAATTATATCAATAAAAATAAAAATAAAAACAATAGAATAAAATTTTTAAAGCTCATTTCCAGTGGCATAACATTTTTTTTATTGGCAAATAAGAATTAAATAAAAATGTCTTAACTTAAAAATTTATTAAAAAACTTAACACTTTTTGGTGCTACAAGGAATTTTATCTTCAAACAGAAGACATTATTAAGATTTGTGCCTTTTATTTTACCTTGTTTAGTGGAAGCAACTTCGAAACGCTAAACAATTGATTTGTGATATTAAAATTTTATTTTATTTAAGGTTTAATTTTTATACTGTCACACAGCTTTTTAGTTTTGACGTTTTATTGTTTAATACGGCAAGTTTATAAAGCCCAAAAAATTTTTTCCATTGCACTATTTGTCAAAAATTTAAAACTGGGTTGACACTGAGAAAAAAGAAGTTTAGTCAAAACTATCAGAATATGGCAAATATACCGTGTTATTGGCTCTATGGAAACACCAAAAAGCTCGGCAATTTTTACCGGAGTACTTTGGTAAAATTAACAGTAAAATGTGGTTCTATTATGTGTGCAAAAAACTTTGTAATTGTGGTAAAATTTGGTTATTTTTGAATATGATACCATGATACCTTAGAGCATGGCATAAAAATCATCTATTCGGTAAAATTGAATTTTCAGTTTTGTATTTTTACTAAACGTGTGGTAGTAAAAATTATAATTTGTAAATCAGAATTTTGGTAAACCGTTACTACATGAATGATTTAAATACCGTATATTTTGGTTTTATTACCAGAATTACGTTTTCTTTTACCAAAAATATTTTTACCACACAGTACTGTAACTGAGCCAGAATGTTTTTCTCTGTGCCCACAATATGGAAATTAGGTAACGCAGTTTTTAATTTTTTGTTAAAATAACGTGTATAGAATGTGCGACATATTTTCTTCATTAATTTAGGTTTTTGAAGAACTTTTGGTTAAAAAAAGTCTGGCTCCAATATTTTAGCTTTTATTTAAGAAAAATGTTAAAATAGTAGAATCAAAATCAGATTCTCTACACATCTATGAGTTTGGTGAACCAATAGTTGAAAACTTTCTAAATGAAAATTTCATTGGAATGAAGAAACACGCTCTAATTCAAATATTTTGTTTTAAAACGTGTTAGACCAACTAACTCCTTTTCTTTGTTTTTAGATCTTTGAAAAAGGAATGCGGAGTGGAATGATGTCACTTCTTAGGGTTAAGAGTACCCTAAAGGCGGGTCACTGATGAATCAATGCTTTGAAGTTGTGTAGTATATATGACCAGCCGGTGGACATTTTAAAGTGGTTGCTTTCTTCTAAAGATGACTGCCTTTATTCTTGTGGCAGTTAATTTTTGGTATTTAAAGCGAAAGCTAATCGTTCATAAATTTTTAAAGGCGAGATGAACAGAAATTTAAATGGGTTATTGTATATAGGTTATTATTATTATTTTTCTTTTAGAAAAGTAGATTTTGAATACTTGAATTTTTATTGCAAAAAGTTTGCAATGAATTGTCAAATTATAAATATTTCCTTATCTTACTTACGCACAGATTTTTTAATGATACTCCCCATGATTCTTACGTGAAAATGTATGCACTAAAGAACAATATAATTTTTTTATATGTGAGTGAGTAATGTATATTGAATTAGACTTTTGTCTTACGCAGTAAAAAACAAAATTTAAGTAATTTCAATATTTTCAATTATACTTATTACGAAAGAGTGTCTAAGTTAATTTTATTTATTTCAACAAAGTATAATTTTATTTCATTTTATAACCGCCGTTGAGCAACCGACCCAATTCTTACTTAACGACTATCAATATTCAACTTCATAGTCTGTATTTTCAACCCAAGACCGAAGATAAGGAAAACTCCTGGGTAAAACATAAGTCAAACTAGCCTAAGTGGAGAACGTTTTGATTGAACCAACCCACATTTGCGTTAAATGAAGAAGAAAACCACGAAAGTCCCCACGATTAGCCGAAGGGAATTCTAAACCATAGAAATTTCCATGATTCTTTTCTCATAATATTTAATGCATAATAGTATAATTTTTATAGGTGTATCTAATACGCTGAGTTATCAAACAAATTAACACTTTATAACTATTTAAAAACATCCCATTTAATTTTTAAATGATTTCATTAAAGTTTTAAAAGTTAATTAGCAAATTATTAATGTATTTTACTTCATCTGATTAGTTAATAATTTTTAACATAT
>NC_092204.1:76902804-76944954 GCF_043381705.1 Parasteatoda tepidariorum
TATAACAAAAGTAATATTAATATAGAATTAATTATAAGAACGAAGGTTTTTACTATTGGGACCATATATAAAGAAAAGATTTTGCATTAATCATTAAGATTTTGGTATGAAAGAAATAAAAATTGAAAAAAAAAAATAATTACATGAATAAGCCGAAAAAATAAATAAGCAAAAGCTGAATTAATCTGTCTAAGCTTTTCCCTCTACTTGCAAATTCAGTATATTTTATTTGGTTTAAAGATACTTTACTTTGACAGATTTTTTTATACAGCATCTAGGGGGATTTTAAAAGATACTGAAAGAGCTTTTTACTACAAAAAACTTTTCTTCGAAATTATTGAATTTTTTTTAAATGCAAATGTTTTGTCGTAATGTTGATATTAAATAATCATTTATTATTTAAACAATAAAGCATTAATTTAAATAAAGTAATAGTTTATTTCTAGCATATTTTTCTGAACAGATCATTAAAATACAATTGTTGCCAAATATTTTCGTGCTATATCATTGAATAAAATATAACTTGATGTGATCATTAATAAACAAAACAGATCCATATATCTATGCACAAAAGATCCATATATCTATCCATTATCAACAGCATAAAACTAATAAAAGTTATAACGGCATCGACGTGCGAAGTACTTATTTATCCCTTATTCATTGTATTTTACTAGAAATATTTATTTATCATCCCTTCTTAATATTACTCTCGATATATTTACGGTTTTTATTTTGTATCTCAAAATAAAAGTGTCGTTTTTATTAGTATACACCTCGTTATGAAACAGTTAATGATAATTATTAAACGTCATGATATTTTACGATATTACAGTGAATAATTTCCATCTACTATTACTATAAATTCTTTGTAAAATTGTTTCCAGCCATCGGACGCTTTTAAAATAATGAATGCAAAATAACTAATAAATATTTTAAAACAAAATTAAGAATTAACCTCTCACGCTATAGCTAAATAATATCTCTGTCGAAAATTTTTAATCGTTTACTGGGGTTACTTTGGCTATCAGGATAACATTTGTAATTTTCTACGAAAAGTTTTTGGGGGTTAAAAAACTGTTACATTTGGCACGATTGAGATAGAAGTGTTTTCTTTTAGTGATAGTAAATAAGTGTGAAAATCAATAATTTGTAAAGTGATTGATGTTCAGTAAGTAACTTTAATATCTTAGCAACTTTGATCTCTGAAGTCTGAAGCAAAAGCTGGTATATTTTCAAATTTCTATTTGAGTTACACATTATTACTATAGAGCGATATGATTGTGGAATTAGTATAACTTAATTTTCATGTGATTATTTTTTTTGAGGGGGGGGGCAAGGATATCAAATGATCACTGGGTAAATTGGGGTTTCTTTATCCACGTCTCTCTTGTTGTCTCTCACAGAATAATTAAATGATTAATATGCGATGAAGACACGAACGGTGAGGAAGATGTTAACATCTCTACTTATGATTTAATTTTTTCTGATGAAAAAAGAACAATGGAAGTCGAATCGAAGACTAAAATTAATGCAATATTCCTAACTATGCAAACAATAAACTTTTCCGTTGAATAAAAACCAAAATATACGGTATTTCAGGAATTTATTTCGTCCTTTTTCTGTTCATATGGTTCTGTTCATATGTTTATATGGTTTGGTTTTCAAAATTACAGTTTTTGTTGCCACACATTTAGTAAAAAGATCAAAACTGAAAAATAAATTTATCCGACTAAATGGTTTTTATGCCACGCTCAAGGGTAGCGTGATAAAATTACCAAATTTCACTACACATACCAAGTTTTATCACTTATTATATTTATATTTTACCATAAACTTCATTAAAATCTTTACCAAAGCTCATCAGTAAAAATATAAGAGCTTTTTTGTGTTTTCATAGATTCAGAAACACTGTAAATTTTACCATATTCTGATAGTTTTGACCATACTTCTTTTTTTCTCACTGTAGTAGTGGTAACTTTGTCCACCCTGTTTCTGAAGTTTTTACTGGAAGAGAAAGCGATAAAAATATATTTGAACACCGTATATCAATTCTTGAAGAATAGAATCTAGCCTGCAAAATAATTTTTCTTTTATAACGGATAGAGAAGCACACGAAATATTAGAAGTTTAAATCTGGCCAAAATTATCCCAGTTGACTGCAACCAAAACATGTTTGTGGATGAACTTGCAATGGTAATCGAGTAATTTGATTAGGTTTAAATTTTGTCCTAATAGAAAGCTAACTAAATGTACACATGTGAATCTAGATATAAAAGAAGGTCATTACTTGTATAAGTTTTTTTAAGAGTTAAAATATTCGAAATAGCAAATTTATAGGAGAGATTATCTCTTCTATTAATAACTAAAAGCTTATATCGTCAA
Source organism: Parasteatoda tepidariorum (assembly GCF_043381705.1). Lineage (NCBI taxonomy): Eukaryota > Metazoa > Arthropoda > Arachnida > Araneae > Theridiidae > Parasteatoda > Parasteatoda tepidariorum. Next base: position 76,905,190 of record NC_092204.1, read on the forward strand.
AAGATAATTGCACTATAATTATTTAAATACAATCATGTCCATAAATTAAGGATAATTCAGAATCACACGGAAATCAAACTCTAAAATTAAAATTTCACCTGTAGAATTATCACACACATCCTGAAGAAGAATATGCAAATTACAGGAAACCACTAGATGACGCTGGTAGTACGTCACAATGACGAGAGTGTAAGAGAGGGGTATATAAGGAATGGTCGCAAAGAAGTAAAATTGTTCACAAGCGCTTTAAAAACCCTTCAGTGCAATAACCGCATAGTTATGGCACAAAGGAAGCATTTGGAAGATTTTTTACATGGTAGAATCATCGGACGACTGGAAAGTGGACGTACCCAGCTGGAAGTATCCGAGGAACTTGGAATCACGCAGAGTGTCCTCTCCAGGCTTTGGCAACGATTCCTAGATGATGGTAATGTGAGTAGACGTTACAGCACAGGTCGCTCCCGTGTTACAACGTCGAATGAAGACCGGTATTTGGCAGTTACTGCCAAAAGAAACAGACGGAGCACAGCATCAGACCTGTCTCGTCAGCTCTCCTCAGCTACCGGTACGACATTTTTAAGGTAGACCGTGTGCAGACGCTTAGGGCACATTGGTCTATATGCTCGTAGGTCTGTCAGATGTGTTCCACTTACCGCAACTCACTGTCGCCTGCGATTAGCCTGGAGTAGAGAGCAAGCATTGTGGACACCGCAACAGTGGTCCTGTGTGATGTTTTCCGACGAGTCAAGGTTTAGTTTGCAGTCTGATTCTCGTCGGACTTTCATATGGAGAGCGCCAGGTACCCGTTACCACCAAGACAACACCATTGAACGACACCGTTACGGTGGTGCAGGATGGCTCGTTTGGGGAGGAATTATTCTTGGTTCCAGAACTGACTTGCATGTTCAGAGTGTAACGATGACAGGCCACAATTATAGGGATGTCATTCTGGAACAACATGTACGTTTGTTTCGGGGCGCCATGGGTGCTGAATTTCTGTTTATGAACGACAACGCCCGTCCTCACCGTGCAAACATTGTACACGAATGCCTTCAATTGGAGGATATCCCCCGTATGGATTGGCCAGCATACTCACCGGACTTGAATCCAATAGAGCATGTGTGGGATATGCTTGGCCGACAAATTGCAGCCCGTCAACCACCTCCCATCTGTCTACCGGACTTTCGGAGGGCATTGCTTAATGAGCGGTGTAATATTCCCCAAGATCAGATTGATGATTCGATACTCAGCATGCTTAGGCGTTGTACGGCCTGTATTGCATCGTCCGGGAGACATACTCCGTATTAACCATCATACTAACCATGTTATACTGTTTTTTGTAAATAGTTTCTTTTTTAAAATTTGCCCCAGGGAGTAAAAATCGCAATTTTTATTAATTATCTCAAACATATAGCATCCTTTTTGCTCTTTACCTTTTGTTTAATACATAGACGTTACAAATAAGTCAAATTTGCTTGGCTTCTGTCTTTTTCTGCGCCTGAACTTCATTATCCTTAATTTATGGACATGAGTGTACATTTATATCATCAAAAGATAATTATAATATAATTATTTAAATAATTTCTGCATATGAGCTAACACATTTCCTTCTAAAAATGTTCAATTCACTTTTAAAATTGTACACCAAATCTAATCTTCGAATAAAGTTGTGAAGAATTTTCTTAGAGGCGAAAACTGAAAAAAAAAGTATACACTTTCACTGAGAAAAATATTATTGTAAAACTAGCAGAATATGGTGAAACTTACCGTAATTTTGGCTCTATGGAATGACCAAAAAAGCTCGCTAATATTTACTGAAGTGCTTTGGTAATAATATTGGTAAAATTAACAATAAAATATGGTCTTGTAATATGTTATAAAATTTGGCAAATGTAGTAAAATTTGATTATTTTATTGTGATACTTTAGAACATAGTATAAAAACTATTTATTTCCTTTAAGTTTTCTTTTTAATTTTGCATTTTTACTAAATGTGTGGCAATAAGAACTATTATTTTTAAAACCATAATTTCTGGTAAACCGTTACCATGTGAACGGAAAAATCATCAAATCAATGACTTAAAGAGTGTTTGATTTTATTAACCAGAATTGTTATTATTTTTTTCCCACCAGAAATGTTATTACCACACAGCACGCTAATTTTACCAGAATTTTTTTCTACGTAATTCAAATTTTTTTATAAACAATTTTGTCAAATTTGTCTTAAAATTTTAACTTCCAATTTAAACTTTGCTAATGTAAATATCTTTTTAGTGCTTACAGAATGGAAGAAAGCTGTACATCAAATGCAAATGTAGATATCCATTGTAAAGTGTATATCTTTTCAGATGAAATTAATTAAAACTAATATTAAATCTTAATTAAAGCCTAAACGCATTTTGGTGTGACATAGATTCGTCTTTTCAGTGTGACTAATGTGTACTTAAGTTGTCATAAAAAGTTACTATTTATAACAATGAAGGTTAAATTTTGCAGGGCAATAAAAATCTTGATAAACGTGTGAAAATTATTCATTATCAGTGTGATGAAAATTTGATTAAACAAAACACAAACGTGAAGTTAAATGAATTCTTACAACATCAAATTGTTACATAAACGAACGATGGACATGAAAAAACCTTTTTTCTCTTTTACTAAAATTTTGTCCAACATTTGCTATATTTTTTGTCCTCAAATTTGATTTCATAACTATTGAAAATTTTAATCAGAGTATGGCATATTATTCAATAATAGTAGTTAAGTTGTATCTAATAAAGTAGCATTTTATTTGATATTTGATAGCAGTAAACAAGTATACGTTATATTTGATATTTGATGACAGTAAAGAAGTATACTTTTTATTTGATATTTGATAGCAGTGAAGAAGTATAAGTTTTATATGATTTTGATAACAGTAAAGCAGTATGCATTATATTTGATAGCAGTGACGAAGTATGCTTTTCATTCGATATTTGATAGTAGTAAAGAAGTATACGTTTTATTTGATATTTTGACCACTTAAAGGTTCCTATTTTACTCTATGTAACGAGGGAGAAGGCGTCTAATGCAGAGAAGTTTTATAAATTTACCAAAGAAAGCTTATTAATAATTATTTTGAACATATCCAGTACTTTTTCATTAAATTAACGTTTATCATCATTTTGAATGCTGTCCAAGCTAATTTGAATATATACTTTTTTTAATAATATTCTTCATAAATTTTGTTTTAAATGTTGTTTTGCTTTGCGCTATCCCATATCTTAAAGGTAGACTGAAAACGCCATAAAACTTATTTAACATAAGAAACAAACAATTGAAATCAAAACCGAACTAATTATAGTCTAAAATAAAGTTTTAATTAAAAATCTTAAGAATAATTAATGCAAAGGCGAATAAATTGATAAATAAAATTTATTGAATATTAAAATTTGTAGCAACTGTTTGTTTGATTTAATAAATAAAATTAGCAATTATTTGGTCACCAGGGCCCAAAAATAATTTAAAAATAGGTATAACACATGATAAAAGGGAGCTGACACTTTTTAGCCCTGGCTAAATTAAACTAACTTTGCTGTTATTACAATACAACTTTAATTGTTATAAGAACCTACTATTTTAAGTGTGGTATGAACCTATAACTTCCACGTCGGTAAGTATGTAAATATGGTGTTAGGGTTCCTACAGTTCTCAAACAAATTTAATAGTGATAACGAAAATGATTCAAACTTAAATTCTTTAATATATTTGTGACCACCATTATATGCCAATTTGCAAAAGGAAAAAAAAATTGTTTTTATGAGAACTGTAATTTAACATATCTCTAAACTTTTAGACGGCATTTTATAAAAGAAAAATCTTAATAGCGACTGACATAATATTTATTAATGCCCTGTTAATATTGATATACCCCCACTAGCTCCACATCTATGTGTCCACACTAGACACATTCGTCATTTGGTCGATTTAATACATTATTGGTTAATTAAAAAGAAGGAAACTTAAAATTAACTGTTAAAATATGTAATAAGCATATTCATAACATAATTTCTCCTTTTATTATGAACGATGAATGAAAATAGTCTAAAATGGCCATTAAAATGTATTTAAGAATTTATTTTTCCATTGTAAAAAGCTTATTAATTAATTCGTTTTTTAACAGACGAGTGTTTTGTGATGATACTACTTATGAAAGTGAAGCACAGTTTCTCTAATCCACCAAAATTTACGGAGAAATTTCGAATGATAAGGAACAGAAATATTTCATTTGTTTACTACTCCTCTGTCTTGCATTAAGTGTTCCAAACATGACCTGCGTTTCAAAAAATAAATTAAAGAAAGACGGAGAGAGAAATGTATGTTTCGTTTCGTTTTGCTTACGTGACCAGATAATTAACTGTTACCAAATGGCGCTGCATTAGTATAAAGTTTATAAAGTTTTTCACTATCAGCAGAGCCATCTACTGACGAACTTCGTAACTAATTTAGAATTTTTGAGAGAATAAATCACTGATTACTCTGTACATTTCTGCTATCTTCCAATTTTTTTTAAAATTGACTTATCAAATTTTTAATAATTTTCGAGACACTTTATATGAGTAAAAGCAGCTGTTTATTTACTAGCACTTTTTGTTTCAAAAAGCTGTTTTTATTCATATGCGTGTTGAATAAAAGGGAGTATTGAAAGTTGCGAAACTTGCTTCTTCTGATGTGCGCTGCAAACTGATACGCGTTGTTTGTTCTTCAAATTGTCAATGGTTAATTTTTATACCATATTAGATTGATAATAATCAAAGTAAATGATTTTTATTTGTTTAATTGTTCACTATTTCAGTACCTATTATTTGTACAGAATAAGAAAAATCGTAAATAATTTTTGATTAGTTATTATTCAATATTTCGGAACCGTAAATTAGAATCGTTTAAATAATAATACAAGTTAGAAATATTTTGAAACAAGCTGTGTTTTTTACTATTTTTTGGTGATATTTCACTTTATGTCTCATGAGCACCGTCTGTCTACGTTCGATAGAACTAGAAATCAGATTTTGTATATACATTTACATATATAAAAAACATCCCAAGCATGACAAATTCAGATGAAACATTTTTCTAAAATGTTTTGATTCTTACCAAATGGTCTTAACATTTAAATTTTCAAGCATTTTTTTTAAAAATTATTTTTCAAAAAATATTTTGAAAGAAAAGCTACAAATAAATAATAAGTCTTTAGAATGAAACGAGAGAGAAAAAAAAAACGTTTTAGGGTTTTGTGCGAGTAAAAATTTTATGAAAGAGAACTTTATGGAAATACAGTTTTATATGTATTTGAGCAAAATCAAAAAACTAAGAATCATATATACATTAAATTTTATACAGAATGTTTTTTTTTTTTGGAATTCTTCTTTGCTGAATGTATGCATGCAAGTATGCAATAAATTATCCGCACTTTTAAAACGACATTAAATCAACTCAAATTGAAAATGAAAGTTCAAGATATTTTAATGTATCTGCCCCGATTGCTTTTAAAACATTAAAGATGAATTCGCATATCGAATGCAAAAACCAATTTATTTCAATATTAAAGAAAATAGAGTTTTATTTCAAAATTTTAGTCTATAATTCACTATTTTAGTTGCTTTTTATATTCATGATGTTTCCAAAAAATTATAAAATTAGGAATTGAAATCTTTCTACGTCAGATCACATTTGAATGGAGGAGAGTTTTATATCATACTATTTAATCACAAATAATATTTAAAACTAAACTCTCTTTTGTATTTAAAGACAAAATAAACACATTAACATATATAAAATCATAATAGTATTTGAACTAGTAAACATATACAGGGTAAATTAAATATTTTTGTAAACTAAATCCATTTGTTATTAAAGTGATTAATAATCAAAATTCAACTCAGAAAATAAATATTTAAGTATCAACATTCAGATATAATTACAATACCTCAATACATTTACAATACATCAATAAAAATAGACATAAAAAGAAAAACAATAGATTAATATTTTTAAAGCTCATTTCCAGTGGCATAACAGTTTTTTTATTGACAAATAAAAATTAAATAAGAATGTCTTAACATTAAAACTTTAATAAGAAACTAAACGCTTTTTGGTTCTACAAGGAATTTTATCCTCACACGAAAAACATTATTAAGATTTGTGCCTGTTATTTTACCTTGTTTAGTGCTAGAAACTTCGAAACGCTCTCAATGTTTTAATAATTGATTTGTGATATTAAAATTTTATTTTATTTAAGGTTTAATTTTTATATTTTATATTAACGCACAGACGTTTCGTTCTGACGTGTTATTGTTTAATACGGTAAGTTTAAAAAGCTCTAACAATTGAGCTCAAACAAAAAACTCTAACAAAAAGCTCTAACAAAAAAATGTTCAACTCCGTAGCCTTGTAATTTTGAATCAATCCAGAAGACAAGGAAACTCCTGGATCAGTACCCCCAGAAGTTTTGATTTGTTATGGGAACATGGAACTTTAAGACTCGGTAGATTTAACGTGCATCAGTCACCATTTACTACACGGGGAGACTTCGGCTGGCGAGAAACGAACCCATGATCACTTGGACATGGGCCCATCGCTCTACCGACCAGGCTATTTCGGGCCCCCCATTGCACTTTTTGTCAAAAATTTAAAATTAAAAAAAAGTTTAGTCAAAATTATTCGAATATGGTCAAACATACCGTGTTCCTGGCTCTATGGAAACACCAAAAAGCTCGGTAATTTTTACCAGAGTACTTTGGTAAAATTAACTATAAAGTATGGTTCAATTATATGTGCAAGAAGCTTAATTGTGGTAAAATTTGGTATTTTAGAGTATGATACCATGATACCTTAGAGCATGTCATAAAAATCATTTATTCGGCTAAATTTACTTTTCAGTTTTGTATTTTTACTAAATGTGTGGTAAAAAATAATAATTTTGTAAATGAAAATTTTGGTAAACCGTTACTACATGAATGATTTAATAACGTATATTTTGGTTTTATTACCAGAATTATGGTTTCTTTTACCAAAAATATTTTTACCACACAGTGCTGTAACTGAGCCAGAATGTTTTTCTCTGTACCCACAATATGGAAATTAGGTAACGTAGTTTTTAATTTTTAGTTAAAATAACGCACATAATGTGCGACGTATGTTTATTTTTTCTTCATTGATTTAGGTTTTTGAAGAATTTTCAGTTAAAAAAAAGTCTGGCTCTAATATTTTAGTTTTCATTTAAGAAAAATGTTAAAATAGTAGGATCAAAATCAGATTCTATACATATCTATGAGTTTGGTGAACCAATAGTTGAAAACTTTCTTGAATGAAAATTTCATTAGAATGAAGAAACACGCTCTAATTCAAATATTTTGTTTAAAAACGTGTTAGACCAACTAACTCATTTTCTTGGTTTTTAGATCTTTGAAAAAGGAATGCGGTGGAATGATGTCACTTCTTAGGGTTAAGAGTACCCTAAAGGCGGGTCACTGATGAATCAATGCTTTGAAGTTGTATAGTGTATATGACCAGCCGGTGGACATTTAAAAGTGGTTGCTTTCTTCTAAAGATGACTGCCTTTATTCTTGTGGCAGTTAATTTTTGGTATTTAAAGCGAAAGCTAATCGTTCATAAATTTTTAAAGGCGAGATGAACAGAAATTTAAATGGGTTATTGTATATAGGTTATTATTATTATTTTTCTTTTAGAAAAGTAGATTTTGAATACTTGAATTTTTATTGCAAAAAGTTTGCAATGAATTGTCAAATTATAAATATTTCCTTATCTTACTTACGCACAGATTTTTTAATGATACTCCCCATGATTCTTACGTGAAAATGTATGCACTAAAGAACAATATAATTTTTTTATATGTGAGTGAGTAATGTATATTGAATTAGACTTTTGTCTTACGCAGTAAAAAACAAAATTTAAGTAATTTCAATATTTTCAATTATACTTATTACGAAAGAGTGTCTAAGTTAATTTTATTTATTTCAACAAAGTATAATTTTATTTTATTTTATAACCGCCGTTGAGCAACCGACCCAATTCTTACTTAACGACTATCAATATTCAACTTCATAGTCTGTATTTTCAACCCAAGACCGAAGATAAGGAAAACTCCTGGGTAAAACATAGGTCAAACTAGCCTAAGTGGAGAACGTTTTGATTGAACCAACCCACATTTGCGTTAAATGAAGAAGAAAACCACGAAAGTCCCCACGATTAGCCGAAGGGAATTCTAAACCATAGAAATTTCCATGATTCTTTTCTCATAATATTTAATGCATAATAGTATAATTTTTATAGGTGTATCTAATACGCTGAGTTATCAAACAAATTAACACTTTATAACTATTTAAAAACATCCCATTTAATTTTTAAATGATTTCATTAAAGTTTTAAAAGTTAATTAGTAAATTATTAATGTATTTTATTTCATCTGATTAGTTAATAATTTTTAACATATTTTTATGATTGCGCTCTGCATTGAGAAAAAAAAAGCATGGTCAGAAATACCAGAGCATGGTAAAATTTTCCGCATTTCTAACTCTATGGGAACACCATAAACCTCGGAAATTTTAGACGAAGTGCTTTGGTAATGATTTTAGTAAAATTAACAATAAAATATAGTTTTATAATATGTGATGAAATTTGGTAAATGAGGTGAAATTTGGTAATTTTATCATGCTACCTTAAAGTGTGGCATAACCATCTATTCGGTTCAATTTATTTTCAGCTTTTTAACTTTTTTTAATGTGTGGTTAAAAGAACAATAATTTTTAAAATCAGAATTTCCGGTAAGACGTTGCCGTACGAACGAAACATTTACCAAATAAAGATCTCAAATACCGTGTATTTTGGTTTTTATAATCAGAATTATGGTTGTTCTTAGCAAAAAGGTCTTTGCCATACAGCACGGTAACCTTACCAGATTTATTAAAAACTGATTTTCTAAAAATTTTTAAAATGTTTATTATAAGCAAGTTAAAAATATGTTTCATATGGACTGATTACATCAGAGTTCATTTTTATTTTAAAAAAATGGCTATGATTTTTCGTAAGTTAAAAATACAATTTATTTCACCAGAAGAAATAATCTATGAAAAAGGAGTTTTATATGATAATGCGTATTATAAACGAATTAAAATACCAAAATTTATGTCTGTAATTAAAATAATTGAAATACAATAATTAATGTCTGTAGACCATGCGTTGAAAACTGCTTAAATTTACAAATTAACACACTATTTAAACGCTTTGAAACAACAGTGAAAATAACATTCAAGTAATTAAATTTTCTACGCTAGTCATCTATTTTTGATGGTATGTACAGTGCAAAAAGAAGACAAACGAATCACCCAGAATAACTTTTGGTCTAATGATCGGATTTCACTTACTAGGATTCAATCTTAATGTCTCAAAAGAGTGATCTTAAATATGATAATTAGTTAGTGCAGATCATATTTTTAAACACTAAATTAGTCACAAAAAAGTTCTTCAACTGAATAAATGCATCTTTCGTACAACGGATAATAATTCCTGAACCCAAACAAATATGTTGTGGCCTGAATCTGAAAAATATAGTCTCAATAGTTAGATCAAGAGAGCGGTCGAAAGTTTGGACCCCATAATGTTAATTTTAATTTTATGTCTTTTGCCATATCTTGGGAACTTTTTAAGCGAATAAAAAACTTTTTGAAAAACGATTATAAAATTTCTTTATCCAATAATAATTCAAAGCAAAAAATAATGTTTAATAATTATTTTTTACAATTTTAATTAATAATAGTCAAAAAAATTTCGAATCATAAGACTTCTTTAAAATTTAATTTCTTTGACACTATTTGACCAATTTCTTTTAAATTTTGTGTTTTAACTTAATAAATTTACATTCTTTAAAGTGATTTCAAAAGTTTTAAACCTTTCAACAAAATTTTTTTTGATTATTATTAATTAAAGCAATAAAAATTAATAAATAATTATAGTTTTTTTTTTCATGGAATTATGTTTGAAAAAACATATTTTCTATTTGTGTGCAAAAATATTTTTCGATTCTCTTAAAAAGCTCTGAAGATATGGCAATATGCGCAAAAAATGAAACGAACATTATGGGATTCAAGCTTTGGATCGCTTTTTTAACCAAACTATTGGGATCATATTTCCCAGATTGAGACTACTAAATTGCTGATCAGAAATCCAATTCCGTCGAAAAGATGAATGTTTATACAGAGAAAGAGTGTTTCTGTGTTTCGTAACTTAGTATATTGGAGATTACCCCCTTGAACTATTAAGATTGAGTCCTAGTGCGTAAAAATCCAATCAATCACAAAATCTAAGTTTATTCAGAGTGATTTTTTTATCACTGTACCATCACACGAGTTTTGTATGTACATGACATGATCTTAATTAAAACATTGTATTAACACAATATAAAGCTATAATTATAATAAATAATATAATCATTATAATCTGTCCGCACACTATTATCTTATATGTACTGACAGATAATAATAATTATAATCTATAATTATTATAAACTATAATCATTATACTCCATCAGTACATTATAATCTTAAAAATTTTATTCATATCTGTTAAATTTAGATAAGCACATAGATGTATTTAAAGTAAAATTCGGTTGAATTTAATGTTTAAAAAATTCTGTTTACAATGATTTTTTTGTTAATTTCTTTATTTCTTTACTTTATCAAAGTACATACGATAATTTTAAAAATATTATTTCTATAATTTTATTATCCCATAGTTCATACTAAAATACGATTAAAAAGAATAGCTATTTTACTTTAAATTACTTCTATACTTGACTACTTTACTTCTATCCTTTAAATGTATTTACCAGATTTTACATAATAGACAGGAATGTAAAAATATTTTTTTTATTTGAAAATGTTATTTTGTTTTCAAATTCAAATTTTGTTCTGTTACAAGGGAACGAAGAAACCATTGCAAAACTTTTTGGCTTTAATATAAGTATCTTTCAAATATTATTTCAAAATATTTTCAAATTATCAAGTCTAAGCCAATTCTAGAATTCAATTTCAGCGTGGAATTCGGCTGCTCATTTAAAATTAGGATGACAATAGGAAACTCTAATAATTTAATTTCAAATAATTTTTAATCATCTAAGCATTTTAAAATAGTACACCTTTTAAATTGCATGATTCACTTACTAGGTCTTAGGTTCTTCGTCAAAAATGTAGGTTTTAGGAATATAGGCAATTATCAATGTGAAACAATATGTTTTAAAAGCATTTTAAAATAACATACATTGAAAAATGTATGATTAAAACTTCGTCAGAAATTTAGGTTTTAGGAACAAATGCAACTATTAATGTAAAATAATGCGTTTTAATCAGATAAAAGTAACAAAAAGAGCCTTAATATTTTTTGAGATATTCCTTAGCGAGGGGTAATCTGAATTATCAAGTTTCACGCATGTTTTCGGTTTCCATTACCGACCGAACACCAAAAGTGTTTTATAATGGAACGCTTTCATCCTACTAGCCGTTGTTCAGCGGACTTACTACTAATGATCTCATTTTCTTCTCTTGAAGTTCAAGATGAAAACATGGGAAGAAAAAAATGTTTTTAAAAAAAAAACTTTGGCGACCGCCAAAGTCCTCTTTGGCTAAAGCCAGATTCTTAAAAAAGAATCCACAACCTTTAGCACACCGGAATTCAGTTTTGAACCACGTGATAGTTTGATCAGCGGGATCTACTGCATCCCCTCCGCAATTGGAAGATAAAAAATATCATAAACAACCATCCAAACAAGTAGAATTTCTCGTTCCGCGCACTGGAAATAGTGTGGAAGTGCGATTAACAGTGTTAACCCGTTAAGAGGTTGCTAATTAAACAATATCACGATCTTCAAAGTTTGCCAAATAATGTTTTACCAAGTATGTGGATAATTGCTGTGTCATTTTCATTGGTGATGAATACTAATTGCCCGAAAATATGGGGTAAGTGTTACTCTCTTGGAATTCTTTTTAAGAACGATTCTCGATAACACGCATTTGCAAATAATTGATTTTGCAGGGATATTAATTGTGAAATATGAAGAGTTTGGCATTATGTTAACTTTAAAAATAATTTGCAAGAAATTGTGATTTAATTAATTTAAAACACCTAATTCTTATTGCAATTAAAACCAAGCATTATTTCTTTTTTTAAACTGCAAGAATTTTGTTTTCGCTTGGAAAAATATTAAGATTTTTATCTAGTTGAGCAAAATGTCAAAATGTATGTTTACACCTCTCCTAATTCTGTGTAACGTTAGCCGTATTAGCTTATGAGTTATGCCTTGTTTAATAGGAAGTGCGTCACAGGAGTTTTTTTTTTAGCTTAAAAATAAAATAAAAAATTATTTAATCTTGCTTAAATATAAAATGAAATATTGTCACTACATTTAATTAAGGTCTAAAATGTGTTTTCTGATGTGTTCCATACTTATTTAAAGAGCTTTATGAGGTATTTTTAAATTCAATGTTTAAAAATAAGTTTTAAATATTGAACAGCTATGCATTTTGCTAAACGCAGCAGTTTACCGACACAAAAAATCATTATTATAGCTATGTCATTCGGTGAATATTTTATGGAACTATATTGTAAAATTAACCATATTTAAGTAATTTGAGAACATACACAAATGAAAACATTTTCTTTGAAGTGTAAATGAGAGCTCATAGAATTAGGAACAGAGCATTTTGCGTTGATGCGAGTTTAGATGGAAAAGTTTTTAAAATCGTTTTAAAAATGCATAAGTTTTTAAAAACGTTCTAAAGTTACACGTTAAAGAGCATGCATATGCAGATAGAACTTAATATTTTCGATAACATTACTATGCTGTTAATAATAATTCTCCTTATCTATTCCATCAATGATTATTTGTGCTTAAAACTTCTTTGTTAAGAATGTCTGAAACTTCTTTGCATTTGAATTGCACTTGATTAATACTTATGATTTATACTTTTAAAGTATTAAGGGAAATATAAAGTCCTTAATATGTCACTTTTTATCGACATATTAACAAATATTTTCATATGTTTTCATTGATTTGCAATTAAATTTGCTCTGCTAGGTAAACATTTCATCCGGGTATGCATGCAAAAATTGGGAGGAGATATTTCTAACACTGATAAGCAATGTGCGCTAATTGAAAATCCACTTCTTATTTGAATTCAGAGTATCTAAAAATGTATCATAATTTTTTATTATTTTCATAAATTTAAAACAAAATTAAAAACAGTGAAACAATTTTCTTCAAACGCAAACTTTACACCTAGAGAACAAAATGAAAATTAGATTACAAAAAGAATACAAAGATGGATAAAAGAAATTAATAATCAGTGATTCTTCAAAAATCAATAATTCTGAATTTAAATAAATCATTTGTTTAATTTTACCTGAGTAGAAATCTTGAATTTTATTACTATAGATAATAAAAAGACAGCTGTTTTGTTTATTATTTTGGAATTAAAATTGATTTGTTTTAAGATTCATTCTCTGCAATTAATTACTAAATTCAAACTAAATGTAAATGAATTTTGATATTATCTGATACAGTTTTTGAATTAAAACTTAAATTGAATATTGTTAAATTAAAAATGATAAACTATTTGAGTAAAATCAAAGGAAGAACTATTAGTGTTAAATAAAATTAATTATTATTTTTAAAAGTCTAATTAGTTATCATAAAAATAATTTATTATTAATGTTAAAACTTAACTAATCAGTTTAATTAAATTCAGCATTATTTATTAAAACTTGAATGTATTTAAATCTGTTTAAACCAAGTCAATTGTGATAAGAAAATAAGTTTTTGGTTGTAAAATTAGTTCAGAAATTTTTTAATAATAGATTATATATTTTTGACTATAACCGATTATTTTGCAGATACTGTCTGGTACATAATTCAAAGCAATATTTGTTGATAAGAATATATGACTTATTATATTTCTTTCAAGTAAAATCATTAATAATGAAATTTTATACTCAATAATGATAAAGAGAAAACCGTAACGGAATTTTAAGTTTGAGAGCTGCATATAAGTTAATTTTTAAACTATAAGATTTAATTTAAATGTTAATATATATGAATAAAAATGTTGAACGTAAGGATCTAACTGTGTTTACCCACATTTATCTAGATAAAACAAACTTATTTGGATTTTTCATCTAAAAAATGATGAAATTTTCATCAAAATCTCTTTTAAAATTTAATTTGTTATAAAGGATTCAAAGTACAATTGAAAATTAGATACGAATATTTTGATTTTGTACCACGCAATGCCTAATGTGATTTATTATAATTTTGAAGAACAAATAACTTACAAAGAAATACAACTAAAAACGATTCTGGGAAATATAATTAAATACTACTTAAACTTTAATAAATTAAAAGTATATGAGCTTGGAAATTCACTTGAGAATGAAAATTATAATTGAAATAAAGAAATATCTTTTCAATTTGTGAAAGATCTTCCTTTTGAGAGAAAAAAATCTAATTTATAAATTAATTTTTTAGTTTTATATTCAAATTATCTCTCAAATGAGCAAAAGTAAAGCAAAGAATTTGAATTAATTTTTTTCCTTTTTAATGACATTTTTCAATTAAAACTAATAAAAACTATAATTTTTTTAAACTCGATATAATTTATATAACTTATTTTATGAAGAAGCGGAATTTATTGCTATTTATGCATATTCTACTTCTACAGAAAATTAGCACTGGGTATTTATGCGGATGATTTTCAAATTAAAAATCTACGAATTTAGAGTTCTATGAGATAACATTCAGAAATTTTAAATACTTTTGAATTTCAGTATTTAAATTGAATTATACTCATTAACCATAATACTTCAGGACGATACACTCTGATGTCACCACAACGCAATTCGTGAAATTTCTCCTGACCCAATCGCCTACAGCGCCCTCTAGCAATATTTAACGAAAGTAGTAGCTCATTCCATCGATGTAGATATTTCACGCTCTACGGTATAACATACAGTGACTTTGTCATATTTTAATTTACTTCAGTACGATTATATTTATACCATGAATGAATGAATCATAATTCTTTGTGATCGATAATTTTTAAGTTGAGTTTTTGTGCTTTATTTCTGACTCAATTATTGAGTTAAGATTGGATTGTGTGAATTTTTGCTAGCGTTTTGAAATCTTCTTTTGTATTTTGAATTTATGTAGAAATCTAAAATTTCTTGATCAACTTCAAATCTTTAATTTTACATTTCAGTTCTGAAATACGTAAAAAGTATTTTCGTCATAATTTTTACTTACTGATGTTTGATACAATCACTCTTATAATAAATTCTATTATAAAAGGAGATAAACCAAAAATCTGCATCAATAATACTTTTCGGTATTTATTTTTTAGTTAAGGGGAAATGGCATATTTCTTTCATATAAATAAGTATTTAATTCAACACTGAAATAAATTTAAAAACAAGAAAAAATGGTGAAAAATTAAAATGTTTAAAATGAATTGTTATTTACTTTGCAAAATGTATTTTTCCCTTCTTAGCATCCTTAACGAATCAACATCTAAGTATTTCTTAGAACAAATGTAAGACAAATGACCAAAAGGTTATAAATAATCTTTAACGAACTAATAAATAAAGAATAATAAAAGAAAACGATAAACTCATTTATTTATCAGTCTAACTGATAGTTAAGCTTTTTACGCAGAGTAGCGCAAAAACTATTTGGGCCAGACTGTTGCCTTTTTGACACGCATCGATAAAAAACATGCCTTGTATTTTCATATGTTCTAATATTGCAGAGAAAATCCTTTACATATTTCTCTGTGGCTATACTAATGTGTTAAAACCATATGAACAGGAGACGTAGTAGCAAATTATTCCATAAAAATTGCTTAATAAAATTTTTAAACTGCATATCATTTACGTGGCTCATTTTTTTTAAGTAAGAAAAATAAGAAAAGAACACACAATTGGAAAAAAACAGCGCGATTGTTTTTTAAAATTTATTAAAACTACATATTCTCTCAAAATATTTTTCTTTTCCTTATAATTTTATCGTATGATATTTTTTAAAACTATCATAAAAAATATTTTGCGCTTCCTACATCTTAACATGTCGTCTGTAATTTTAAAACATTTAGTTTATAGTTATATCGAAATTTTTTGTGTTGCGCTAAATTTTTTTATATATTAATATTGCAAGTTATATTTAAATATATATTAATATTACAAGTTATAAAGTCAAATACAAAACTTTTTAAGTAGTTAGCTGTAACCGGAAAAAAACATATGGTCTCAATAATTTAGGCACTGAAACGACTGAAAATTTGAGTCTCTGAATTTTAATTTCACTTATATGTTTTTATATATAAGTGAAATATTTTAATTTCGTCGAAAAAAAGGTATGTTTTATTCATTGAAAGTATATTTTTTGTGTGTAATTTTGTAACTTAAAATATTGTCTGCGCTAACATATTTCAAGTTAACCCTTCGAACCTTTAGGATTGCATCGTAGTACGTGTTAATTTGTCATGAAGTTATTAAGTTTTTCGTTATTTATTTTGTAAATCTTAAATAATTTTGTTGCATCAGCATAAAGAAAAACTGTAAATAATTCTGTGAAGAATTCTTCCTATTGTAGATAAAGCGCTATTTGCTTTTAAACGTATACGTATTTAAAATGTTTATAATCTGTTTAAGCAAGATAAAAGTCCTAAAATGGGGCGCTATGTATTTTATAACTTTTTAAAGTCTTTTATTATTTAAGCGATGTAAATTTTTTATTATTTTGCTTTAAATGAATGGTTTTTTCATTGATAATTACGTCAGAAAGCGTCATATTTTATTGTGTGACTTATTAAATCTTTCTTAAAGTAAGTGATTATTTTGTTTTTACTTTTCATTAATGCAATTTTTAATTACTTTTTCGTTGCGTTTCTTCTCAAAAGCTTTGTTTTTTCTTTGAAAACGGCTTGTTTTAAATTTTTTTCATTTTTTAAGGTGTACTCAAAACGTACCATAATATTTAGTTTGAAATGTTTTTGATTTAAACGTAGGCCGCTATATTTTTTTTTACGTACTTCACTTATTCAAGGATTAACAACGCAAAAAGTCTGACTGCTTTATTCAGAGATTAAAAGTGCGAGAAGCCTAATTTTTTCCTGATGAATTTAGTATCTAATCCTCAACCAGACATTTCACAAATAAGTTTCAGACATTTAAACCCTTTTTTTAAAGTAAGTAAGATGATATTTATTAAAAATCTATATAGTCTTCTTTTATATTAACATGTCTTATATTATAAAGCTTATAATAAGCTTCCTTGCCTAAATACTGCTCTTAGCAGTTTTAAATAATCTGCTTAAAGCAGTAGTTAAGCAAAGAAGCGTTAGTAGTAGTTTAATGCAAAATCTAATTTAAAACAACGGTTCTTTTCGATGCTGTAAAAACGCATTTCAGGTTGTAAATGACTACCCTTACTATACATTTTAGCCCTAGTTTGACTATATTTTGCTTATAACGTGCAACGAAAGAAGTCTTAGCAAGAACAAAAATAAATCCCGCTCATCCTCACTCAATAATCATAAAAACATTGGGATATTTTTGTAAGAATTTCCATGAAGGGGAAATAAAAAACTGAAAAATCAAAGAATTACGAATTACGAGAATTCTAAATAGAACAAAGAGAAGCAATTACAAATGTGTAGTAAGAAGCTATACAAATTGTTAAACAGTGAAAAAAAAACGGATTAATCTAAATGACTTTTGATCCAATGATCAGATTGCCATGTTCTGGGATATAACATTAATGGCTTAAAGGGGTGATTTCAAACATGCTTATTAGTTTGTGCAGATGATATTTTGCAACGAAATAAGACACAAAAACGTACTTTCTCTAAATAAACGCGCTTTTTTTTGACAGATTTAATTTCTGACTTTCAATATCGAATTTTATATACGACTATTTGGCCGATTTCGCTTAAATTATGTATTTTATCATGCAAAATTACATTTTTCAAAATGATGTAAAAATTATATACCTTACGATTAATTTTTTTTACTATTACTAAATAAAATAATAAAAAAAAATAATATTTACAAAAAGTTAGTTTTTGCATGGATTTCTTTAGACAAACGAATTTTACTGTTGTGTTCAATTTTTTTCTAAATTCATAGATATGGCGAATTACACTAAAAGTAAAATTAACATTAAGGATTTGAAATTTGGACAGATCTCCTGACCAAACTATTGAGACCACATTTACTAGATTGTAAGTACTCCCTATGGTATGTTAAGTAAAAAGGTATGCTTATTCAGTAAAAGTACGTACTTGTGTTTTATTTTGTAACTTAAAATATCGTCTGCACTAATTCGTATATTTGAGGACACCCTCTCAAACCTTTAAGATCGAGTCCTAGAATGTGAAGATCCGATCAGTGGATCAAAAGTTATTCCGGGTGACTCGTTTTTTATTTTGCTCACTGTATACATTTAATATTAAAATCCAGCAGCTGTATTTGAAAAAATGAACGTTTTACCGTTATGATGTGAGTTATTACATATAAGAAGTCGCAATATTTAATACGCTTACATAAAATTTTCCAGAAAATACTTTTTTCAATTGTCAGTGTAATGTCATGAAAAAAAAGCTACCGGATTATGTAAATAATTTATTTCTAGCATTAAAAAAATCAAGCTTATATTTATTCCTAAGTGGTAATTTTAGAAATATTGTAACTAATCTTTCTGCATTGTGTTTCTTCCCAATAACCACCTGTGAAATATATATTAAATAACCTTATTCAAAAAGTAGTTAAAAAATTTACGCATGCTTAGGCTCTCAAATTAACATTTAAAAACAAATAAAACGGAAACATTATTGATCTCTAATGAAACATAACTCAAGAAGGCGAGACTGATCACATCAAACCCTGTTTGATTGCATTAGAAAGAGACAGGAGTTATAAGATGTTTATTTGAAATATTTAAAAGTTTCTAAAGACAATCAAACTGATTTTGATGTTATTCATCCCAACCTGTTTGCTGTGGGTGAAGAGATTTAGAATTGGTTTTGCCTGCTTAAATATTAATTTGTTACGTCTAAAGCGTAAAGTTTTTAAACCATATTTTTGACAAGGGCTCTAAAACTATACATTTAGGATGGTGGTTACGGAACACTGATATAGTTTGTAATAATGTACAAGGGATGTGTGCAAAAAAGTGATAATCCTGACTAACTTTTGATCTAATGATCGGATTTTCACGTACTAAGACTTTGTCTTAATGGTTTGATAGCCTTATGTATTAGATCAGATGATATTTTAGGCTATTAAAGTACATAAAAAACGCTTATTAACGCTTAAAACGCTTATTAACTAACCTTGACTTATTAACTAAACGCTTATCCGTTAATAAACGCTTATTAACGGATTTGGATTCTTTATCTTAACCGCAATTGGAAAAATATGGTCTCAAGAGAGCAGTCGAAAATTTGAAGTCCTTAATAATTATTTAACTTTTACGTATTTCGTTATGACTGGAGAACTTTTTAAGCGAATCGAAAAGTTTTTGCAACAAACTATAAAATTCATTTGCCCAAAGGTATTCCATCATGGAAAAAAATTTAAATAGTTTTTATTACTTTATTCAATTATAGTCGAAAAAATCATAAATCGTACGCTCCGCAAATTTTTACATCATTTTAAAGTGCGTAATTTTAAATAACAAAAACAAAATTTGATTAAAGTTGGTCTAATAGTTTCTAAATTTTCCATTTTAAAAATTCGTAGTTTAAAATTTGGTTTCTTACGAAGTGTTATTTATTTTTTTATATTTAGTTTTGCGTAAGATATACTTAATTAAACCAAAAACGACAGCTGTTACACCAATAATAATCACACATTTTTAATTGAGTATGTAGCATCCATTTATTAAAACATTACTCCAGTTAATAAAATTCTTACGACACAATTTTGACATATTTATAATTAATTGCTTGGATATAAGCAAAAAGAAATTTTTCATTCTGAATTGTGTCTTTTCGTCGTCATTCTTGTTTCCTCATAAGACGTACTCCAATAAAGAGAATAATTTAATTAATTTGTCTTGCTCATTATTTATTGGTCGTAAGATTCTCATAAAATTGGTATTTAGGGCTATTCAACAATTCTCAATCAGGGAAGTCTCGCTCTGTGTCCTTTAAGTAGCCTTTCTTGTTTTTACTACACATAACTTTGGGTTGTTTCACAGAAACAAAACAGTTTTGCGATATTAGTTCTTCGTACTTGGCTTTAAATGATACATTCTTGGTGATTCTTGAAATACTGAGACAAATATTTTTGTATTAGTAATTGGTTAAGAATTATCTTTTATACTAGTTTCTTAAAAGCATTTTTTTTCGAAAACATTGTGTGATAATTTGCTTACATTTTTATGATTTGGATGTATTGTAAATGGAAAAATATAATATGTTGAGTTCTAAAAATAAACGCTGCATTTAGACGTATTCATTGGTATAAACTATTTTTAGATTTTGAGATGATGTATAGTAAACGTTTAAAATATTTATTAGAATTTCTATGAAAAATATTATTTTACAGGGAAATAAAGTGATAGTAAATTCGAAGAATTCAAAACTTTATTAACTTAAACTTACAAGCAAATTTAAAATGTACAGAAAATCTTTAGATTAGTTATTATAAAAAGGTGAAAATATACAATGTAAAAGACAATGTATTTAAATTCAAATTTTGCTGAATATAAAGTTGAATGAAATTTAAAAATTTGTTCCAAAAATAATAAGAATTATCAAATTAGACTTGCATAATTCAAGACTATGTTTTAATTAAGTTAAGTGATTTTTGTAATAGGAAAGACAATCATTCAGTTAATTTATTTTTAGTTAATTTACAATTAGTTAATTAACAATTTAATTTGCTGCTGATAAAGGGTTGTTGAATTCGGTATGTTTTTCATAGGAGTTTTTAATAATATGTTGAAAGTCATTTAGAAATTTTGTTTACTGTGAATTAGCCTCCATTTTTTAGTGATTTTTAACCTTTTCGTATCTTTTCACATATTTCATATATTTCAACCGTTTTACCAATACACAGTAAAAAATTTTGATGAAATTTTGGTAAAAACTATTGATACTCAGGGTGTCGGTAATTTTTACAGTGAAATTTTATTGAGCATGAAATCTGACATACTTTTACTTTATACTTTCCCTGAATTATTGTAAATAAATATTACTTAAATTATTTTAGTACAAACTTTTACTGTAAAAATAAATTTTACAGTAAAATCGATATTATGGATGCTGCACTCAGAGTGCCAGTACTTTTTACCATAACTTGATCTGGGATTTTTTACACCTTACGAAATCATCAATAGTCTAAATACAATAAAAAGAATGAAAGTCTGTATAGACCTGGATCTACTATATACTAATTAACTAGGGAGAATATAATAGTTTCATAGTCCTATTTATGTCGTTATGGAAGTAATAAAAATGGAATAAACGAAATAAACATTAAGAGGCATAAATTTTTGCCTGAAAATAACCTTTTTCATAAATTAATGAAACAAGTTCTATAATCTTTATTATTTCAGAGCTGAGCTCTGAAATTTTATACTTGTTCTAAAATATATTTTCAGAGCTTGGACTCGGAAGTAGTTTCTGAATATTTTAACTACATTTGTAAATCAGAACAAAAATTCTTTTTAGTACGAAAGTGTAGAACGTAAAGTAAATATAAAAAATATTTATCACTTTTTAAATTAATTAACTCTGAATGTTATAATATTTAAAGGCAGGGATTTAAAAGCAATAATCGAAAATAAATTAGATTTCAAATTTAATTCAAAGAAATATAAAACAAAAAGAATATTTTTTTTTAAAGCAGTCGCCTTTTTAATTTAAAATGCTTCAAACAAGTAAATTAAAAAGCGAGAAAAAAAAAACAACACAAACCACGTAAAGGTAGTTTGATAAACTCTTAGATGGCATAAACCTCGTAATAGAATTGAATAAATTCTGCGAGAATATAAAATTTAAATCCATTTTAATTCACTCGTAGAAATTTGATTTACGAAAAGTGACTAAATAAACGTAATAAACGTAATTTCATTTCTTCAAATAATTTTTTTACATTTTGTGCAAAAGTTAAGCTATTGTTAGTCGTTTTTTAATAACATACAAAATATTTAATAAAATATGATTGAAAGAAGTACATTGTAAATATTTTTAATTATATTTTTTTCAAGTGTTTTTCTTGCAATCTTTTCGATTTTATTGGACTCAAGATTACAACAGCAAAGATGTTATTATTGTGGCATTAGTGACACGTGAAGTTATTTTAAAATATGCTTTCGGTCTTAGAATAATTGTGCAATAAATCGAAACTTTCGAAGTCTTTCTCGAAAGATACGGTGCAATTGAATTTAGCATAGTTAAATTTTTTTATTCGTTGTTAAAATACATGAAAGAGAGGTATTATTGATTTATGCGTCATTAGAATAAATTCATTCATTAGAAGAATATTTTTAACTTGTTGTTAGCAATGGTCTTTATAGATAAAGTTTTAATTGTAACTGTTCAAATGCTAAAAACAAGTTCAAATTTAAATTAATTCAAATTTATTAATCAAAATTCAAGTTCAAATTAAGAATTCAAATATAAATATTCATTACCGACTACCATTTTTAGTGACATTCTTTTTTTAAACTTTTTGTCAATTTATTTGTGTGCAAAAATTAGTTAGAGGAAAAAAAAACATCAAGTATTTTTTTTTAATTTTAGGAACTCTTTATACAAAAAATTTTAAATTTACTTCCCACGTTGTTCTAAAAACTCATATTTACGAGGTACTTATGATTTTGTTTTAAATTTCTGCCAAAATGCGATGCAAACTAGTTGCTATTGATAAGAAAGTACAGCACATATGCAAGCTTGTAATTCAACTCAAGAAGAATTAAAAAGAAGAATTAAGTTTCATTTATTTATTTTTTGTTTTCTGTATAAACTGAGAAAAAAAGTATGGTCAAAACTACCAGAAAATAGTAAACCTTACCGTGTTTCTGGCATCTATGAGAACACCAAAAAGTTCGGTAATTTTTATCGAAGCACTTTGGTAATCATTTTGGCAAAATTAGTTATAAAATAGGTTTTATGATAGGTAATAAAATTAGGTAAACGTGGAAAAATTTGAAAAATTTTTCATGATACCTTGAAGTACGGCTTAAGAAAACACTTATCGGTTAAATTTACTTTTCAGTTTTATATATTTTACTAAATGTGTGATAATAAGTACTATAATTTAGAAAACCAGAATTTCCGGTAAATTGTTACTAATATGAACTGATCATTATCAGAATTATGCTGTTTTTTTTTGCCAGAAATATCATTACTATATTTCTAGCTATATTTAATGCGGTCATTTTACCAGATTTGTTTTTAGCTTTAAATGACCGTTGGCAGCTTACAAATTTATTTAAAGTCTCTCAGTAAGTTGAATTATTAAGTTCATATTCTTCAGATAATGTAGTCAATTTAAGAAAATTTAATTAACTCGGGTTCTAGAGAGTTTCCAATGTACGTAAATGAAAAAGTATAAAAAATTTATTTATTAACACTACTTGCGAAAATTACATTTCTCTAAGAAAATCACAGTAATGCATCTTAAATTAGTGGCATTTTTCGTTGAAGCCTACATGCAAGCAAACTAATACTAGCCATTACTTAAAATCTATAAAATCATTTCCCTTTCTGAAATATATTATCACAACAAAAAAGTTCGCATTCTAGGATTTTTTTTTCCTTATAAAATTACCCAGGGGGGGGGGCGGTTATCTCTTCCGACCTTGAGACAGATGGGCACAAAACGGAGACACTTTATTTTCCTGTGCTTGGTCGGAAGCGGGTTGAATGCGAAAAAAACCTTGAAGCTTGCTGGGTGGACAGGTAACTTAATTTTCAAAGACGAATTTGGTCGATTACTCGAACAGTAAATCGAGTTTATTTTCTGAGGCCATCTTATAAGAATTGCTAAAAGAGAGACGTAGTGTTGATACAGCTAGTCTCCGTATGAAGATGTCTTCCTTTTAAAAGTAATAAGATTTAGAAAGAATTTCGTTTACTTCTTATTCTTTGATAGGGATAAAATGAGCGAAATTGAGATAAAATGAGCGAAATTGAGATAAAATGAGCGAAAAGCGTCCGTTGGTAAATTGGTCTTGCGAAAGATAGTATTGCATAATATAACTGGTGTTTGATTGAAAAATGATGAATAGTGTTTAATTAGTGTAATTATTTTTGTTGGATTGTTTAACGTAATATAAATTTTCCACTCTTTGAAATATTAATGCTTTTGAAAACAAATAAACTAAACATCAAAATTTTTTACTTATAACATTTTCAAATTATAATTAAATTAAATCTAATTTAAATTAATGATCAATGAAAGAATTTAAGACAGTAGATTACACAGACTGCTAATAAAAATCTTGAAACTGCCAATAAAAATCTTTTTTCTCTTTTGTTTGCAATATAAAGATAAATTAATATACGAAAATGCTAAATATTTTAAAAACTCAATTTCGAATTTTTTTGTCACTTACGTTGATTTTCCTACTGCACGACAGTGTAGTATTTGTACAGATACACTCAATGTTCTTTATTACGATCAGCCATTACTACGATCCTTATAGTGACCCATACATGGAGTACCGTTTATATACACAGTCCGAAGTACTTCAACATAGCGTAATTCAATATGGTGTTTCTTGTTTGGAAATTGTATTTATGTTTTTGGGAAGTGTAAGATGTGGTTTATTTCAAAATTAAAACAAGTGGTATTCACACTTGTCCTGATATTATTTTTGCTCAGATTTAGCAGTTCTTTGGACGTAAATAATTTTATTTGTATGTATGTGTTTTGATTTCTATTATTAACAACACATGTGCTAAATTTCCGAAAAACGTAAAATCAAATGAATTTTTTATTAACCAAAGAAAAAAAACTATTATCCAAAAATTTTAGCGATATAAAAACTATAATCTCTACAACAATTATCCGTATGAACTGTAAATAGTAATAATTTATTATTTCAATCGAATGAAGGCTCGTAAATAATCCTGTACGTCACGACGTTGTATATTTTATGCACTTATATTTGTTTTTCTTATAAAAATACGAAAATGGCGTGTCACAGATTGAATGACAACAATACATATTCAGTCTTTATATTTACAAAATACTTTATCATCAAAAATATTGTTGAAATGCTTATTTTTCTCCTTCTAAATCTCCTTTTTTTGTCGTTCAAAATATCCTTAGAAAAAGTTTAAAGAGCATTTGGGGAAGTTTTTTTTTAAAAAATTTCTGTATAATTTTCTTTTAGCTTAAAACATTTCCCTCTACGTTTCTCCAACTTTTTAAGAGGTCCAAAAATAGCATTTCAGAAAATCCTTAAAATAAGTATCGGTTGGCTGATGACCGCCTAGCTGAACATGAGCTGAATATGCCTGTCGTGCCCCTTTTTTAAAGTTTAGAACGAAAACGATACTAAAGTCAAAGCTGGTGAATATGACCCATGTTGTAATGATTTGAATTTTAATTCCCAAATTTTCACAATTAGAGCTGTGCAGGTGAGTACATAAATGTTGTCTTGATGTAAAAGACTTTTTTCTTAGTCAAATGAGGACATTTTATCTTCTCTCAACCAATGCAATGACGGCACGTAATACCCTTCATCTATCGCTTATACTTTTTTTGGAAGATATCAATGCAGATGATTTCGAGTGTGTCCGCAAAGCAGTGGGGCCACCGCTTTATCGGACAATTTCACAGTCTCCGCCCACTTTTGAGCTGAATTCTCTTTAATTTGTTTCGAATGTTACTTTGTTTCTAGAGCATGGACATTTGCGCATCTATATCTCGTTAACTATTATGTATCGACGCAAAAACTCAATGGAATGAGCGCAGATATAATGCCAAAAACAGTCCCCGAATCAATTATACGATTGCATTTATTCTTCACTGAGAGCATTCATATTATTTTTAAACTCAATATTTCGTGCAAAATTGAAAATACTGTATTTTGTCTAGCGATAGGCCTGTGGTTTCAACTATTTTTCGCAATTCGATTCAAAAATCTACCGAAACATTATCTTTGACTTTTGGAAAAATCGCATTCTTTTTGCATTCAATGTTTATTGTTTAATCTCTTTTATCCAATTTTAACTACTCGTGACCACTGGAGTGCGATGTGCCACGAACTTCTTCCAACTCGGTTTTGATCCTTTTGACGTTAAACCTTTTAAATGAAAGTATTTATTAACTGTACGAAACTCATTTCTTTCTACTTTCCGAAATAAACTTAAGTTTGTTTCTTCAACAGACTCTGGAAAGGAAACCACATGATAGATTAATTTGAAGTTTTAACAAAAGTCTAACGAGAAATGACCGCTTACTAAAAATAAACCTTTTTCAGTCACTCTTCAGATTTTATGAGGATTCATTGAATGACTCTTTTATTTATTATTCTCGAAAAATACTGAAATGTCACTAAACAAGTAGAAAATTACAATATAAATTAGTTTAAATTTAGTATTTTCTTTGACTAACATCAAAATTGACTTTTATGTATTCTATATGTCATAGAACAATTTCATTGTTATTTTATAATAAAATTAAAATCTCGAGCTCATTTGTAATCTCGAGCTTATTTGTAATTCGGTTATTCTTAGGATTTTCTGAGGATTCACTGAATGAATCCTTTATTTATTATTCACGAAAAATATTGAAATGGCACTAAACAAGTAGAAAGTTACAATATAAATTAGTTTAATTTTAGTTTTTTCTTTGACTAACATCAAAATTGGTTTTTATATGTTCTACGTGTCATATACAATTTCATTGTTATTTTCTAGTAAAATTAAAATCTCCTGCTTATTTGTAATTGCTTATAAATAATATTGATTATAAAACTTGAAAACTGTTATCGTAATAACAGAACCAAATAAAGGGATGGATGTCAATTTAAATGTTGTGACACAGTATCTTATATACTCACAGTGTAAAATATTGAAATGACGTCACGCAGACAAAATCGAAAATTTTAAATTTAGTATTTTTTTAAGACTATATCACCAAAAATGGTTTTAACATGTTCGGGAGAGAAGAATTTTAATTATTATTTTTCAATAAAATTTTCTCGTTTTATTTTTAAATGTTCATAAATAAAATTGATTTCATTATCTGAAGAATATAAATTTCACAATTCAACTCATTGAGAGACTGTAAATCAATTTGTTAGCCTTAACGGGAAATTTTATTTATTAAAATTTATTTTCGATGAAAAAAATAATCATATGATGCTATAGCTTTTAAAAGAGGCGTCACCCAACAAAAAGATTTTTAGACAGATTTAATGTTTTTTATAAAAGTTCCAAATATGTAGTTATAAACTTTTAATAAGCTTAAAAGTCACGGAACCATTTTCATTGTTCTCTTTAGGTTGCGCGGAATAATCGTTTTCATTTATTTAGTTTTTTAAAAGTTTGATTCAAATCTGATAAGAAAACGATATTTTAATTATGCAATCGAATGAAGATCCGTAAATTATCTTTTATGTCACAACGTAGTATTTTACCCATTCATATTTGTTCATTATGAAACTGAAATGTCGCCCCTGCTATAAAAAAAACACATCTATCAACTAAAAGTTTGCGATTCAAATTTAATGTTTCTGTAAATATGTTAAATAGCATAAAGAGTAGCAAAACGAGGAACTATTTGAATATTCAATTTTAAAAGGAAGTTAAATTATCGTTTTCTTTATTTTAATTGATACAAATCCAAATGAATAAATAAAATCAAACGCCATTTTAATATTACAACCAAATGAAGGTCTGTAAATCAATTTGTGAGTCGCGACGTAGTATATTCATATTTGTTCTTAATGAAGAAATACTGAGATGACGCTCCAGCTTTCAAATGTGGCGTCCGCGGACTGAGAGATTTCAAGACAATTCCAGAGATGAACTAAAGAGTTGACTTTTCGATTATCTGGCAGACGCCACTTAGATGAGCAATTAATTATCAAAGAATCAAGGGCACATGAGTAAATAAACGCCATAAAGGTGAAAGGAGCCTAAATGGAGCAACCATTTTCACCTTGGTCATGAAAAAACCAGACTTAGTAATGGCGAAAATCCATTCTTGCCACGATTTTCTTTCGCAAGACACTTAAGTGAGAAACGTCCACTAAAAAAAGTGTATTTTTGCTTAGATATGTTATTTGTTGTACGCTGAGCAAAAGTTCACTGAAACAAAACAAATGTTTTAATTTCAAGAAAAAATTATTTAAGTCTGCTCTTCTATTTATTAACATTTTTTTTATATGGAACACTATTGGAGACAAAAAAGAAATCTATAAATATGTGTTTTATTGTTAGACATTTTTCTTGAAAAAATCCTCTCAAACATAATATATGTGTTAATTTGTACGAGGATTTCTTATTTTTATGACAAATTAGCAATAAAATAAGCCAGTTTCTGTTGATTTATTTTTAGTCAGTTTTAATTAATCGAAGTTGATTTATCTATTACAATTTCTAATTTTATTTAATGAGTAAAAATTTAGATCTTTTTGAAGACAAAAAAAATTTAAAAATAACAATGAACTAATGTTAAAAGTTAAATTTTGTTTTAATATTTGTTATTGTTTTAAGATACATAGTTCAATATGAAATTAAGGATCTGTTTTTTTTTGCCAAACTTATGGAGTTGAAATTGATTTGTTTAGCGTAACTCCAAAAGAAATTTTTAAATTACACAATTACATTGTTATATACAATATTATGACTCTAAACATTTTCAAAATTATCATGGTACGAATTCAAAATAAAAACTTATTCAAGTTGATATTAGTTGGTTTTATGATATTCATTTTAACAAAATATATGTTGGCTCATATCGATTTTTATTACCCAAACTTAATGGAATCTAAATAGATTTATCTAGCGTAATCCTAAAATTCTTTTTTTTAGCTGTATTAAATGCTATACTTTTGACAATAAACTCAAAACGATCATGTACTTTAGAATTATGAAACAACACTAAAAAGTACTGTGAAACCTCTTGGGAGCGACCACACTATCTGTTTCACAGTAAAATGGTCGTTAATGGAGGTTGGTCGTTTTTAGGGGTTACCTCCATTGACTTCAAAATGTTATCGTTTTACCTGATTTTTCGCAAACGATTTTAATTTTAGTTAGTGTTATTTTCTTGGTGCGAAAATTCCACTTGCGTTGACGTCATTAAAACCGGTTCGAGAAATAAATTTCAGCGTCAATCAATTAAAATGATCCTTACTGATATAATTATGTGAAAAAACAAACTTACCAATTATGAATGATAGAACTATTATATGTAAACAAAAAATTTTTTAAAAAGTTTTTTACATTTAATTTGATATCTGAATAGTTAACTAGCTTTAAAAGATGAGAAAAAGTTTGTTTAAGATGCCAAGTTTTTTCTAAAAAAACTTTTTTTACTAACTTAACTTTCAACTTAATTTTGATAACATCGTCTTTTGTGTATTCTGGCTACAACATATGGTTGTAGATCTCTTTTAGAGATTTTCAAAAAGAGATGTCTAAGTAAGAGTTTCATAATTTTGAATACATTTTAATCTACTTATTAGTTTTGTTAAAGTTTTTTGTTTTGATACTTTTTCGCGTTTCCTTATTTGACTTTTTCCGCATTTAGTGCAGAGATTTGCCCGGTCGCTGAAAGAGGCTTTAACGGTCTCTCCTAAAGGTGTTCTTCAACACAAAGTTTATTTAAAAACTACATGCTTCGCTAAAGGGGTTGTAAAAAGAGGAGGTCGTTAGATAGAGGTGGGCTTTCCTGGAGGTTTCACTGCATTTACGTATTCAAATGTTTACTTTAAGTCTATCTTGCAAAATTTATAAAAATCGACTTTGCCGATTGAACTATTTTAATTTCAGGTTAGTTTTAAATACTAAGAAAACATTATTACAATACAAACGGTTTACTTTTCTTGAACTATAAACTCTTCATGACTCCAATCTAGAGAATAATATATTTTTCATGAAAAATTTTACTTTGAGATATAAATCAATACATTATTGAGATGAAGTTGTAATAGAACATTTTTAATAAACTAAAATGTGAATTTCTTTTTTGAAATTTTATCTTTTAATCTTTTGAGTGATGCTATATTAAAACAAAATAAAATTCTGTAAACAATTCCAATACTATTTCTAATAAAACTGAGTGTTGTTATTAAATTTAATGTTGTGTTGACATTACGAACGTGTCATAATATTTTGAGAGCATATTCCATCATTTCAAAAGTGGGTGGATGTTATTTAAGGGGAGAAAAATGACATGTCAGTTGGGAGCATATTTACTTTGTGGGATTTTATTAGAAGAGGTTTCGTTGAAGAGTGGAAAATATCACATTAAAACTCTTAAATGTTGAAAAATTTGTTTGATTATTGAAATCTATTATTTTTAATTATATTTCTTTCTTGTGCTTTCTAATATTTTAACATTTATTAGATTTTGATTTCCAAAAAAGGACTGCAGAACTTTTAAAAGGATCTGTTCCGATTAAAAGGATCACTCTACACTTTCAGAAAATAAATCTGTACTTTCAACTAGGGCTACAATGTTAGAATTTTCATTCTAAAATTGAATAGAAAAATAACTGGAAGTATTTTATTTATCAAGTTTAGGGTAAAGAACCTTTTTTACATTTACGGTTTTGAAACCATTTACAACCAGCATAGTGAAAAAAGCCATATTTATAAAATTTTACGGTTTTTCAATCATTTGCAAACAACATGGTTTCAAAACGGTAAAAAAGAAATTTAACTGGGCATTGGAGTTAGGCTTATCGTTATGAAAGGGGCGTTTGAGTTAGGTTGCGGTTGGATTTTTTTAAAATCAAATGAGCTGGGAAATAGGGTTTAACTAATTTATTTGGTTGTTTTATAATGCGGCCATCTACATGTGAATAAATTTATCGTATTCTAATAGTTCAGGGTCAGAATTGGGGTTCGCAGAACACAGGACATTTTTCATATGTTGAAAGAAATTCAGGAAATATCGTAGTGTCAACACGTGGGCTCGAACCCCTGTTCGGTTGTTCATGAGGTACACAGAGTAGCTCTCTCGGCTATAATGTGTACTCAACGGAGAATAACTAAGGACTTCATGAAGTGGGACTAGTTGGTGCGCTAAAAAAATTTTCTCACCGTCAATTGTTTGAGTATTTATGATTATTTGATTGTTTTTATCCATCTTATTTATGATTATTTAATTGTTTTGTTTAAGCATGATAAAATAACAATTAAATTTTTTTATTTAGCCATCTTTCTGGGAAATTTCTAACAGTGCACAGAGGGCCATAAGACCATGATCTTTGGCCAAAAGTCAAAAATTGAATTTCAACTAAAATATGTTTAGACAGATTTAATATCGCCCAAATTAAGTATTCATAATCATTCCAAACACTGTAATTTACTTTTTGGACCGACGAGAGTACAATGTAGTGAAAAATATGTTAAATTTTTTTAAAGGTAAGTTTTAAATTCATATTTCAGAAATATATATAGAAGTAATTAGTCTGAAATTATAGCAAAATTTTTCAATTTGTTGGATTAGTTCATACTCTTGACAAACTTATGGCTTATATCTTATCATTTGACATTTTACAATGTTTTAATCACTTTCAAAACTTATCTCCGAAAAGTTCCATGAGGTAATTAGCTCAATTTTTTATGTCTTCTTTGATGTTTCTTGTTTCAAAAAAACCTGCCCCATTTTGCCCATATTGCAAAGGGGGACAAAATATACCGAAAAAAATTATTATTTTTTTTTTTTTTTAATGTTCTCGCGTTATTTTGTAATTAATTCGCTTTATTTTGTAATATTACTTCGGAAATATAATTTGATTTTCATTTTTAATATAAAATTACGAAAATTATTATATTTTCATTGCNCTATATATATATATATATATATAATAAATAAATAAATACAAGAAAACACGAAGAAAGTTAAAAAACAATAAGTTTCATTTATTGCGCTTAAGCTGCAAGTTAACAGAACCCATTAGATAAGTTCAAAATGAAGAATAAAGCAAAGAAAAATTAAAGACATATGAAATAGGGGGAAGTAAAAAAATAACAAACAACAATTTAAAAAAAAGAAGAAAAAATTTTTATTTAAAAAATCAGGAAAAAAACCCCGGAAAAAAAAGATATAATCGTTTTATCAGCCCACACGATTATATTCGTAAATCTGATATCGTGAATTCGTAAATCGTTCGTGCTTTCTGATATTGTATCAATAAAGCCAAAGCGAAATATCTTAATACAATAGTGTGAGGAATATTTAAATTTATATAATTTTAAAAATTGACCATAAGTAGTTAAAACTATTTATGGTCAATTTTTAAAATTATCCAGTATAATATTACCTTGCGCACATCCATTTCGGGCCCATCCTTGGTAACTAACAAATCAACGCACAGAATAACAAATCACTTCAGTAGTGCAGTAAGAACGACACTTTAAAACCCTCTTGTTACACTCAATTTGCGCTTTTGTTTTCATCAAGATTTGGCATTTTGTTCAAGATCTGGCAATCTTTCTGCGAAAACATTATTAAATCATTCTTGAAAAATTTCCGTCCATGTAAGTTGATCTGATTTCGCTACTCGCTTTATAGTCCAATTTTACTGTTTTTTCATTTTATTTTATTTTATTTTCTGTTTTTACATGTTATTTTTACTTATTTTTACCTTTTGTGTTCTATTTTACTTGTTGTAATTTTTATAAAAAAAATTTTTGAGTGCTCCTCACACTATTGTATTAATATATTTCGCTTTGGCTTTATTGATACAATATCAGAAGGCACTCTGTTTTACGGATATAATCGTGTGGGCTGATGAAAAGATTATATCTTTTTTTCCGGTTTTCTTTCCTGGCTTTTTAAATAAAATTTCATCCTTTTTTTTTTTAAATTGTTGTTTGTTATTTTTTTAC
Organism: Parasteatoda tepidariorum; assembly: GCF_043381705.1. Taxonomy (NCBI): domain Eukaryota; kingdom Metazoa; phylum Arthropoda; class Arachnida; order Araneae; family Theridiidae; genus Parasteatoda; species Parasteatoda tepidariorum. The sequence continues at coordinate 76,938,320 of NC_092204.1, forward strand.
TTATTATTTCCCCCTTTTTAATATGTCTTTAATTTTTCTTTGTTTTATTCTTCATTTTGAGCTTATGTTTCAATCCTGCAAATGTCATAATTATTAACTGTACAGTCACAAATATAAGTTTTGATAAGATTTAGCGTACAGTTTTAGAGATTGTTTTATCACTGCTTACCATACTCTTGAGCAATATGATAGTGTCTCTTAACTTAATGAAGATCTTTGGAAAATGAACAGATAAGACAAAGCCTTTTTGTTTTCAATCTTGTATTTTTATATTTTGTTTCAATTATTCATCGATTTCCTACTCTACTAATTTTAATATTTATCATGAAGAATGATGCTTTAATGAATATTTCAAGCGATGATGTATTAAATACGAAAAAAATGTAAACTAATGAAATATTAACTTTGACTAATATTTTAAGTGAAGAATACCTGTATTTTTGATTTAGATACAAATTAATAATGTGTTTTTTTAATTATTAACCATGCTAAAAACTTCAACAATGATTAAATGACCTGAAAGTGTAATTAAACTATCAAACAATTTTTGAAAACTAGCACTTTTAGTATTGCATTTATACTATTTTTTTACCTATTTTATGACGACATAATTAAATTTTTTATCATCATAAGCTTTAGTTGCTTATAAATATCAGCTTCAAAAATATATCTTCAACATGTGATAAGAGATTACATGCTGAAAACATGTGAGAGCGTAAAGTTTTTCAACGCTTGTTTTAAGAAAAGGGTTACATGATGATATTGATATCGATCGTGTGAAGTGAATACTTTATGATGAAATAAATGAACATGTAGTATAAGGATATTGATGATCTATTATATATGTTCTATGATTATCAATCTAATTTCGATTATTCTATACAATTTAAGGGATAGACAAATTGTTGGCTAACAAACCGATTCTATTAATGCTGATAGAAGTAATAATTTTTTTTCTCTAGAGAATCTCTTCGTTTTAATAAATAAAATATTGCCATTCAGGACAGTTTAGGCTTGTTTTCAATTTCAGATACATGCTAATTTATGAGAATTTACTTTATAACTATTCTAAGACTTGAGTTTACAGTCATACTCAATGTTTGCTTTATGAAAATTTTATAATGCATGCATGCTAAGAATTTTTTTAAGAAAATAAGAACAGGTTGTCGATAAGTTACCTTATCTATTAGAATTAAACAAAATAAAAGGTAAGGTAGCAACAAAAGGTAGAAATTAACGAAAGAAAAAGTATAATTTATTTTTATTTTTTTCCTTCAATTTTAGTTTAGGAAGCTTAGATATTAAGAAAGAATCAAAACCAAATACGTCATCAACAATGCATTATATTTATATATTTATTCTATAATATTCAAAAAGTTTAAGCTCCGACTAAAGCTGTTTCAACCATTATAAGTTAAGCGGATTTTTTTTTGTTAGAAATTTTTAATTTTGTATTTTATGTATTTGTATAAAAAACAATTATGTATTTTATAAAAAACAATATTATGGAGCTGCGGTGACTCATGGGATAGAGTGCTCACCTCCCACTGAGGTGTCGCAAGTTCGAATATCAGTGATGGCTGGTTTATATGAATTCCGCACCCGGTTCACACCGATCACAATGCTGACGTAAAATATCCTCATATCCTCAGTGGTTGACGGATAATAGGTTAGAGACCTCTTGCCATTAGGCTAACCACGGGAGATTTCGTGGGTTTTCTCTCCATGTACCACAAATGAGGGTTAATTCCTTCAAAAAGTATTCCACGAAGGCTAGTCTTCCTAGATGCGTTGTCTAGGAGTTGTCTTCTGGGTTAGGTTCTGAGTTAGGGGATCTTGTCTTCTGGGCTAGGTTCAAAATTACAGCGCTATGGATTCGATCATTGATATTCGTAAACTCAGAATTGGGTCGGCTGTTTAATGTCGATTATAAATATGAAATAAAATATTATTATTGACTAAGAAAAATATTATTATTTGAGTGTCATTAAATACTAGAACAAATCCTACAATAGACAAATTAAAATAAATATTTTCATAATATATCTAGGATGTTAAAAAATGTTTGAAATTTAAATGAATTATGAAAATTAAGCTATAGAATTCTAAAACCAATAACTGTTTTACAACATTTTTGTGAAACTTAAGATAGTTTGTTCCCTTAGGGTCCTTTCTTAAGCTGTTCCTTTGGGTGTCCATAATTTGATCCTCGAAGTAACAAAAGCAGTCTTATGAAAAACAAAAAAGAATAAAAAATCAACAATGTTACGACAATGGAGAAAAAAAATGCTGAAAAAAAACCGAATTGAAAGTAAAGAATTAAAAGTTGACCCTTTTAAATTGAGTCACATATTTTATGTATTTTTTAGTATGGAAAAAAATTAATATAGTAACTACAATGAATAAAAAAGCAGAAAAAAATTGAATTTGAAATAAAATAAATGAAATAAACTAGTTATAAAAGACCGTTTAAGATTAGGTTTAATATGAGAAATATATTTTGAGTTTTATTATACTAAGAAAAGAATTAAATCAGTATAACAATGTAGATAAAATTTAGTAACTGGAAACTTTACCTCATTCAGGTAGTAAAAAGTAAGGTAACACATTTAATATTTTTTTACAGCCAGACATATTGTAATCGCAACATATTTCATCTACTGTTGCGTTGGCCAAAGACTGAAAAAAGATAAATATTTTTTAAGAAAATAGATAAAAGACTATTTTTTAAAAAAAAATTCAATAGAATCCCAGCATTTAAGCATTCGCATTCTTTTGAAAATTCAGACTATGTTCGATAATTATATAATATAGAGTTACTGGTATCTTGTTATATAGGGATCGAGCTATTAAAATTGTGATACACTAGTTTGTTATGTAGAAAGTTATCTTTATCTTATTCACAAAACGTACTTGAAAAAAGTTCACAATTGTACTGAATTTTAATGTAGATGTAAGTATGCCTGCACAGTAAAAACCGGGGTCAAATATGTCCTTGTATAAAATGTCGAGCAATCCTAAAAAATTGTGTAAAGTAAAACTTTAAGTTAACGCCAAATTGAGTTTTCATATACAATATAAAGGCGTAATTTAAATCTAAATATTTAAAGTGGAACAAACTTATACTAATCTCACGCGCATTCACACCTTACTTCAATTATTTTCACATCCGAAAACATCGTGGTGGCGCACTTTGGATATCGTCAGTAAATTGCTTATAATATAGCACGAGTTCGTTATCTTCTACGCTGCAATATATTTACTGAACCAAAATTTCACAGTTCAAATATGTATGTATGTATGCTTTTGTTCGTGTTATAAGAATAATTATATTTCAATTTTTAAATATCTGTGAACTAATAAATGATTTTATATAAATTTTAATGTTAACGAATACTAAAAAATTGTTTAGTGTTACTGAATATGAAAAATACTAAACATGGTTGCCACCATTTTTGGTAATATACACAAAAACTATAAATTAATAATGCTTACGTAATATTGTATCGTAAAAATAATTTTACTGACTTTTATGTGTATGTTATCTTACTGTAATTAAAAATGTTAGTGTTACTGAATACGAAAAATACAAAACGTGGTTAACACGTATGCTTTTGTTCGTGTTATAAGAATAATTATATTTCAATTTTTAAATATCTGTGAACTAATAAATGATTTTATATAAATTTTAATGTTAATGAATACTAAAAATTTGTTTAGTGTTACTGAATACGAAAAATACTAAGCATGGTTGCCACCATTTTTGGTAATATACACAAAAACTATAAATTAATAATACTTACGTAATATTGTATCGTAAAAATAATTTTACTGACTTTTATGTGTATGTTGTCTTACTGTAATTAAAAATGTTAGTGTTACTGAAGAGGAAAAATACAAAACGTGGTTGACACGTATACTTTTGTTCGTGTTATAAGAATAATTATATTTCAATTTTTAAATATCTGTGAACTAATAAATGATTTTATATCAATCTTATTGTTAATGAATACTAAAAAATTGTTTAGTGTTACTGAATACGAAAAATACTAAACATGGTTGCACCATTTTTGGTAATATACACAAAAACTATAAATTAATACTTACGTAATATTGTATCGTAAAAATAGTTTTACTGACTTTTATGTGTAGGTTATCTTACTGTAATTAAAAATGTTAGTGTTACTGAATAGGAAAAATACAAAACGTGGTTGACACGTATACTTCTGTTCGTGTTATAAGAATAATTATATTTCAATTTTTAAATATCTATGAACTAATAAATGATTTTATATAAATTTTAATGTTAATGAATACTAAAAAATTGTTTAGTGTTACTGAATACGGAAAATACTAAACATGGTTGCTACCATTTTTGGTAATATACACAAAAACTACAAATTAATAATACTTACGTAATATTGTATCGTAAAAATAATTTTACTGACTTTTATGTGTATGTTATCTTACTGTAATTAAAAATGCTAGTGTTACTGAATAGGAAAAATTCAAAACGTGGTTGACACGTATACTTTTGTTCGTGTTATAAGAATAATTATATTTCAATTTTTAAATATCTAAGAACTAATAAATGATTTTATATAAATTTTAATGTTCATGAATACTAAAAAATTGTTTAGTGTTACTGAATACGAAAAATACTAAACATGGTTACCACCATTTTTGGTAATATACACAAAAACTATAAATTACTAATACTTACGTAATATTGTATCGTAAAAATAATTTTACTGACTTTTATGTGTAGGTTATCTTACTGTAATTAGAAATGTTAGTGTTACTGAATAAGAAAAATACAAAACGTGGTTGACATCATTTTCGGTGTTAAGATAATCTAACATTTTCTGCAGTGTTGAAAAGCATTGGTGTAAAACGTTTATACACATTCATACGTGATATAATAATGATAATAATAAGCTTAAACAACAAAGTTTGTATTTAAAACAATTTATAAAAAATTATCTATATTACATGACATAACTGTTGAACGCTAATCCAAATTTTGAAATGTTCATTTCGTCTTAAGAATATCTTATTTTGGGAAGCTTATAGTTACGTTCTGATTTGTCTACACAGAATTTTATTGAGAAGTATTAAGGAAATATCTATTTATTGAAAAATTAATTTCCGAACTTCACTCAAAGTCAAATATTTTCAAATACGATGTATGATACGATTAGAAATATTAAATTAATTTATTTTTAGTTCAATAATATTTAAGTAATTTTTTAATTCAGTATTATTAATCACAGTTTTAACATTAAATATAATTTTCTTTGCAAATTCAGTATTTTTTATTGTTTATAAGGTTTATTTTCATTAATTCATAATCAAATACAAATATTTTTATTGGAAAGTATTAATCATGATTATTTGCCATGCATCATGCCATCTGTAGATTTTTCAAAATAATTTCTAGTTATTGCCCTGTAATTGGTTATTTCAATAATTCTATTGCAAAATAAACTAATTTTTTCAAATATTATAAGTCATAAATTAATTAATCCTCTACTATAATTTTGTAATTAATTAATTTATTATAAAATTTCATGACTAAAAACTTGATTATGATATTATTTTTAAAAAGTTAATAGTTATGCTCTGGTCAACCTCTTAATTTCTAGAAACTAGAAACTAAAAATAGATCAAGAATTATAATAGACTTTTGATTTAAAAGAAGAATTGAAACATGTGTTATTTTTCATTTTCAAGTGATAAAATGTGGATCATGTGACCTTTTAATTTTTTTCAGAATGAACAAACTTTTAAAAATTAAAGTTTTTGAGAAGAAATTATTCATGTTGGTGATGAGTTCATGAAAATGTTATGAAAAATTTTTTAGATTAAGATTAGTTAAACTATTTTATAGTCATTAAACTGCCTTGAAATTTTAACAACTCTAATCTTATATATATAATACTAAAGCATTTTACTGTTTTTTCCTATTGAAAATAAATTATAGTTCTTTGCATACTCTTTATATACTTTATATAGGCGCAAGTAATATAGGATAAAAGAAGTAAATAATGAAGTAATATTAATTTTGAATTAATATCTAAAATGTTTGAAAAATCATAGTTTGACTGGACAATCTTTGCTAAATTTATAAAACTTTATTTAGGTGAGGGTTTAATGAAATATATATATAATGACAAAGAGGATAAAAGAAGAGAGGATTACGAAGAAAATTGAGAAAAATAAGAAAAAGTTTTATTAACTGCGCATAACCTGCAAGTATATAGAGCTCATAAAAAAAGTTAAAAATATAGAAAGAACATGGAAAATAATATTGTAAAGATTTATGAAAAGAGAAGAAAAAAATATTAAAATAAAATGTTTGTAAAATACGCATATTTTAAAAAAAATTGAAAAGCGAGAAAATAAAATGATGAAAAGATATAATCTCGTCAACATCTCACGTGATTAAATCTGCAGAAAAGAGTGCTTTCTAATATAGAATTCATAAATTCAAAGCTAAATGTATCAATACAATAGTGTGGGGATTACTAAAGAAAAAAAATTGAAACAATATAGAGCACCTTAAGTCAAAAATACGAAATAAAAAAAAAAAAGCAAAAATAAAAAATAATCATATATATATATATATATATATA
>NC_092204.1:76945001-76963158 GCF_043381705.1 Parasteatoda tepidariorum
TATATATATATATATATATATATATATATATTTGACTCTCAAATATAGAACAATAGATACTAACACGCAATATTGTAATTATTTTAACATAAGAGTTTAATACAATTTAACTAGATATCAAACTTCAAACTTTAACTTTAAACATAATATTTTTTGTTTAATGAAAAGGACTTTTTCATGAAGCACTTTTAAAATTAAATATATCATGATTGTCACTGAATGTTTTCAAATAAATAAGTTAAGTTTTCGAATAAAAGTTAAAAACATAAACGAGGTTTAAGGAACAACTGTTTGATATAAATCTTTTGCACCGTGTTTTCCAGTTTTCCAATTTTGTTCGGGATAAATAAGAGCAACAGGCTATAGGGGCGCAGGAATCGCTTCTTAAAGTGTGATATCTCAATAGGCTTCTCTCAGTGCTCCTAAATCAATCGGCGCATCTCTTTCACTCACCTGCGGTCACTCTTTGCCCGAAATCACCGGAGTTAGTGGTTTTTATTAATACTTCTATCACCTGTATCAATTGGAAAAGTATACAAAAATAACTAACTTGTTCTGAAAGTTTATTAAATTTGCTGAAAAAGTTTATCATATTTAATTAGCATTGCGTTCAGTAAGTATAAGTTTATATTAATATATTTCTGAATGTATTTAAAAAATGTTTCAGAAATAATTTATTATATTTATTATCTACAAAACTTATTGTTAAACATCTATGTCTTTTTTAGCAGAGAAATTTGGGCTTATTTAAAATTCTTTATGTTACTTATTAGTACTTATTTGAAACTAAAAAAATAACATGCTTTGAAATTGTAAATAAAAACTAAAGCGATGAAATAAATTATATCATTTTTACAACACAGTAGCTGCATGAAAAATATTTACAATAATTGTATATTTTTCTTTTAATTTCAATCATAAAAACTCTCAAAATGTAAGGTACAACTCTTTATACTTCAAATTTTTTTAAATACTTTTCGATTTCTTTTTAATTATATACCTTCTTTTTTATTAAAAGAGTATACTTTTTTGAATGCTCGCTAAATGACTTAAGAAAAAAGGTTAAATAAAAATTAGAAAAAATTTGAATATCTATATAATATTGTCAATGCAAAATTCTTAATATATTGTAATACTGTTATAGCCTATTTATTTCAAACTCTATTTCTTTCTCTATTTAAGTATGTCACGGCACTATATGCAATATAGGGAAAATTAACCAGTGAAGGAACACTTCAGCTTCGCTTGCCTTTTAAAAAATCATATTAATTTCAAAATTCGTAATTTTAGTTAAATAACAGTGTCAACATATTTGTTACTAATTGCAAATTATGTAAAAAATTGTAGAGAACTTACATAATATTGTTTTAAAGTTTTGGAGGGTCAAATAACAAGCAGTAAAAAGACCAAGTGAAGGAACAGCTCTTACCAGTGAATGAACACCCAGTAAAGGAACACTAAATTTTGGTTATTTTTTAATGCTCTTTCTGAATTTATAAGCCATACAAATATTTAAAAGCAAGCCAATTCTTGAAATTATAACATATAAATACTTGGAAAATGTTAACATCCTTTTGTAATCATGAATTGAAAATTAACGTGTCAACGTATTAGAACATACTGTCCATTCACTGGAAAATCTATGCCGAGTAAAGGAACATGCCTGTTCCCTCATTGGTTAGAAGTTGTTTTTCTCATATCTAACATACTTTTGATGCGGAACATCACTAAAGGTACAAGAAAATTAAAGTTTATCTTTTATTTTCATTGACTTATAAAAAAACCCAGTAAAGTAACACTTGTTCCTTCACTGGTTTTTCATCGCTTGGTGATCCAGTGAATAAACACCCCCTTATCTCAGTACTTTATCATGCTTTAAAAATGATGCCTTAAAAATGATGCTTTATGATGCTTTAAAAAAATAAAACGTAACTTCAATAACCATATTTGAATTCTCCTTTTCTCAGTGAGAAAAATAAAACTATTACATGCAATTAATTTCACTTCATATAAATACAAACACTCACCTTATAATTTTTTCAAAGAAACAAGGTGTTACAGAGATAATAGCAAATTCAAAATTTTTTCCAGAGAAGTCTATTTGACCAGGTAATCCAACACATTGCTAGATGACTTCCTATTGTTTGGCAGTAAGCTATTGCTACCAATCAATCTAAAGAAAAACTTTCAAATTCTTATTTTTAATCAATATATAACAAATATTCCTTCACTAGGTAGTGTTCCTTCACTGGTTGGCGTACTTTTCATCTAGCATTTATCAGAGTTCAACACAGAGAAGAAAAACAGGTAAAATCATCAAACTGTATGAGAATGATATTTTTGGTAAAAAAAAGTAACAACATAGTTCTCGTTAATATAACCAAAATATGAGGTATTTAAACAATTAATATTTTTTTTTACGNTTGTTTGGCAGTAAGCTATTGCTACCAATCAATCTAAAGAAAAACTTTCAAATTCTTATTTTTAATCAATATATAACAAATATTCCTTCACTAGGTAGTGTTCCTTCACTGGTTGGTTTACCCTATATATTTAGCATTTTATTAAATTTGAAATCAAGACCATAAATATTTCATTTTGGTCGAATAGTGTTTTAACTACATTCAGATATTTTGTTATGATTAAAGCTTTCTTGACGCATATCCAGTCATTCTAAAGTTAGATATATGTAATTTTAGAAAATAGTTGACATATGATAACATATACATTTGGTATATGTAAACAGTTGATATATAGTTATAGAAAAGCTTTGACTACAATAATCGAGCAACTAAGCAGAAAAGTTCGAACTATATGGTATTTTGATTTTGATTCTTTTTTTTTAATTTTGAGTTTGCGATGAACTAATATCGAAAGGTAATTAATTTAAAATTTCTTAGCACCTTTTACTTAAAAAATACAAATGTAACAAATGTTTAGAACAACACCGAATCCTAATATTTGAACCGAGCTTTTCCGAATAATCAGACGAAAAAACATTCGTTAAGGGTGCTAATTTTATTTAGCTAAATTGGCTAAAAAGAGGTTTTTTTAAAAATTTCAAACATTCACAGGGTTTAAAAAATGGTGATTTTTGTGACGACACAGTTATATTAGATGGGGATAAAATTAAATATTTCATATATTAAGCAAATAATTCTTAGAGGACGGGATAGCCTGGTTGGTAGAGAGTTCGGCCCAAATGGTGACTAGTACACGCTAAATCTATTGGGGTCACAAAGTCCTCCAAGTTCCCCAAGCAAAACAATACATCTGGGGTACTGGATCGGAGATTGATCGAGTTCTGGTTCAGGTCCAAATTACGATCTGCGGATGGATGGATGATGTGTGAATGGTATCGGAAGTAAACGTAATCTCGGTAAAACGGGCTGTGACACATGTGTGTAGCAGAAGTAAAATTCTTGGCCATAGATGGCGCTACAAGAAAACAAGTCGAAGTGAATCACTCTGTCCTAAAAGTAGGCTTCTCGGTAGGGGCATAAGACAACAACAAATAAGTCTTAGAACCCTAGATAATACTATTTAAGGCAATGTGAAAAATAATTGAAATAATCTGCTACTTTCTGTAGAAAGTAAGCGGCCATCAACATTTTTTAAATATTCTATTTAATTTTCAAGGCAGAGTTTTAGTAGTTTTTGTTTGCTGGTATAAAATAATGGAAAAAAAAACTCGAAAATTTCAGTCCAAAATTGTTGTGTTTACTTGAAAATTTCAAAAGTTCCCTAAAAGTGAACACTAGGTGTTGTATTTTTTCAAGAAAAAAACTGATTGCGAATATTACGATGCATTATGAGAAAATGCACAATAATCACATATTCACAATAATCGCATCGTAATATTCCTATTTAATAAACCTATTAGTTAAATCAAGTATAGACATTTGAGATATGTATTTAAAATTTCTTTCTTTCATACTCCGACCTACCACTAATGTTCCTATTTTCGCAACCACTTCAATTTATGTACGTACTTTTCATCTAGCATGTATCAGAGTTCAACACAGAGGAAAAAAAACAGGTAAAATCATCAAACTGTATGATAATGATATTTTTGGTAAAAAACATAGTTCTCGTTAATATAACCAAAATATGAGGTATTTAAACAATTAATATTTTTTTTTACGTTCTTATAATAACCGCTTACCGGAAATGCTGGTTTTCAAGATTGTAGTTCTTATTACCACACATTTAGTAAAAAATGCAAAACTGAAAAGTAAAATACTGAGTTTTTTGGTGTTTCCGTAAAACTTAGAACATGGAAAATTTAACCATATCCTGGTAGATTTGACCATACTTTTTTTTGCACCTTGCAAAGCGCACTAAAATCTCAAAAAATTTCAATTACATTATAATTTAACCAGTTCCAAAATGTCCATCAATGTAATAGTTTTCTTGCATAGATACTGAGAATAGTTCACATCATGATCTAACTGTCTGCCATGTAATTCATGTATGCCATCTCATAAATGAAGTAACATTAGCTGTAAATTATGAATTTCTTGATTATAATATAACATATTTTTTATACTATATTTTTATACATTAAAAATATTATACTAAAAATATTTTACTTAAAAATTTTATGCATTAAAAATATTTCATGACACTGTATTAAATACACACACTAGCCAATGAATTAAAAGCAAAGAGACTAATATTTTTCTGATTTATACTTCTGCATGGATATCAGCCTATACTCGTGACTGCATCGATTCCTACAAGTTTACGGAGTGCATTTAAGACCAGAGAATACCATGCGTTGACTGCACTGACTTTAGGACCCTGTAAATTAGTTTGAAGAATAAACTGCTGTCGGATGTGTCGTTCTAACATGTCCCAACGCTTTTTACGTGTTATGACACGGATTTTGTGCTGGCCATGAAAGATGTTGGTAGTTGAGGTTCATTGAACCATTTTGTACGCTTCTGGTTCGATGTACAGTTGCATGAAAGAAGAATCGTCCGTCACTATCAGAGCAAAAATTTTACATTCTAGGATGAATTTGCTTTGCCAATGTGCCCAGGGATTGCATGGCTTTTTATTTGTCTAAGAAATAACAAGACATCCCATCCCTACCAGCTAAACATGCCTCACATCTTGATATTTTCATCAAATCTTGGTACAATCTAAACGATACAAAAAAAAGCACCCAAGTTTCTTATTCATTGGCTAAAAGTGTATATAATGAAATAAATGTAATCAAATAAATTTTGATATAAAGAAACTATAGAATCAGAATAAAAGTAATTTATATATTAGCTGACAATATTTTGATAAATTAAATATTTTAAATTACACGCGTGGGACTCATTATTGTTGATGCAAAGAGTTCTTTTTTCTTGTTTTAAGTAGAACCAATAAACTCATTAATTTCGTTTGTCATTTTCTAATGTTTTTTTTTCTTCCATTCTTAACTAATTCTTTTCTGTATTAAAATGCTTTGTTGGGTAAGAATTTAAAGAGGCTTATTGAGCATTTCTCTCATTTTTCCTTGACGCGATAAATTAAATTTTACACGAGGTTCTGAAATAATTTAATGTTATAAAATCAAAATGGTTAAGATAAACTTAAAATGGAAGTCGCAATGGAATTTTTTTTGCAAATTAAATTGTAGGAATTATGAACATTTTTGTCTTTTGCAATACGGAAAATTAGGAACACGTCTTTATTTAATTTCAAAAGTTTAATTTAATGAGTTTTCCATAATCATTTTTATTTGAGATATTGTATTGTTGATTTAATTAACAATTTTACTGATTACCTAATACTGGGCACACAATTTTGCGTGACAAGAGTATGATTCATGAACACAATTTTATAATGGGCACACCGAGAAAAAAAAGTATGGTTAAAACCACTAAAATACCTCAAAAATGTCCAATTTTTCCAGTTTTATTGTAAAACCAAAAAGCTCGGTAATTTTTTCTGAATGGTTTTGATAATTTGGTAATATTTACAATTAAATATGGTTTTGTTATACGTGATAAAACTTTGCAAACGTGGCGAAGTTTTGTAATTTTATCATGACACCTTATGGCAGGGCATAAAAACAATTTATTCAGTTAAATTAACTTTTCAGTTTTGAATTTTTTCCTTCTTGTGGGGTAATAAGAACTATAATTTTAAAAAAACCTGAATTTCCATTTATCCGTTATCTTATGAATGGAAAAATTGCTAAACTAATGGTTTAAATACCGTATATTATGGTTTTACTAACCAGAATTTTGCTTTTTATTTATATATTTTTTTACCAGAAATATCGCAATCACATTTTACGCTAAATTTACCAAAAAGTTTTTCTCCATGCATAAATGAAGATTTTATATAGTATTTTTACTGTCAATAAATGTAATACGAATAATGTCTTAATATTCATTATTATTTTTATGGGATGTATTGAATAATAAGCATGCGATAGATATTTAATAATTTTCTTTTTAAATGAAACACTGAAAAATGCGTATGTGATGTGTAAATGGAATTTTTTTCATGTGGTCTTAATTTGGAAATCAACACAAAAAATAATAAGGGAATGTGAATAATAAACAAGAATATGAACATTAAATAACATAAACAAATTATCTATGTATAGTACCTGATTTTTTAAATGTTGCATATTGCTAATATTTTTACGTATATAAAAGGGTCACTCAGAAGTATTATGCCCTTTAGATAGATTTATAAGACATTCAAATGTGAAATATTCTGATTTCAGCCTATAGAATGACAATCGTTTTTCTGGACGAGTTGCTCTCTCTCAATGGAATTATTTTTCTCTAGGCTATGGCCCTTTTTTTTGCATTTATTCTACACCTATATAAAATTTTTGTTCGAATAGGAAAAAAACTATTATTTTCAATTTCTTTTCGATATCGTATTAAATGTTAGCAAAACTGAAGGTGATTTTTGTTTTTTAAACTGTTACGTAAATAAATTAAAAGACATAAGATTTAAAAATGAAAAATTGTTAAAAATGAAAAATTACAACTGTTGTTCTAAAGTGGAATTGCTTTGCTATAGAATTGTTGTTGGTAAGCTATTTTGTTTCACTTTCTTTCCAATTATAGTTTGTATAATCAGTTTTACTTGACACAGTACTGTAAAAAATTTCGATTCTTACTACGGTATCTTATAAAGTACCGGAACTTTAGATGCAACATCCGTAAACTCCAATTTATAGAAAAATCCTTTATACCGTAAAATTCTTATTTACCGTAAAATATTATGCCGTAATTTTTTCAGTTATATTTAATTATAGTATTTCAATGATTATACGGTTATTATTAGTAAAACTACGATATATCAGATTCTTTGTTTCGAAGCATGCTCCGGTAACAATGGATTTTACGGTAAAGAGTACTGGCATCCTGAGTGCCTGTACTTTTTACCTTAATTAAATTCGGAATTTCCTGTGTACTCGGGTAAAAAAAAAGAATTTTATTGATGTTCCAGTAAAATTGTTCTACACTGTTAAAATTTTCATTCTAAAATTATTGTAAAATAACTGGCAGCTGTCTGTCCATCCGATTAACCGTAAAGTTTACGGTAAAGAACATTTTTTCTGTTTATGGTTTTAAAACCATTTACTAAAAGTATGGTTATAAAACCATGAATACAAAACTGTACGGTTTTTTTTACCATTTACAACTAGCATTTTTCAAAAACGTAAAAAAAATAATTATTTAACTAGACATAGGAGCTCGGCGTTTCCTAAGGCAGTGTTTCCCAAAGTGTGGTACGCTTACCCCCAGGGGTACGGGAACCGTTTAGCGCGGGTACGCATTCGCATGCGAAATATCTTGCAACAAACACAAATTTCAAAAATTTTATTTGAAAACAAAGCTAGCCATAAAAATTTTGCGATTACGTATTTTTCTACTGGCTATTTTTTGCAGACTTAATAGTTAATAATTAGTGGTGTCAACAGCCAGTTGTGATTTTTAACTTTTGTAAAAATTTTTATAGTAAAAAATACATTCATTTTTTAATTAGTGGTACACAGCGTTACGAAAAATTTAGAAAGGGTACACAAAAGTCATAAGTTTGGGAAACAATGTCCTAAGGTAATGGGCATTGGAGAGTACCGGATACTGGAAATTCTTCATGCGTTGACGGGAATGGAGGAAATATTGAGGTGTCAGCACTAGGACTCGAACTCCAGTTCCGCACCTCATGAGACTGACAGCTCGGCTATGATATGTACGCAGTTGCAAAGAGATAAAGTAGCTTCATTTGGTGGTTCCAGTTGGTGCGATAAAACTCTGGTTGTTTAACCGTAATAGGTGAAAGAAGTTAATAAACAGTTTTTCTCAAACTTAACAGTTTGATTACCATTTTATTTATGGTTATTTGACTGTTTTTAATTAAATATGCTAAAATGACCATTCAATAAATTGTTATTTAACCTTTTTCCGAGAAATTTCTAACAGTATAGTGATATGATTATTTTATAGTTATTTTAGCTAACTAGGCAATAAGGTACTGCAAATGACTATTAAGCCATGTACTTTAAATTTTCCATCTGATACTTTCTTTAAAATTAGAGAACTTTACATAAACTTCGAAAAATCTGTCTTTTTTCTGATAAACATGGATTTTTGACCATCAAAATATGGAAGATATAAAATGTGGCCTATTTAAAATATGGACTTAACATTTTAGTCAGAAAAGCGATATCATTAGTTATTTTCGTACCTTAATGTGAAGTTCAATTTTTGCATATTTGATCAAATGCCGGGAAATTATCAAGCATATTAAATTATTTTTGCGCGCAACAAGAAAATTTGGTTATCTTGAAAACATCTGCAATAATGAATTATTTGGAACTGCAAGGCATACAAATTTTTGCTGCCTTTAAAATGAAGTAAACTTAAATGACAAAATATATATTTTGAGTAAAATCAGTCTAAACAGAAATGAAACTATGGAAGGTTTGAACTTTCATAATTCAGAGAATATTCGACACATTATATTCTACTCTTGTATTTGGTGATTTGAAATAATATTCCTTAAAATGATTAAAAAGAATTTGTACTTTTCAATTCAATTTTTTTCTTACCATTGCTAATTTAAGCAATAAAGAAACATAATAAATGACTATGAAAGTGATTTTTTACAGGGAATTATCTTTAATTGTGTGCAAAAATATTTTATTCGGAGTTTTGGAAATATAGCACGTAATAAATGATATTAAGATATATTAATGATTATTCAAACCATTAACTTATTGATATATTGGAACCGTAATTTACAGATTTAGACTATTATTATTGAATTATGTTTATAAAGATAGGGATGTGCTATTATGATAATACTATTATTACTATCATTATGATAATACAATTATTACTGTCATTATGATAATACTATTATTACAGCCGAATCTCGATTATTCGCACATCTATGTTAACCTAAATTAATTCCAATATGTTTTTCTTCCTTTTTAATATGCAAAATCAGTTTTTTCATTTCTTTTCGTAATTTCAACAATATGCCGTTTTAATTCAGTCTTTAAAATAAAAATAAAAAATAAAAACACTTATTAGTTTGAGAGTTTGATTGCTTTGAAGTATAATTTTTGGTGAATGCGATGCTGAAAGTAGTAATTTTCGGTTTTTATGCCAGTATATTTGATTATCATGACTTCTCTTTCTAAAATGAATTGTATGATGTTATTTGTGTAAACATCGTTTTGCAAATGGAATTGGGAGACCCTTTCATGCTCGAAAAGCTGAATACATCAACAAAAGTAACTTCGATAATTTATGAAATCAGTTAACGATTCAGAATTGTTTGAAACACTGTTCTGTATAAAAGAATTTTGCAATACTACTACTAGTAGTACTACTACTATAGTACTTCTAATTATAATAATAATAAAATATAACGAAGGGAAGTATTTCTGTCTGTGAAAGTGCAAGTGAATTTTCAAATAACATATCTTTATGTCTATTTTGCAATGCAAAATTTATTAAACATTCAGATTAGAATTAAATTTAAAAACTTGATTTTACAGTTTATTGATAAAAGCGCAGAAAATAACAACGTAACTTCTCAATTATAAATATTTTTAACTATTCAAAGTAGGTTCGGTCATAATTCTGTTAAGGAAAATTCTACTGTATGCAAGGAAAAATTTAGTGGACCATATCAGTGGTTCCCAATTTTTTTGCCTAAGGAATCCTAAATAATTAATCTTCTTTTATAAATTAGTTCATTAAGGTAATTAGGAACGTTATGGCCTATTTTTTTGCTTACGGAATCCTAAATAATTAATCTTCTCTTATAAATTAGTTTATTAAGGTAATTGGGAACGTTATAAGCTAAAAGAAGACTATTTTTGAAATATTTAATTTGAGGAATGAAGATTTTTCATCGCTATCATTTATAATCTTTTTTTTAAATTTATTTTTATTTTCAATGCCCACCTGTGTTAGCATGTCACCAATTCAGAGCAGATTTGTTGACCGCTCCTTCTGTGGCATCATATTAGGTGGGCCAACGTTGCTCTCACAGTAGGGATATATAGTACAGAGAATGAAAGAACATTCTTGCCTTTCCCGAGATTCGAGCCCAGAACCTTTCTGATGCAAGTCCAGTTCCCCGACCCCTACACTGACCGGTTGGCTTCATTCATAACTTTAAATTATGTTTTATGTCTGACGGTCAAATTTGCAGTCCTTGTGCTGAATCTAGTCAAGTTACAAAGTTGTTTTTGGTTTACATACAGAAGCTGAAAATGAATAAAATAAGCCCTATCTTGGTTTACTTCGAAATGAAAACTTGAAAGAACTGCTGTAAACGTTAAAAATGGTTATTGAGAAAACACCTTTATTTATTAAAGAATTAAATTATTTTATTTCGATTTGAAAATCAAGATAGAAAATACTGATGCAATATTTTATGAATGCTTTTTCAAAATTTGGTCGATATATTTTTAACAGAAATACTAACTCTTGGAGCCATAGTGTACTGCGGAACACCATTTGGGAACCACAGGATCATAGAAATATTAAAATTAAATATAATATCATAACACAATTCTGACAAATATGTTGAAAATCAGTTATTTGAATTTAGACTTGCGTTTTCCTTTGAATAAATTACATTACTTTCCGTTTCCTAGAAGCACCTTACTTTTTCAGGTTTGAATAAACTTTCATAAATAAAAATCTGTTTTCTTGCTCAGAAACTATTAACATAAGGACTGAAATGCATTTAATTTCAAAAGAGCGGAATTTAATAGAAATATGCAAAGATGAAGATAATAAATGTATGTGCCCTGTCGTATGAACTTTTCATCAGAAGGTTATGTAAATTGAAATACGAAATAAAAAATGTAATTTAAAGCGAGGAAATTTCAATTTCAATAACATCATCTGAAAGAATTTTTTCTTAAATGTGCAATTCTATGAGCCAAAATACTGAACTTTTATGTTATCGAGCAGTATTTATTTATAATTCGTTTTCTCATACAATTTTAGATTTTTTAGAGAATTAGATATTATTTAAAAGTTTTATTATTACTTTAATCAAATAAGCTTATGTAAAGGACATTTTTCTTATTAAATACAGGCAGAACAACAAAACATTGTTTTTATTTGCCATTTTTTTTATACTTTTAAACATTCTAAAAACTAAGCGTGTGAACAATTTTGGAAAGTACAAAATGTTCCGTAATTAATTCCTTTAACATGCATTTTTAAAACTCTTATTAAAACTTTTATTAAAAAGAAAGTCAAAAGTCTCGGAAATTATAATTTGAACAAGGAAATTAAAAATGTGATCAAAACTCTAGCGAATTCTTATTAAAGAAAGCAGAATAAGAACAACAAGATTCGTTTAATTGCGGTTTAAAACTTGAAGGTGTGTACATTAAAGACTTTTCATGTTCTCTCAGTTTCAATTTGCAATCGAACAGATTCTGATAAATTTAATATCGTTTTTCATGTTTATGATTCGATCATTTTGATCACATAATTCTTCATAACATTACTTACTCTTCACAACTTATTAACTATTAAATTTTTCGAAAAAAGTTCCAAATCGTCGACGGAAAACATGATTCATTTACTTAAAATTAGCGGTTTCTAAACGTGAAAAAAAACCACAGATGGTTCGCAAAGGATAATAAAAAAATGTGTGATAAGGAAAAGGAGTGCTCAAATTTCTTTCTTCGCTTTTGCTCAAAGCAAAATTTATAAGCTCTCAGTAAAAGTTTGTCCAAGTGTCGAAATAACTATCGTCAATTCTGCGCGAAAACTACTTTTGTCAAAATTAAAAGAAAAAACATTTCGTCATTATGTAACAGATCAGAGTATTGTTCAAAATGCCGCTTTTCTTAATTTAAAAACCTGCTAAGCGCCATCTAACGACAATATTGTTAGTCTCTCCAGCCGCTGAACTGTAAGGTTGTGTTCAGATCCCTAATATCAGTTCATGTTTCATTTCATTTCAATAATTAAGCAGTTCCGGGGGGTGGCGAGCACCAGCGAGCAGGGGGCGAAGCCTCCTAGTTACATTAATTAATTCTACAATTTATGAGTTTTTGCTTGAATTCCTACTTGGAAATTATAAAATATGATGTTTTTTGCACTAAACAATATACTAATAACCATAAAAAATTTTAAGAGAAAAAATTTCAAGGAAAAGGTTACACATCAAGTATACATTATTTGATCAAAAATGAGTGTGCGGAGGTAGCGTAAATGAAGAGTAAGCGTTTTTTTTTATTAAAATAGGTTTATTAGCGTTTTCCCTTTCGAGTGTAGATGCGAGGATTGTGTTAGCGTACAAAACATAGACTGAGTTTAGAAAAAGGTTGTGCTTGCCAAGTTGGCGTAATTACAGTGCGCCAAGGAAGATGCGTAAATTTACAAATACGGAACAATGAGGTAATAGAATATTCTCCAATTTCTATTAAGTAATAGGGTTGTGATAATTAGAATCTCCAAAGTATTAAATCACTTTAAAATTGTGCAATATATCGTAAAATATCAATACATTTCAAGCATCTTGATAACTGTAGTTTTAAATATATTATCACGATATATTATAAGCACTATGCTTTACTAAAAGTATTATTTATTCGATAATTATCAAACACAATGATACTGCGAGAATTCGAAAAACGATAAATATTATTGAGTAATGAAAATATTGACTAATGTCAAAATAATAGATTTGTTAAAATTAATTAAAAATATAGCGATATTTCTTGAAATATTGATATTTAATGAGAAGATTGACAGGGCTTTAAAAAAAAATTTTGCGGGGCTGACGAAAGCAAAACAAATAATTAATCATGCAACGTCCATACCAAAAGCGCCGTGAGTAAATTTGTATTTTATTTTTTTGAACAGAACGAGGCTGGCTTTTGTTTGAAAAGGTTGAAAGTTAATGCATTTTAAATGTGGCTTAATAAACGAATCTATTTTTTAATTACCTTTTCTGCCTTTCAATTGCACTTAATCCCCTTTTTAATTAATTCATAGGTAACTCTGCTACTTTAGACCCTGGCAATTCACTGAAAAAGATATTTTGATTATAAAGTTTAACTGTCTCCTAGCACTAGCACACGGCAGAAATTCTGTAAGACATTCTATTTAAAAGATGACCAGCCAAGAAGTCACCTGTCATAAGTTATTACTTTCATTAATAATTGTTAAAAGTGACACTTAACTACTAAAAAGTCTTCAAATGTAAAGATAAGCGGAGAAAGTCAGCAACCTTTTCATGCAGATAAAAACATAATAATTTAACCGCATTAACCAAATGTTTCAGTATGTTTGCCCCAAAAAAATGTGTCGCACATCTCTACTAAAATTCGAATCACGCCATGAACGCATCAAGATACCTGTCAGCTTTTCTTGCAGATTCACTGCTAGAGTCTCGGCGTCAAATCCGAACAATAAGCCTGGAGCCAGTATGATTGAATTAATTCTTACTCGGTTTAATTGGTAGTGTGTGCATGGACTTGGTAATAAGGTGATTTTTTTGTAAAATCAACTGCGCAGCATCAAGGAATGTCCCCCTTTTATTATTAAAAAGCTTCCTCTTTTTCAAACTCTCGCTTTAAATAGATAGCTTATTTAAATATTAAAATAAGTCAGTAGATTTTTGATCCTTGATTCTTCGGCATTGAGATAATGCTTATTAACGTGTGCTTATTACGTGCTTTATAATTTCTTTTTGCTTCTCTAGTCTGCGATTCGTCTATTTTAAATTGCAAATTTGTTTATATTTCTGGAAAATATATGCACAATTTTAACCATTGCAGTACATTAAATGCACTTCTTTTGATATGTGTTTGCTTTTAACTAATGACTGACATTAAAAGTGGTCAAAGTTTAATAACAATTCTGTTTATTTATTTTGTGTTTAATCATCAATGAGGCCTTCAAACTCTTGTTATTGGTTATTTTATTCTTATTTTAATCTGCCCCAACTAGAAGGTCAGGTGGAACTGGTGAGCCCTCTTGACTACCAAAAAATTAATGTCAGGCTCTCTCTTGAACAGGACATTGTTAAAAGTGAAACATCTACATCTGCTCTCCACCTTCTTGCGCTGGAGACAATGGGAATCCGTTACCCGGAACCGCTCTGGCTGAGAGTTTTTACAGATGGCTCTTTCCATCCGGATCAACCAAATGCTGGAGCTGGTATCTCTTGTAATCTCTTCTCCTTTGGTGCCCCAGTGGGTGCCAATGGATCTGCTTTTGACGGGGAAGTTGTTGCAATCCGTATTGCTCTTGAACAGCTTTTTTGTTTTATTGAGTCTTTTTCAAATGTGGTTATCCTTTCAGACTCGAAGGCGGCGCTTTGTTCGATTGAATCTATGCATTGCCCTTCCAATTGCGACGTTCAAAAATGTCAGGATGCGATACGCAAACTCCACCATTTTGGCAAAACTGTAGCCCTACAATGGATTCCCGGGCATTGTGATATTGCAGGAAATGAGAGGGCTGATGTTTTGGCAAAGAGAGGCACAAGAATTCTCCAGGCTCTTAGTAGCCCAGTCCCCTTTTCAACTTTAAAAAGGATTATTAGATCAAAAATCAATGGGGATTTCCACCATCAATTGTCAGAAAGGGTAAAAACCAAAGTGTGGAGAGATCTTCGACAGAACACCATTCCAGACTGGCCGCGCCGCGAAGCGGTGGCTCAGTTTCGACTACATACCGGACATGACTGCCTTGCCGCGCACCTGTTTCGTTTAGGGCTGGCACCTGATCCCTATTGTTCTCTATGCATGAGCCAAGCTGTTTTGGATGGCAGCCACATCCTGTGCTGCAGGGCCCTCCGCGGGTCGTCGTCTACCGAGCAATACTGGGAAGCAAGAGCGCTCCTAAGGAAATGACTTTTTACTTTCTTGTTTTGTTCCTATGTTTTTGCTTTTTCATGTCAATTACCTCTGCCATTTGAAATAAATAAATTCTTATTTTATAACCGTCGTTAAACAGTCAACCCAATTTTGGGTTTACGACAACCAATGTTCAACTCCGCAGCCTCGTAATTTTGAACCCAATTTCAGAAGACAAGGAAACTCTTGGATCAAGTGTTAGGAGAAAATTGTCTTCGTGTATGACTTTTTGATGGAACTAACCCTCATTTTCGTTACCTGGAGAGGAAAACCACGAAAATCTCCCATCGTTAGCTGGACAGCAAGGGCGCTATTGGTTATTGGTTTTATTAAATTGTTACTGGTGTTATAGTGTATAGTATACTTGTTAAATTGTTGCTGATGTTATAGTTAATAGGCTACTTTTCGCATGTCAACATTTTATACTTATCAGTCAATAATGTTTATTCTTAACCACACAGAGAAAAAAAATTCTAAGAAATATCCGTACTCTATGGTAGTGTTTCCCAACCTTTTTATCACAGAGAACCGGTCAACGTTTGATAATTTTACAAAGGCCCGCTGAGGGCGGGTGTTGATGATTTTTTTATATCTTAGATTGTTTTAATTTAAAAATTTTAATTTCATTTAAACTTGCATTAAAAATTAAATGCAATTGCATTTAAGTGCTTAGGTGACGTCTCTCAGTTCCCCGAAAAAAATGCACCACAATAAATGAAATGGCAATAACTTAATATTCTTTTAGAAGCCCGGTACCATTTGATCCGTGGATCCACGAACCGGTACCGGTCAGCCGCCCGAGAATTGGAGACAACTACTCTATGGAAATGATATTTTTACCAAAAATGTCATGACAACTACTCTATGGAATTGATATTTTTACCAAAAATGTCATGACAACTACTCTATGGAAATTATATTTTTACCAAAAATGTCATTTCCATAGAGAAGTTGTCTCCAATTCTAGGGCGGCTGACCGGTACAGGTTCGTGGATCCACGGATCAAATGATACCGGGCTTCTAAAAGAATATTAAGTTATTGCCATTTCATTTATTGTGGTGCATTTTTTTCGAGTCTTTTTTTATACAATGACGTTTAAATACCGTATATTTTGTTTTTATTAACCAGAAATATATTTTAAAAAAAATCTGGTTAATAAAAACAAAATATACGGTATTTAAACTATCCATTTGGAAAATTTTCTGTTTATGTGGTAACGGTTTACCGGAAATTTTGGATTTCAAGATTATAGTTCATATCACCTCACATTTAGTTAAAAGCACAGAACTGAAAAGTAAATTTAACCGAATCGTTGATCGCTTAAGCGTTCATGCTTACAAATTTCAAAAGGAAAACTGTTTTCCCAGCTGGGCAACGAAAAGCTGAAACATAGATATCAGTTGGGCAGAAATTAATAGGTTAAAAATCAACAGTTCATAGCACGGAGAAATATATAAAGTGTTTCCATTCTAACCTTAGAGCATGTAAAAATGCTACGCGTATTTATTTAATGCTCGGCAAAATAGCAACACTGCTCCAAACGGTTTCAGCGCTACAGCAAAAAGCGTTTGGCTATTCTAATTATAAGGATAAGTTCATCGTTTTTTTAAAAAAAATTTTCATTGAATTTATGATGTTCTTTGTTATCGTTTGGCTATTTGTTTTCATTTTTTTATTTTAGTGAAAAGCTTAGACGTTAATTTCTTAAGAATGTCTTATATTAATGAAAACGAAAATACACTTCACGAAGTAAATTACTATTTATTTTAAATATTTTAATTTCTAACATTGCAATTAATTTAATTTCTAATATTTCCTAACATTGCAATTAATTTAATTTCTTAAATATTTTTATTTAAATGGAAAAAACAGTTTTCCCGGGTTACAAGGATAAAAGATTCCATTTTTCTGATAGACGATGAAAACCATGATGTATTATGCTTGAATTTTATTTTCACTGTAAATGTACCGAATCAGTTTAACTACATCATGTTTGAGTTAAGGTCACTTATCGTATTTGTCTTAGCTATTTATCTTATCTAAATTTAGTTTTCTATAAACAACGTGTAATATTTAGTCTGAACAACGTAGGCTTGTTTTCTTTGATCAAAGTCGACGCTCCCTAGTTTTATACATTTTTTTATTAAATTTCTTTTTCACTTTCCACAAAAAAACGCAATATTTATTCAAAATATTTACTATTGTTATACATTATTTTCCCGCAATAATATTCTGTCTTTTATATTGTAGACAATTTTTAAATAAATTACTTTTATTAAATTTTATTTTACATCGTACTACTTACTTTATAATTTATATTACATTTTTATGAAAATAAACTATTTCGACAAACTATAACAAATAAACTATCTTTAAAAATATTAATTGCATGGAAAAGTTTCACGCTTCAAATATAAAATCTCACAAAATATCTAATTAATTTTAAAGACTATTTGTAACTTACACTTGAGCGTGGAACGAGATTAATTTTTGAACGCTCACCATTATTACTAACCATTGTTGAATCATGACATTATTTTTTTGAAAAAATGCCAATCTATTAGATTTTAAAAGCGCGATTTGATTTTGTAATGTATAGTTTTAATTTATTATTTATTTTTTTGTATTATTTGAGCTATTTTGAGTTAACGAGTCTCTCGTTTCAGGTTACAGTATTTTGGTTTATCTGAACTTGGTCTCAGTACTAAGAACTTCTTAAAGAATCAATACTGCACATCTAATGATTATTTAATATATATATATATATATATATA
>NC_092204.1:76964248-77119728 GCF_043381705.1 Parasteatoda tepidariorum
TTTTGCCCAGAATCTAAAGTTGTTACAATTTTTGACAATTTCATCTGATTATAATATATTTAAATAATCAAACAAATAAGATAATTTTTCATTCTGCAGTCCCATAGTGACACGCTATATCAATCGATTGTGAGAACTGTTCGTAAGACTCGGTTCCCACTAGATCACCGAGTTCAATCATCACTGTCGGCGGTCAGTGAGCAGGTGGGTCCCCACTCTGATCAGCCTGCGAAGTGATCTGAAGTGAGCGGTATCATACACATATTCCATTTCACTCTGAATTAGAGCGTAAGATGTCCATCATAGCTATAAATCTTACTCTATTTTTGGCCAGATATTTTGCCTCTTTTTATGTCTTGTCTATTGTTTTCAATTAATTTATAATCACTATTTGCCAAGTACTTGTAGATCTTCCTCTTTTTCTATTATCGTTAAGGTTCTAATCAAAAACTTGTTTCACTTTACATTTTCCAGCTTTATGTAGAAAATGAACAATCTATTTCCATTTACGTTTTTTAATTCCCAGTTCAGTTGGTTTCTATTTTGCGTTTTTAAACATTTTTGAGGTATAAATTTTACGGACCGCTTGATATGAAAAATTCTTCTTCATATGCTGTTAATCAATAATGAAGTATTTTTGCTGTTAATATTTTTATTGTAGTGCCACATTTATGGAGTAGGACAGATATAACATTCGTGCTGAAAATTCTAATTTTTGTTGAAATTCTTAATTTTTCTACTATAAATTTTTATTTTTTTGTGCAACCCAAAATATTTTGTGAATTGAAAGCCTTTCGTAAATAATGAACACTATTTTTTTTTTAAATATTAACAAAACCGTATAAAAACAAGTAACTTGCCCACAAACGCAGGTCCCGCAGTGAGCTGATCAGTAAGACACAGTTCCCAATAGATTAGCGAAGTCAGCATCACTGGCGGTCTGTGAGAGGGTGGATAACCACTTTAGCCAGCCTACGAAGGGACCGAGAGAGTACGGTACTGGTCTTCGATAAATTGATCTTTCGTTAAGTACTTGACTTCGTGTGCAGATCGTTGGGCTCCCATAGCTGGGAATCCATCCCCTCTGCTGAGGATCAAAATTGTGATAGCATTCTTTGATTCGCACACAGGGATGCTTTTCAGACCGTCGCTAATAGCCCATTGTGCAGCTCTTGTGCAATGTACATAAAGTACTACTACTACTACTGTTTCCCTCCTGCAATCCATTTTTTATATTCTTTGCTTACCCATATGTTTTGAAAGGGATTAAAATTCGGAGAGGAGTTTTAAGGACCACTCTCATTTTGCAGTTTTTTTGACAAAATATTTTTTTCTTTTTCCTTTACTTATGATTAAAAGTCAAATTTTGTTGAAAATAGTCCATCTTTGGATAGAAATTTCTTATTTAACTCTTGCTTTGTTCTTCTTTTTAATCCGTTTTAGTACTGTTACTTTTTTCATCAGCAGGAACGTTCGATTCCACACCATGGTATTAAAACCACTCCTAAAATACTTTTCCTTAAAGTTGGAAAATTCATGAAATTAACCTTAATTAAATTTAAAAGAAGCTCCCCGTACTGTTAAATCTTTAAAAAGTTTGCTGCTAAGATACATTCAATTGAGGAGATTAATTAAAAAACATATTACATTCGGATACATTCAATTGAGTTCGGATACATTCAATTGAGGAGATTAATTAAAAAACATATTACACATTATTAGAAAACAATTATATTGTCAGGATCGAATGTTTTATCTGTAAGCAAGTGCATAAATTATTTCTATCCATAGAAAATCTCTATGTTCCTATTCAAACGTTTAAATGACGTGCTTTCTAATGAATGAATATGTTTTAATAAAGTTAAGCAATATTTCTGTGCAACATAAAGTTGTTTTTCTCAAATTTTTTAAAATATAATTTAATAATTTATTACACTAGGCTGACTTGTAAGCCAAAAGTAAATTTGTAATGCGTGCTGCGGCTGGACTATTACTTGATGTTTATGCAACAATTTTAACTTTATTTACACTTGAACAAGATATTTTTAGGCAATTATCTTTAGATACGAATCGTATGATTTTGAAAATACAATTCAACCTAACTGAACACTCTAACTTTATGTTATTTCTCAGATTTTATTATCACCGACACTTACAAATAAAGCACTCTATTCAGCCCAATATATTTATGTGAATATTCTTATTTGGTCGCATTATATATGAAAATATTGAATAGAAACTGACTCAGATTTTATACAAATGTAGCCAAGAATAATACCTTGCCGAGCCCAGTTTCAAGAAAACAACTGCACCTGTATAATTGGTAAAAAATTATTTATAGAAAACATTATTAAAAGATCCGTTTTTATTTCAAACTCTTTTTATTACTATTTTAATTCTATTAATTCTATTTTTATTACTATTTTATTCTATTTTTTGTTTCGTTTTTTATTCTATTTATGTTCATCTACAGAAAAGCGTAAAAATATTTATTGAATACAACACCTATACATTTTTATTGGACGTAGTAACTTGTAGAACGCGCACTGGGAAGAAAAAGTGTGGTCAGAAATACCTGAACATGATAAAATACATTGTGTTTCCAGGGCTAAATAGAATAGAAGAGCTAGTTCACTCCGCTCTTAGAGCTGAAGCTACGATTTCCCTCCTGATGACGTCACTGTGTCCACAGATCTCGGAGATCGCAAGCAAAGATATTAGGACAACTTTGCATCTTTCTCTTTGTAAAAATAAGTTAGACTTTTTCTGGTTATTAGCTTTCAAACTTTACGTAATTAACACATTATTTCCGTTCATAAACATAGTTCAAAAAAACTTTCTTGCCCATTATATTAAAAAAAATGCTATTTTAAACTTATAAAAATGTTTTACTAGTTGGCGAAAATGACACTATAAATACTTTATTTTAAAAAGTTCAGTTTTAACTTTAATTATTAAGAAAAATGAAAGCATATATCGACACTTTTTTTATCTACATATTCTTTTATAACGATAAGTTGAGTTAAATTTAGAATCCCTGATTTTAAAATATGTCGTTAATAGCAATTTGTTCATACTTAATCATTAGGAAACATCAACCTTAAACGCTAATTACTGAAACAAAATAATAATTTAGGTTCATAATGACATTAGAAATTTTACAATTGTTTATAGATATTTAAATTTACGATGATATAATTTATAGATATTTAAATTTAAGAGAATATAATTTTTAAAAAAAATCATAAATATTTAGAATAACTACATTAAAAAATATGTTATGAAATTAGGAGAATTTCAACTATATACTATATATTTTATTTATACTTTTTATTTACATTTTAATTTTCTTTGACTTTATCCATTTTTTAATTCTTTTCACCTGCCTTTCTTTATGAAGTAACGAGGCGGTTTCTATTTAGATAATGAATTTTTATAAAAGTTCTTTACGACAGAATAAACGTATTGCTGTTTTATATTAACTGTGTCATTTCGGAATCCATTCTTTACATAGTTGTTCATTTACTTTAGGGAACACGCGAAAAATTATACTTTTTCCTTTTGTTTTTATATCAGAATTTTTGCAAGTTGCAATCGCGCAAACTGGCATTTCGATAATAGTTTTAAATTCTTGTAAATTCACTGCAAAAACTGAGGAAAGTCATTATAGAAAATAACAAATGTCTTAGAATATCTCGCAAAAAGAAATGCTCCAATATTAGTAAGAGCTAGTAAGGCCGAACGCTCCGTTCTTGAAGTAAAAGTGCGAGCTTTGCGCCAAAGTGACGTCACTAGAGAAAATAGGAGGATTGGCGCGGCGAGAGCTACTTCAAAGGAGTGAACCAGCCCTTCTATTCTCTTTAGCCCTGCTGTGTTTCTGTCTCGATTTGAACACTTAAAAGCTCGTTAAATTTTACTGCAGCACTTCGGTTATGATTCTTTTAAATATAATAATATATTATAGTTTTATAATACATGATGAAATTTGGTAATTTTGTTAAGATATCTTAGAGCTTGGCATAAAAGCCACAGATTTAGTTAAATTTACATTTCAGTTTTGTATTTCTTACTAAATGTACACCAATAAGAACTATAATTTTGAACCAGAATTATAGTTCTGAAAACCAGAAGTTCCGGTAAACTATTACCATATGAAAGGAAAAATTACCAAATGAATGGTTTAAATCTATATATTCTTGTTTTTAATACCAAAACTATTGCTTTTTTTACTAGAAATGTCATTACCAGAATTTTTCTTCCGTGCATTATTTAGTATCTTTGAGATTATTGAGCCAAAAATTAAATGTTAAAAACAATTTAAAATGTTTAAGGGTGGTTTTTTTTAATGATCTTCTTACCATATTCCAAAGGGATCCTCGGAAAACTTATCTTTAAGATTCTCTGAACTGAGATATATTGAAACATACAGTTATTTAGAAAATAATTAAGAAATATGTATGTTGTGAAACTTAATAAATTGAGATTTTAGAATGTCACATTAATATGATAATAATTGTTAATCTTTGTGAAAATTTAGTGTAATCATTGAACTTGTAAATTTTGAGAAAAAAATTTAAATAAGTATGAACAGACATGATAAGTTTCTGGAATTCATGGAGCATATAATTTTCTTTTTAGTGAGAATTTTGCGCATTTAAAACTCATGCCAACAAAAATTTGTAATATTTACTGTATTTCGTTTACACTTTCATTAAAGATTAAACTTTAATTAGCAATGCAAGCCTTAGACTGAGGCACTACATTTTGAAATATATCTTTTAATTTGACTATTAGTAAACACGTAATATGAATTGGTGGTTATTCATGTTTAAGTCTCAGTTCAAACAAGAAATGCGTAATTTGATTTCGGGGAAATTTAAGTTTGTACACTAATTTATTCATTACATGCATCGCAGAGACACGTTTTGAAATTAATCTGTGTATTATCAGGAACACAGACGTAGTAATTTATGGTTAAATGCAAATGTTGATATTTATCATATTTAGTTTTTGTTAAGTGTTTATTACAGTTATTCTGAATCTTATTGCAAAATTTTATTTGTTACATTACTTTTGGACGTATTATGCTTTTATATTTTAATAAGTTTTATTTAATTATTATAAATTTTTAATTAATACTTATGAGTGGAGTGTTTATTACACTATTATATTGATAGATTTTGCTTTGTCTATATTGATACAATATTAGAAAATACTTCTTTTTGCGGATAAGATCGTGCGAGCTGATGATGAGATTATATCTTTTCATTATTTTGTTTTCCTGCTTTTTAATATGTGTACAAATATATTTTTTAAAATATTTTTTAAAAATATTTTATTTTCGTTAGAAATCGATAGAAAGAACTATAATAGATATTAATCTTAGAAAAGAAGTAAAGAGAAAACATTATATATAATACTATATAAGTGTGGCCTGTCGATAGTGAAATCAGGAAGATGATTTATGTGTCAATGCCAAAACGTTTTCATTGATCATTGCTGAATGATTATTATGGAATGGAAGAAGAACATTTCTATGTAAAAAGACTTTTTCATCATTTAAAGATCATTGATACATTCAAAGATCATTGCTATAGCAGAGATCATTTTTTCACAAAAAAGAAATCGTTACTACATAAAAAACACATACTGGTTTCATCATTGGTGTATAAAAGCACATTAAATATAATTAGTTTATAAAAATAACTCCTTTTAGAGTTTGTATATTTAAATTTGCACTGAATAATATGTACTGACTTTACTTTATATTACTATTCTATATGACTAAATATTTTTTTTTCATTTGCAGGATTCTGCTTAATTTTGCATTTAGCATATTGCTTTAAAATATATTGCATATTGCTTTAGCATATTGCATTACTTTTTTCGACTTGAATAATATTTTATATTCAATTGGACTGATTCTAAAATGTACCGATATAAAATAAATTGAAAAGTCGTATACTATATGAAGTGTCAATAAAACTTTATTTGCTTCATATAAATGAAAATAATCGAGAGACTTTTCGAGTGGTCAAACACGACGCTCGTTCTCAAGACAGCAACTCGAAAAGAACATGTTTCGACTTTTTCCATTTTAATTATGAAGAAAATAAAGTTTTATTGAAACATTATAACTATTTAGCTTAGTTTTTTGGAAATATTCGTTTCAAGTAAGTTTAAATTAATTAGATACTTATTACGTAATCTTGTTTACAGTTATTAAAATTCACTAATATTTCGCTCCAATGATTTTTTTAATGCCAGCTAAACTACGAATTCGTAGGATACGTTCTATTTTTTCGGGTGAATATTAATTCTTTTTTACAAAAGCAAGAAAACGAATAAAAACAGGATTATTTTTTAAGAAGAAAACCTTTACAAGACATATCTGGACATCACATAGCCTCCCATCTGAAAATCAATATCATCGAAAATCTATTTTCTAAAGAATGTTTTCGTCATAACTAAATCAAGATTCGATTCTCTTTTGATGATTCGATTTCCTTTGATGACTCAGTTCGCACTGACTACAAAAGAAAAACATTCAACAAAAAATACGCAGAATTGTAAATTATTTCCTCATATAAATAAATAAATATTGTGTGTGGTAGGTCGTTAACCTACTCAGTGAATTTCTTAAGGAAAAGGTGTAAAGGGTTATTTTGAGAAATAGCTGTTAATTTTCTTTGATTTGAATCTAAGTTTTCAGCTAATGTAATGGCGTATTCAAAATGTAGACAAGCTAACATTGCTATGATTGATATACAAAGGAAATGATTATCTATACAAATATTGTTTAAGTGTTTTTGTCTGCCAGGTAATCAGCTATTTCGTTAAAGGTATGAATTACATACAAAAAACATACATTTATTTAAAAGTAACTTTATATGTTTTTCATTTATTGAAAAATCCATTTAAAATTGCATAGTGATAATCATTATTTTTATTAAATTTCCAGATAATTAATTTTTTACTAATTACTGTGCAGCTATCAAGTCTGAATCTTTATGAATAGTTTTATAATAGTTTTTGATAGTTAAATTGAAAAATTTTCAAACTTTTTTTAATTTTATAATAGTTTAATTGACGATAAACAATCTTCAACCCATCAGAATGTTTTTATTTCTAAAAATGTTCATCATCATCAGAAAAAAAAAGGGAAAATAAAATCTTCAGCTTGTTTCGATTTATTATTTTTATCAATGTGTATCTATATATATATTTCGCTTACACGGCGACAAAAAAAGCCTCATTACAACTCCCCGAATGGCAACGCTAGAAAATCGACCAATGATTGCCGCTAAAAATGTCACATGCCAAATCTAGCTAAGGTGGCTCAACATATAGCGCTTTTAAAAACGGAAACTGAAATAACCTTAAGCTAGGCAGAAGTAAGTAGTCTCTGTCGATAGATCTCTATTTTAGTATTTTGTCGAAAGCGCTTTTTTTCACGAATTTATATATTACGAATTTATTTGACGATTTTTGATTTATATCACGAATTTATTTGTTTTATTAATGATAATAGTTATTCATTGAAAAATGAGTCTCAGTCGTGCTGTTATTAGAAATGTGCCTATTTGCACATTTCTAATAGGCTTAACGAATTGCATGTCATTTATTAGAAGTCAAATTTATTTTAATGACTTAGTATTTACTAAAAAGATGTAATTTTTTTTTAAAAAAGAAGTTGTTATATGGATTTGAATGATTGTTTTGAATTCTTAGAATTTTGTGTATTTGCAATGTACCTAAGTTAGCAGTGAGCGAAGCGAGGCAATCTTATATGGTTGCGAAGCAAACCATATAAGATTGCGTAGCAATTTTCGGGGGTTGGCGAGCGTTAGCAAGCAGTGGGCCCAGCCCACTAATTTAATTGAAAGTTTGTTTTGGGAGCATTGTTAGAATTATTTTATACGGAGGTTCATCTTGGGTACATTGTTTAAATTATTTTGTTATAAGTTTATCTTGGGTGCATTGTTTAAATTATTTTATATAAGTGATGTAAACAAAGAAAGTGTTTTAAGCAATAAAACTTTTGAAGTGTATATTCAAACCTGCATTTTAAATAATTGTTTTAGTTTTCTACTGTTTGAAAAAGAGTTTTTTTCCATCATATCTACTTTTCTAACCATAATGCTTCCACCAATAGAGAAATGCTCAAATCAATTTTAGAAAATATCACGTTCATTAACGCATTCATAAAATTAATTTAAATGTATAATTGTGGGATATTATAATCGAACAGCGTTATTGATTTATGTAGGTACTCGAAATAAGACTAACCATTATGCCCATTCCTCCAAATATCACATTGCATTTGAATAACGTTCCTCAGTAACTTGAATAAAGCTTTAATGAGTCGAATTAAACCGGCAGAATTTGTACTATTTACACACCTATTTCTTAAAGCAATACATAACATTATTCTGAGGAATTTCCAAATTACAATTACATTATAAATATTTCGAAACATTATACACCATAACTAGGAGAAATTCTTTTATGAAATTACCTATGGTAATGATATTTCTGGTAAAAATAATAATAATTCAGGTTAATAAAACCAAAATATACGGCAGTTAAACCATTCATTTGGTAATATGATAACGGTTTACTGGAAATTCTGGTTTTTAAAGTTAATTAAATTATGAATTAACTATATAATATTATACAGTTATGTTAAATTATAAATTAGAATTGTATTAATTAGAACTGAAAAGTAAATTAAACCGAGTAAAAGGATTTTAATTGATCTTCTGAGGAATTATGATATAATTATTAAATTTTACAACATTTATCAAATTTTATAACATTTATAAAACCATATATTTCCTTAAAATTTTACCGAAATGATTACCAAAGCTCTTCAGTAAAAATTACTGAACTTTTTGGTCTTTCCATAGAGCTAAAATACGATAAATTTTACCACATTCTAGTATTTTTGACTATCCTTTATAGTAATGCCCAAAAATTGTGCATAACTTGACATGTAAGGTAATCTGATTCAGAATTGCAAAAAAGTATCTATGCAAATGTAATTTCGTTTTATCAGAAGAAGGGAAGAAAAGAAAAAATTTCAGAAAAAGAATATCAATCATTTTTATTTATCAAAGAAATAATTCCATGATTGCTGCACAACATTTGCCCATATTTATGAGCATGGATGAGCTTTGGCCACACTTTTTACTTTAGAAGATTGATATTTTATCATAAGTTATCCTTATCTATAAATTTAGCAAAGAATACTTTATAAATATATTGTTATTAAATGATTGTATAATATGTGTAAATTATTTCATAAAAGAGTAATTTTCATTTGAATAAATTTTTTGATAAAAGATTTCGATGTTAAATTTTATAAAATTTTTGGAAAATTATTTAAGCTCAGATCGTTGGAATAATAGAGTTCAATAACTGATAAGAATTTCCATTTTATATAATATTTGAGCAATTTTTTACGGTTTTTGCTGAAACATTCAATTTAACTTCAAGGTTAAACAAAAGAGTATTTCATAAATAATTAGAGAGATTTTAAATATTAATTTTTTTTTATATATCTTCAAATTCTATGAAACTTTAAATACTTTGGTATAACAGAATTATGGCCCAACGTAACAAATACCGTTTAAATAAGCGGGTCACTAAAAATTCTTATCTTTCTTGACAAGTTAAACAAATAAAAAAATACCATTAGCATGTTTATTTCCTTAATTTATTCTCCTGCAATTAATATATCCTTATTATTTGCCTATTTTCAAGAGTATTTTTGGCTATTTCCTTAATTTTACTTCTAAAGAGTCAAACTGTTTAGAAAGCTATAGAAAATTGTTCGCACTAATTTCTTTGTTTTAATTATTTGATCGTCAGGTTTTTTGTAAACAAAAGCATTTTTTAAACAAAACAATGAATTTCCATAGAGCAAACCTTAAAAGTTTATAATGCTTAAAGATATTTCAATCCAATATTATGTGTTTAATTAATTTCTATTATAAGTTTCATAAGAAAAGTCAATTCTTGTTGAAAAATATTTTGTCTTCATCGAATTTGAAGATAGAATTTTCTTTCAGAAAATTACATGNGCTAACATTGTTATGATTGATATACAAAGTAAATGATTATCTATGCAAATATTGTTTAAGTGTTTTTGTCTGCCAGGTAATCAGCTATTTCATTAAAGGTATGAATTGCATACAAAAAAACTTACATTTATTTAAAAGTAAATTTATATGTTTTTCATTTATTGAAAAATCCATTTAATCATTATTTTTATTAAATTTCCAGATAATTAATTTTTTACTAATTACTGTGCAGCTATCAAATCTGAATCTTTATAAATAGTTTTATAATAGTTTTTGATAGTTAAATTGAAAAGTTTTCAAACTTTTTTTATTTTATAATAGTTTAATTGACGATAAACAATCTTCTACCCATCAGAATGCTTTTATTTCTAAAAATGTTCATCATCAGACGAAAAAAAGGGAGAGAAAAAATCTTCAGTTTGTTTCGATTTATTATTTTAATCAGTGTGTATTTAATTTAAAGTTTATTTTGGGTGCATTGTTAGAATTATTTTACACGGAGGTTTATCTTGGGTGCATTGCTTAAATTATTTTGTTATACGTATAACTTGAGGGCATTGTTTAAATAATTTTATACAAGTGATGTAATTAAAGAAAGTGTTTTAAGCAATAAAACTTTTGAAGTGTACGTTCAAGCCTGTATTTTAAATTATTTTCTCAGTTTTCTACTGTTTGAAAAAGAGTTTTTTTTATCATATTTAACAAATCATAAAACGGATTTTTGATTAATATTAGCCTACTCATCTAACCATAATGTTCCCACTAACAGAGAAATGCTCAAATCAATTTTAGAAAATATCACGTTTATTAGGACATTCATAAAATTAATTTAAATGTATAATTGTGGGATATTAAAATCAAACAGCGTTATTGATTTATGTAGGTACTTGAAATCAGACTAAGCATTATGCTCATTCCTCCAAATATCACATTGCATTTGAATAACGTTCCTCAGTAACTTGAATAAAGCTTTAGTGAGTCGAATTAAACTGGCAGAATTTGTACTATTTACACACCTATTTCTTAAAGCAATACATAAGATCATTCTGAGGAAACCAAAGTGTTTCCAAATTACTTTTACATTATAAATATTTCGAAACATTATACACCATAACGAGGAGAAATTCTTTTATGAAATTACCTATGGTAAAAAATAATAATTCAGGTTAATAAAACCAAAATATACTGTAGTTAAACCATTCATTTGGTAATATGATAACGGTTAACTGGAAATTCTGGTTTTTAAAGTTAATTAGATTATAAATTAACTATATTATATTATACAGTTATGTTAAATTATAAATTAGAATTGTATTAATTAAAACTGAAAAGTAAATTAAACCGAGTAAAAGGATTTTAAGTGATCTTCTACGGATTTATGATAAAATTAGCAAATTTTACAACATTTATCAAATTTTATAACATTTATAAAACCATACATTTTTTTAAAATTTTACCAAACTGATTACCAAAGCTCTTCGGTAAAAATTACTGAGCTTTTTGGTCTCTCCATAGAGCTAAAAATACGATAAATACGATCCAGTTCAATTGAGCATAACTTGACATATATAAGGTAATCTGATTCAGAATTGCAAAAATGTATCTATGCAAATGTAATTTCGTTTTATCAGAAAAAGAGAAAAAAAGAAAAAATTTCAGAAAAAGAACATCAATCATTTTTATTTATCAAAAAAATAATTCCATGATTGCTGCACAACATTTGCCCATATTTATAAGTATGGATGAGCTTTGGCCACACTTTTTACTCTTGAAGATTGATATTTTATCATAAGTTATCCTTATTTATAAATTTAGCAAAGAGTACTTTATAAATATATTGTTATTGAATGGTTGTATAATATGTGTAAATTATTTCATAAAAGAGTAATTTTCATTTGAATAAATTTTTTGATAAAAGATTTTGATGAAATATATATTTAAGTGTTAAATTTTATTAAATTTTTGGAAAATTTGTTAAGCACGGATCGTTGGAATAATAGAGTTTAATAACTATTAAGAGTTTTCCTTTTATATAATAGCTAGGCAATTTTTTTAAGGTTTTTGCTGAAACATTCAATTTAACTTCACTGTTTAACATAAGAGTATTTCATAAATAATTAGAGAAATTTTAAGTATTAATTTTTTTATATATCTTTAAATACTATGAGACTTTAAATACTTTGGCATAGCAGATTTATGGCTCAACGTAACAAATACTGTTTAAACAAGCGGATCACTAAAAACTCTAATCTCTCCTGACGAGTTAAACAAATAAAAATGTAGCATGTTCCTTTCCTTAAATTATCATCCTGCAATTAATATATCCTAATTATTTTACTATTTTCAAGAGTATTTTTGTGCTATTTCTTTAAGTTAACTTCTAAAATGTCAATTGTTCGGAAAGCTACAGACAATTTTTCGCACTAATTTCCTTGTTTTAATTATTTAATCGTCAGTGTTTTTGTAAATAAAAGAAATACATGTCTTAAATACCTTTTTTTCGAAACAAAACAATGAATTTCCATAAAACAAACCTTAAAAGTTTATAATGCTTAAAGATATTTTAATCCAATATTATGTGTTTAATTAAAAATTTTATTTAGAAAGTTTCTATTATAAGTTTCATAAGAAAAGTCAATTCTTGTTGAAAAATATTTTGTCTTCATCGAATTTGAAGATAGAATTTTCTTTCAGAAAATTACATGAGACCAGAGAAAAGATTTTCTCTTTCGGACTTAGTTCATTCACTTATGAAATTCTTTTCAAAGAATTCTGGTCTTACAAAGAAAAGAAACAAAAGAAAAATGGCTTCAATGAAATCATTATATAATTCTCGTTTAATGTCATAAAACTTTAAAAAAAATTAATAAATTCTTTTTTCAAATACCACTGTAGATTTTTTTTATAATATATGGGATTTAATAAGTTTATAATATATATTATGTTATTGGTCTGCTTTCGGTAACGAACGCTATTCCATAGAAAACAGGCATTTCTCGTATACCAATAAATAAATGTAAGGAAACTGGGATTTTTATGATTCCTTACAGACAATTTCGATAGTTTTCTAAACTTTAGTTTCTCAGATGACGTAAGAGCATCGCCAGGGGTATTAAAAACCACATATAATGCATTATCGCATAAAATAAAGCCTTTTCGCGCGAGGATGATTCACCCAATACCAGTTGAGCTGCCATTAAGAACTACCAGCTTGTCCAACTTGTACGGTTAAAAGGTTAAAGATATTTCGAATGTTCTAAAGTATTTGTCGTATAACTGTGTACTAGGATTATATATTGATACTATTATTCACTATTAATCTAAAAAAATCTGAGCTACATTTTTCCACCTTATGTATTAATGTCTACTTATTTATAAACTTTTTTTAATCATTATGTATTATTTTGAGTGAATTAATTAATTATTATGACAATTTATTAAGTCAACTATTTATGGGTCACATATTAAGTTATTGTAGCATAATTTGCTGCTGGTAAAGAAAATAAAAATTGGCGAATCCGCTTTTATATTGAATCGTATACGAGTTTTTGAGAGCCAGTAAAGAAATATTGTGACCTAAGTCCAGTAAAGAAAGTTTCATTCAAAGAAAAAACCTATCGTGAAAGAAGAAAAAGGAACTTTTTCGTACCAGGTGAAAGCAAAATAGACGATAAAAAAAAGTTAAAACAATGTCAGAGTTAGGAAAATTTTAAATGTGATCGACGGAGAATTATTGTCCGTCTGAGACAGAGTTGGCTTGTAACAGGCTGTAGTGCTGAAGAATAAGTATAATAACAATGCATAATAAATTTCAGAAAAGCTATTCGTTACGTTCAAATCTCTTTGTCCTTTGTTTATTTCTTTATATTTTCATTTCTATTAGTTATTTTAATACCGGTGTTATTTTAATATCGCGATATCGGCTATTAATAAACGATATTACTTTAAATTAAAACATATGTCAGAAAAAAAGTTTCGAAACACAGAATAAAGGTCGAAGGGATTCTATCTCATTGAATCAAACCAGTTATCGATGCACATTAATCATAGGGACGGCGGTAGAGATCAAAAGTTGTATGATCTCAACTGCGATACCCATTTAGGCCTCTAGTTCTTACAATAACACAAGAATTCAGGATTCGCATCTTGAATTAGTTAGAAATAGTGTTTTCAAAGTATTTATTTCTGAAATAATTGACTATTATCAAATTTCTAAATTACGAGAAATAATATACTAAACTTAATTATTTGTAATAATTATTTAATTTCTTTTGACAATTAAATTCTTATTAAAAGATATGACTGTAGTCAGAGAATAGTTTCACTGCCAAATGAATAATAATAATAATGAATTATGGTACTCACAGACCTTAACAGATTATGTTACCCACAGATTATGTTACCCACAGATATTATGGCTTTAAAACTTTATTTACTGACCTCTCTGAAATAAATGACAAGTGATCGCTGCAGTTCCTTTGAAATATAACACGATGAGAGAAACTTCACCTTGCAAGCTTTGTATTTTTGCCTATGAGTGCTGTGCTATATATTTAACACTTGAATATATTTCTTGTCAAAATCCCAAGAAATAAATAATTTATTTTAGTTTCTATAGCAGTCTAGAGGCTTTTTAAAACTCAAATATTAAACTGCATTCTATAGTAATTCGTATATTAAAACTGTTACTGAATCTTAATGACGAAGGGTTTGAATTCTGCTAGCTTGAATCCCATAACATGCTGAATCCCTGGAAATAAAATAGCCATACAAAATGCAATCGAAATCTCTCTAATAAGCTTATTTTACGTTGTTACGTTGTTATGTTGTTAAAATCGTTATAATAAGTACTTTAAGAGCCAATTTGCAGGCAGAATGAATTACAGAAATCAATAGTAAAACTAAATGAAATGAATCCATTAATTGCTTCGTATTTTAAAAAGGACAGTCACTCTAAAAATTTCTAAAGGAAATGAAGTTTTCATAAGTAGATTATGTAGTGTACAAATTGTACGTACCTTTAACTAAACGAACCAACACCTGTTTGCTCTGGTTTCAGAGAGACAGTAGTCATGAGACATATAGTATGATTGTGATTATTGACAGACCAATTGAGATTTAAAGTTATGGGTAGGTCTCTTGATTGTGATTATTGACAGGCCGATTAAGATATGATACTGTGCGCAAGTCTTCATAAAATCAATATAGAATTCTTTCAGCCCGATGTTGTCATATATTTTGTCATCATCTTAAGAAATTGGAGTAAAAAAAGCATACACATCGTGAAGATTTTGAATGTAACTCAGCACCTTATTATTAAAAGACGATAGCATAAATATTCTGGTTCATATAAATGGTCTCCTCTTTGAGTAGGTTTTATCTATAATAAAAAAAATCAAAATCAACAGAAACATACCTTTGTATTGAACCTGATTTCATAATTTCTTTAACCCTTTGACTACGAATTTTAAACAATGATTTTGTTGTCCCGTTTATTATTCAGAAGGACAAAATAGGTCACAAATAAGGCAAATTTAGTATTTGGGATTTTTCTGACAAGCGGTTATCAATTTAGAGGCTGGGACATACATGTCCCGGCCGTGCATAATGGTGGGATGCATATGTCCCACCAGTAGTGATTGACTTACTATAAGCACATCTATAATTCCGGTAAAATTTATTATATGGACTTTTTTTTACATGGTATGATACAAGGTGAAGCAATCTTTGCATAACCCGACATTACACATTGGACAACTCATATTTGTTCTTTTTTCTATGTTCATTTGAGAAAATATGAATGGACATAACAATCCCAATGAAGAATACGAGTAGGATATATCTGTCCTAATGAAGAATACTAGTGGGATACATCTGTCCCAGCCCAAAATCACATTGCTATTTCATGCAAGAAACTCTTTAGCGCCATCTAGGGGATATTTGACACTTGATTCGACTCTACGACATATTACAATGAGTTTCAAAGTGCTTTTCACCCCATTAGTAATTTTTAAACATTTGTTGGGACAAATGAGTCCCGTTAGTAGCCAAAGGGTTAAGGATGTCTAATATTTTTCTTGTGATTCCGTTTACTTGGAAATCTTTGAATGTCATCAAATTGCCGGAAAAATAAATAGATATGAATATATGGTTTCCCATAATCACTCAACGCATCTAACTCAAGTTTTCAATATTTTAATTAAAGTTTTCTACGAAAGTGCGTTTAACGTTTTTTTTAACTGGTGAGTTCCCGTCATTATATATAAATGAATTTAAATGTACAATTAACTTTAAAATGAACCGGAAATAAGTTGGCAAATTTGAGATAACAGGACTTTTGTTTAAGTAAACAAATCAAATTTTCTGCAGGAGTATTTTTTAGTATATTGACATATTCTTATGAACTTGAACTGCATTATAATGTAAAAATCTACAGCTTGAATTAGCCTGTTAATCATCAATGACAGAACTACTCAGAAACTACTATAGTTTTCCCTCTACTCCACTGCCATGACAATATTTTAAAAAAAAGCTTTTTACAAGGTTTTAAATTATCTTAAACTTAAAAAAGTAAGCATTGAGGCATTATTTTTGAAGGTTATGGTGACATGGAGCTTGGATATCTCTTCAACTTGAAGCTGTCACTGCATGAGCAAATATAGTCTAGACCATTCATAGTTTGATGCCAGAAAAAA
Organism: Parasteatoda tepidariorum; assembly: GCF_043381705.1. Lineage (NCBI taxonomy): Eukaryota > Metazoa > Arthropoda > Arachnida > Araneae > Theridiidae > Parasteatoda > Parasteatoda tepidariorum. Next base: position 76,981,029 of record NC_092204.1, read on the forward strand.
AATTAAAAAGAGTGGATTCATTAGCCGTATCTATATCTTTTTTATAGCCACGAAAATGAGAAGCCTCTTGACATTGAAAGTTTGCATGCAAACTAAGAGAGTGGCAGTGTCCTTGTCAAAAAAAGTTTTAAATAGTACTTGAATCTCTTAAATGTGAGCTTTGCGATTGACAGAACACTTAACAACAGATATTTTGTTCATTTACTCAAACAGGAAGAAACTTTCCAGAACCGAAGCACTGTTCATTTGTTACTTTTAAGTGATTTATTTAGACAGTTATAATTGTTAAAACAAAATAAAAACTTAGTTTATTTCGAATTAAAGAATTCGAATTGTTTTAAGAGTATATTTTCCAAATCAATCATAAATATTTAAATTTAAAAAAAACTCAGAGTTCAAAATATCCATTAGGAGATAGTTCCTAACAAGCATTTTTATCTGAGATGAAATTTCTGCGATGACGCGATCAAATTTTCATTTCCTCATCGTCTGAAGAAAATTTGTTATATTTGTATCAAAAGCGTTTTCTTATTTATTTATACATTTACTTTGGTTACATAGTAATATGTACCATAGTACGAAACGTACTAGTTTTTTCTTCAATAGTATTCAAAATAATTTTAAAAAAAACGAGTAATATCTATTTTAAAAGGTATAACAGTTTACCATTTTGATTTTAGCATGCATGCGCCGTTAATTAAAAAATGCAATGATTGCCAAATCAAAAAATAAATAAATATCATTTTAAAGAACGCGAAGAATTATTTGTAAAAGTTTATTTTAGATCAAGAAAAAAATTTATTTTGATTTTTTTAACAGGAATTTTTTAGAATATGCGGATAATAATTTCGGAAATGCGGGCAATTTTGGTATCTAGATTTTATTATATCTCAATTGGTAATTATTGAGAAAGAAAGTTTATGGTTAAACATTGTTAAACACTTATAAATATTTCAAATATTATATGAGTAAAAAAACTCATATTTTATTTAATTATAGGTAAAATTATTTCGATAATTAATTTTACAAGAAAACTGAATAAATGTTTGTGAATTATATTCAAATGGTGCAAATTATGCCTAGTAAATACTTATTATAGCAATATTTTACTATAATTTCATCATATGTTTTTTTATTAAATAACAATTTAAAAATATAAAACTCATTTTATTACATTAAAAACACTATAAACTTTATAATTTATTACGCGTAATGTAGAATGTTTACGAAATTCTAACCTTCCATGACAAACAAAGGGTAGGTAGACTGGTTTAAAGCGGTCTCAACTTGTTATGTATGTTAAAAATAAAAAACAATAAACCACATGATAATTATTCGTTCTGCAATGCTTGTTTTATCTTATTTTTAAAGTGCTTTTGACATGAGGTGAAATATACTATTTTAAAACTGAGTAAATTTCCGAATGATTACGACTTGGCATTGGAATATTTTATAATAATAACGATCGATATTTTTTCACCGGTTTTCATTTTCTATTTAAAATTTTCCAGGGTCAGATAAAATTAAAATAACTATTCATGCGGATTGAACTGTAGACTAGATTTCTAATTAGTTGAAAACAAGGAAAATGAAAACATTGTTGTTGTTGTTCATTTGCGTCGCACTATAGCTGCACAATGGGCTATTGGCGACGGTCTGGGAAACATCCCTGAGGATGATCTGAAGACATGCCATCACAATTTTGATCCTCTGCAGAGGTGTTGGCACCCCCTCTTCGGTAGCCCGACGACCTGCACGAGAAGTCGAACACTTTACGGTAGAACAGTTTAACGAGGACCAGTACCGCACACCCTTGGTCCCTACGCAGACTGATCTGCTGGGAACCGTGTCTTAACGATCAGTCCACTGCGGGATGAAAATGAAAACATTGTCTACAACTCTAGTAGTATTTCATAGGATCTTTCTGGTCCCTTATTTAAAGACTAAACGCATCAGAATCTCAATGCATATTGAACTTAATAATTAAAAAAAAAGATTTCTTAAAATTATTAAAAAGCAGCTGTCGCTATAGCAACGCATTCATTGACGACACATGCGCACTGTTTGTTCTTGACCACTAATATTAAAGATTCTAATACCATTCTATGCGTCCGATTTTATTTATTTAAAATTTTTTATAAATGTTAACTAAACGTTGAAGCATAGTATCAGCATTACCTGATAGAAAACTTAATATGCTTCAAAATTATACAAAATTGAAATGATGGTTGATATGTTTCAAGCGCATCAAAAATAATCGTGAATGTAACGAAAAAAAAATGATTCATTCACTATTATGATTGAATTCATTCACTATTTACGTCTGTCAAGTCTTGAAAATGGGTGTCTATTTTTGATGTCGACGATCATATCAGTTTCGTATATTTTTGAAGCATATAAAGTTTTCGATCAGATAATATCTAACCAATTCAATTTCTTGGGATTATTTATTTAATCATAGTTTCAGTACTCTGAGCCATAATACAGTGAAAATTTGATACCTTAACATTGAAAAAGTAATTCCTGCCCCTGTAATGTATATTTTGTCTTTTTGATCAGAATTCTAAAAATATGTATGAAGGCCGAATATTACAGAGAGCACCTTGTATTTCGTGAGCTGATTTGAAATCTGGAAATCATATTTTTTATCTCTCAATTCAATTTCATAAAATTTAATATCACTAAAAGGGTATAGCAGTTTTTAGATATAACACCTACGTAATAGTTTTTAGATAAATTTTAGTTAGTAGACAATTTCTCACTCAATTATATCTGAACAATTTATAGCCTTTTTTTTTAGCGAGGAGGTGGATCGGATTTTTAAAATTTTACCTACTGTAAAGATAAGGCCATAAACCTGAACTTCTTTGTTTATAAGTAAACGAACTCGTGAATTTTGTGTTTAAAGCTACGAATAAATTCGGGGAGAAGCCTCTCTTCTTGATCTTATGCAAACCTTTACTCTGACTCACATTTTTGTAAACGAATTCTTGCACATGCATTTTTTTTATTTTTCTGAAGTCCTCAGCAGATGGTATCACAAATCATATTTAAAACATCAACATTTGAGATTTAATGAATTGGTTGGAAGTATACTGACCTTATAAAGGGGTAAAGAAAATTTTATGTTTGTAGAATCTTATAATGACAGGCTATAAAAATGGACAAATGCAGTTAAAATGTAAAATAAAAATAAATAATCTTACACATATAAAAAATTTTTCATAAGTATAGCTGTTTTTTAATTAAAAAAAAGTATGAAAAGTTTCTTTGTGATCGAAATTTCACAATAAAAGTATGATCAAAAAATGTTTAAACTTGTTTGTGATGGAATATGTCAGAATTATTTGCTACAAAATAAACAAATTATCTAAATAGACGCACGCGTCACAATGACGTTAATGTCTTTTTAAACGTCCAATGACGTTTACTCACTTTGAACATTACGTATACATACCAATTATTTTTACAATTACATAAAGCCAACTCGGAGAATTCAACTTCTCCCTGAAATAATCTCATCGAGATTTCCGCGATGCACCGTAGAAATTCTTAAAATAGAATTATTTCAATGATAGTTTAAGTGTTGAAAAGCAATCCATTTTTCTTCTTTTGAGCAAGCACATTTCTCACTTACGAACAAGAACTGAAAAAAAAACCTAGTTCTGAGTTTAGGAACGAGTTAAAAAATCACCGGAAGAAATTAAGAAGGGGGAGAAAGGCAAATACTGAACTTTTTAGCTTGACCTAGACCTAATTTTATATTTCGCGTGTCTGGAATTAGTTGCGATGTATGATGATGAGGGGATGAAAATACTGACATTTTCAACGCTCGGTATGAAACAGTTCTTATTTCCTCGGCCATGTGGTTAAAGTGCCCAGAGTAAAAGTAGCGACTTTTTAAATCAGAAGAAACAATATGTGATATTTAATAGTATCTGTTTAGTGGCGGATCACAGTTTTCGCAGTTAATTTTTTTTTAAGTCGAATTTTGGTTAACAAATCCCTTCCAAAATAAAATATAAATTTAGCAGAAGGGAATATAATGATAACTGGAAGGAATATAATGATAAGCCACATTTTCAAGATTCATTATTCAAGGAAGCGTTTCAAGATCGTAAATAGCATGAATTCCATTTGATAGCTAAGAGATTTTTGTATACCGTACTTTCATCTAGTGAAAACACTGGAAACTTATGTATTTTAAGTACTTTTTGGGCACAAGGAAATTGAAAATATTTCTTCCCCATTTTTTTATTATTTAGTTCTTTTTTATTTAATTTAATTTTTATGCGTTAAAGAACAAATAAAATAAAAGAATAAAAAAAGTAGGTGGGGTTAACATTTCTTGACGACTTTTAGCTTGCACCCGGTTAACCGAAAAGTACCAAAACTTGTAAAGCACCTATTTGGAAACTATATTAAAGAACAGTTTGATGTTAAAATATCAACTCTAGAAAAAAGGAGGCTTAATATTATATTTTAACTTAATGTATGGACAACGAAAAGAAGAAGCGAAAATAATTTTCCATCACTGTAAATGTCTCCTCAAGAAGAACGTACGCTCCTTTTTAGAATAATTCTGAAATTATTCTTATGTATTATTTTTATCTTTCAGATTAAATTAACGAGATTTTTTTGTTCTAAAATGGAAATGTATAAATATTTTATGCTTTCTTTTAAAGTATTATAAATCAAAGTAGATTAAATCAATTTTTTAAAAAAACTCTAGTCAAACATAAAAAATCTTTAAATGATGACTAATTATAAAAAATTGTACTTAGTATGAAAAAAATTTATCATTGATAGTTTTCAGAAAATATTCCTTAAAATGTATTCCTTTAGTGTGGGAATAGCAATTTTTCTGCGAAAATAGACCACTTAACTTTTTGCTAGGCAAAAAATTTCAATTCAAAAATTTAGTTAAGAAAACATATAAGAAATGAGGTTATTGTATTCACATTAGTAATAAAGAGATGTTTTATATTTATATTTTTGAAAATATAAATTGATAGAGTAGAAAGAATCGGTAGAAATTAAAAGATAAATCGGTGAAGATTAGAAACCGAGACGAAAGAGATTAAATCTATTACAATTTTAATGGTCTACATTATTGTCAAATATGAGTGAGTTAATTTTAATCCAACCGTTTCTAAATAGGTTTAACCATAAAATTGTATTTTATTCTGTTAAAACTAAAATAAAAATGTTATCCTAAAAATAATACCGCTAAAAGTTTAAAACCTTTGTTTTTTGTTAACTTTAATAATTACTGTATAATTTTAGTCTACTCTGAGAAAAAAGTGTGGTAAACTACCAAAAAATGGCAAATTTTACCGTGTTTCTGACTGTATGGAGCACCAAAATGCTGAATAATTTATAACGAAGCACTCTGGTAATGATTTTTGTAAAATTAGCAACACAATATGGTTTTATAATTCGTGATAAAATTTGGTAAATGAGGAAAAATTGTATAATTTTATCATGATGCCTTGAAGAATGGTATAAAAAGCATTTATTCGGTGGAATTTCTTTTGAGTTTTGCAATTTTTACTATATGTATTATAATAAGAACTATAATTTTGAAAACAAAATAATCTGTTATATAAACAGAAAAATATTCCAAATGAATGATTTAAATCTCGTATATTTTGTATAGAAAAGAAACTGAAGCTGTAAGATATTACTTAATTAAAAATACTTCATCATGTAAAAAAATATGCAGGTACACATTTATACATACACATATACGTTTTCATCAGTATATTTTTGAAGCTAAAGGAGATCTTTTTAATCTAGTAATACTTTATATTTTGGTTTTCTTAACTAAAAATATGATTTTTTCTTTTACTAAAAATGTGTCATTACCATTCTCTATGGTAATTTTACCAGAATTTTTTTCTTTGTGTATACATGATTATTCACCATTCTGAAAATATATATTTTCGCTAGTTTACAAATGCTGTCATGTTATGAATTTTTTTTAAAGTTTTCTTTTTTAGATTTTGAAATCCATAATTCATAATAGGCAAGACGCAATTGTTTTTTTGTCTTGTTTTATCTCATTCATAATTCAAGAAGATTCGGGGGAAAACTTGCCTGATTTTGTCAGAATTCTGAGATACTGAATAAATTTATTTATTAAAAAATCTATGACACAATGTTATTTTCAGATCTTTTAACTTTAAAATATCCGTAAAAAAAACAAAAACAAAAAATACATCAACAATAGTTTTGAATATAAAAATAACGAGACTCATGTCATTGGGAAAGGGATAAATTGTTTAAAAGCCAGTTTTATCTTACTATCCATGAATTATTTCATAAAAATGACGAATAACTGGTTTCTACACTTTGCTAATCTGAATTATTAGATATGATTATCCCATGCATTATATATTTTATTTAATTTTCAACATTGATGTCCAATAACCCACGCAATTTTCCAATTTAACTGGATACATAAATGAGCAGGATAATAATTGAATTTTATGGACATTGCTCAAACTGAAATTTCCAGAAAATTGACCCAGCTCCAAATGCCTGTTTAAGAAAATGGAACGGCTCAAACTGAAATTTCCAGAAAATTGACCCAGCTCCAAATGCCTGTTTAAGAAAATGGAACGGCTCAAACTGAAATTTCCAGAAAATTGACCCAGCTCCAAATGCCTGTTTAAGAAAATGGAACGGCTCAAACTGAAATTTCCAGAAAATTGACCCAGCTCCAAATGCCTGTTTAAGAAAATGGAACGGCTCAAACTGAAATTTCCAGAAAATTGACCCAGCTCCAAATGCCTGTTTAAGAAAATGGAACGGCTCAAACTGAAATTTCCAGAAAATTGACCCAGCTCCAAATGCCTGTTTAAGAAAATGGAACGGCTCAAACTGAAATTTCCAGAAAATTGACCCAGCTCCAAATGCCTGTTTAAGAAAATGGAACGGCTCAAACTGAAATTTCCAGAAAATTGACCCAGCTCCAAATGCCTGTTTAAGAAAATGGAACGGCTCAAACTGAAATTTCCAGAAAATTGACCCAGCTCCAAATGCCTGTTTAAGAAAATGGAACGGCTCAAACTGAAATTTCCAGAAAATTGACCCAGCTCCAAATGCCTGTTTAAGAAAATGGAACGGCTCAAACTGAAATTTCCAGAAAATTGACCCAGCTCCAAATGCCTGTTTAAGAAAATGGAACGGCTCAAACTGAAATTTCCAGAAAATTGACCCAGCTCCAAATGCCTGTTTAAGAAAATGGAACGGCTCAAACTGAAATTTCCAGAAAATTGACCCAGCTCCAAATGCCTGTTTAAGAAAATGGAACGGCTCAAACTGAAATTTCCAGAAAATTGACCCAGCTCCAAATGCCTGTTTAAGAAAATGGAACGGCTCAAACTGAAATTTCCAGAAAATTGACCCAGCTCCAAATGCCTGTTTAAGAAAATGGAACGGCTCAAACTGAAATTTCCAGAAAATTGACCCAGCTCCAAATGCCTGTTTAAGAAAATGGAACGGCTCAAACTGAAATTTCCAGAAAATTGACCCAGCTCCAAATGCCTGTTTAAGAAAATGGAACGGCTCAAACTGAAATTTCCAGAAAATTGACCCAGCTCCAAATGCCTGTTTAAGAAAATGNCTTGATATGCGTGCTTAAGAAAATAGACATAGCTCCAAATGCATGTTTAAGAAAATAGACACAGCCCAAAATGCGTGCTTATAAAAATTGACATAGATCAAAATGAATGTTTAAGAAAACCGACACAGCACTTAATGTGTGTTTAAGAGAAACGACATAGCCTTAAACGCGGATTTAACAACAACAAAAAAATGATTGAGCCATAGCTTAGAGCCATTATCAAAGCCTTCCATTTGTCAAACAATTAACTATGAATCAATTAAATCTGTAATGTGATGTCATCCATTTGTCTAAATCACTTAAATTAGTAGTAGTAGTAGTAGTATATATATATATATATATATATATTGTTCAAATCAGTCCTTTTTGGAAAGGTATTTGAAAACAATAAATTCTTTTTACAAAGTTGTCAAGGTTCCTATAAAATTATAGTAGTGGTATTCAATTGATGTATGTGACTTTAGATCTTTTAAAACCATTTTATCGTTTTATGTACTAAATAAGAAGAATTGCTTGAAAGCTTACATCTGTAATATAGCTTGCTACCTTGACCCCGAAGTCTATGAATTAATCTAGAATAATAATTATGATTATTGTTTAAAAAGGTAAAGAAAATTAAGCAAGAAATTCCTCGTAAGTTGAACATAGTAAAGTTGCATTTTTGTTGCACTAGCTTCTTTAAACATCTGTCTATTTTCTTAAACACACATTTCGTGTGATTTCCATTTTCGTGAACACGCCTTTCGAGCTGTGTCCCTTTTCTTAAACTCACATTTCGAACTGGGATTGAAAATTTCAAAACCAGTTAGGTTTTCTGATAAATCTTGGAAGATGATTTTATTAATCAAGTTTCAACTCCTTCTCCGTCCGTCAATGAAACAGTTTCTTAATCCTTTATTCTCGCCTTACTCAATCGTGATTCGAAAGAAATTAATTGTGTCTCCCTTTTTTCCAACATAAAAGTTTGCTCTCTGCTGTTTGCGAAAAGTTTCTGTACTTCAATTAAGTCGAAATGACGAAGCGAAGAGGAAAAGGAAATATTGATTCAAAATATATGTGAATTACTGATGAGCATTACAAAACACCTTGTGTAGTTACAAAGTTCCAAAAAAATTATTAGATTTTTTTCAGTAAGATTATGATAACACTGTTTTTTTAAAAATAACACAGCAGAAATTTTTATTATTTAGAATGCTATATTAGATTCTAAGTAAAATTCATTTCAAAAATACAAATTGTTCTGGTTTGTATTTACCACATTAAATAATAATAGTAAAGACTGAAAAATAATACTAAAACACATAATCAGAGCATTAACCGGCATGTTACGATTTGCCATTTTCGAAGTTGTTTTCTTAACAATAGACGTGATTTGAGAGTAAAACTTTATCACTTAACAGCTCACATATAGTTGGTAAAAATTTTTTGACATTCGCCTTCAAAAAATCGTGAGAAGACTGGAAAACCGAAGAAGAGCAAAGGATTATATCCAAAACTGGTGCTAAATGGCTACAAGACGAAACATAAATTTAGAACATACTAGTCATTTTTATCTCGGATTTCATCGCATCAGTTTTATCGTTTTTCCATTCTCGCTTGTGATTGGATGAGAGTGTTTTTTTCTTCTTTTTTTACTTTTTGATAGATAAAATAAATAAATGTTGGAGGTAATGGCTGATAAATGTTGTTTGTCGCGTTATTATTTTTGCATTAAAAATACGAAATATTTAATAAAGGTTGTCTGCAACATATTTTAGTAAATTGTATTGTTTTACAATGTATAATTTTATCGATTTAAAGATATGCAGTTTCTTGATGATATTGATAAAACCACATTTTAAAAATAATGCAAGAAAATAGAGTACAATACCACAGATATTTATTAGCATGTATTTATCGCTATTATGTATTTATGCTAACATGTATTTATGCTAAAGATATGTACATGTTATTATTAAAATATATATATATATCTTTTCAAATGCAGAGCATTTGAAAAGAAGCAAAAATTTTCCCAATGCCGTAAAATATAGCTTTTCGACCTTTCAAAGCATGCACAACATCTCGTTGCGGTAATACTCGTAAGTTATACAACAAGTTTTTTTTATTTTATTGCAAAAGCACTTGACTTTACATCATTGGCCCCCATGCATCGAGGATGCATGAGATTGGAGCAAATAAAACAAAAACTGAACCATTGAACAATACAAGAACAATATAATAACAGACTTAACAGAATTGACAGATAATAACAGAAGAACAATAAATACTTGCAAAACGAGAACCACTTAAACATGAACGAGAATCAGTCGCTGGATACCAATTGCATCAACTCCCTAGCAATACAACAAGTAAAATGATGAATTTATTGTTTCTTTAAGTATTTTTAAGTGAGTACCTGCAACTCAAGAANCGAATATTCTTTTCAACCACACCGAAATATGTTTTTGTTGGATTCAGATAAGCCTGAAGTCTCTGTTTTCTCTAATAATTTGGCGTCAGCTAATTGAGTATGAAGTTTATGATACTTTTTCTTTCAACACTTTAGTGTTTAAAAACGTCGAAGATCAGCGCAATGCGTTAGAAAGAGATCTGCCATATTAAAACTTGATGAATATGCTCTTTTCGGTTTAGGAGACATGTTTATTGCACTCTCCATACCAAAACCTTTTCATCGCATGGTCAATTTAACACTTTATGTCCTTGAATTTAATGAGGGACAATTAGAACTTTGAAGCAATTTTAAATAGAAATGAGCCGTCACAGTTCCTTTGAATCAACATGTTCCATCCGCTATGTTATGGAAAATAACTGTTTTAAAGCAAACAGAATTCAGAAAGTTTGCTGTTAATTCATGCGGCCAGCTCTCATCTTTGGGGGGGGGGGAACTCAGTGCCCGTAATTATAGTAAAATTCCTCATAATTACTAGAACTGATTGCTAATTCATATGGCAAACCCATTTCTTTTAGAAAAAAAGTCCAGCGTAATTATTTTTGTTACTTATTCTTTATCTTTGCCTTGACAAAAAATTACTTGCATACATACAATTATGATGAAAGAAATATTAGAATGAAATATAAATTGATAAAGCTAATAATTTTTTATTGGAATTCATACTGAACTAAAGATATTTCATAATTTAAACTGGACTGAAGATTTCGTTTAATCGAAATGTATTAGTTTTATTATTAGTTGGTTTCAAATAACTACCTCTTACAATAGCCACTAAATACGTTTCCTACAGTAGGTGCACCCTTTCCCATGATTGCTACTGTACAAGGCTATGGACACGAAGGTCCCGGGTTCAATTCCAGCCAATGCCGAAGTGCATCTCTCTAACACTAAATCGCTGTGTACGAAAAACGAACTTGCAACTCTTTCATGAACAGATGGCAGCACTATATTACATCGCTTCTTTTCATGGCTTGTCTTTATTCGGCAAACAAATCGCCTGAGTTTGAATCTAAGCAAAGGATTGAACTGAAGATAATTTTATGAGAATAATGTCAATTGTACTATCAGTATATATTTTACGGGAAATATATTTTACAGGGTTAGTACATACGTTACGGGGATATTAATTATATTTTACATGGGTTAACTTTGCAGGCAGATCTGTATTTTTATGGCTTATATGCATAGCTTGTGTGTACAAATGTGTCTTAAGATTAGTAACTCGAACACTTTTTGTCTGTCAGCTACCGAAAACTTTTAGAGTGCGGCATTTATATGTAGTAAATTTTCGATTCCATTATTTATAATTTATACTAGGAATTTGATAGACTTTTTTTCTGGCTTCAGTTAGTTTGTTATTTGGTGATGGAGAACTTTTTTTAACTGCAAACTGATATTTTTCTTGAAAATATGAGATTCAGACGAGTAAAGCGTATTTTTTATTGTTCCATAGTTTTCCGCAAAATTACTTTACAACTTTATTAATAACTTTGATAGGATGAATGAAAATACATAGGAAGTAAACTTCCGAAATAATTGTAGATTGTATATTAGACATTTGATAAAAGATTTTGTAGTTCTGGTTTTAATTAGTTAATTCGATGGAAACTGTGTAGAGATTTGATAATTATTGCCTTAATAAGCAATTAAATGATTTAAAAATAAAATAACATAATTTAATTTAGCAAGCCTTTTGCTTTTAAAACATTTAAATTTTTTTTTTTCATTTTTGTATATATTCTCTATAAAATCATAATGTAAATAAATGCAATATTTAACGTAACATCATCATTTGAGAGTGCATTATAATTATTGCTTTATCTTTTTTATCTTCTCTTTTAGTAGTTAATATATTAATTAATTTATTAATTAATTATGTGTCTAAGATTATGCACTTGCAGTATAAATCGAAAGTCAATACTGCTTACAAAAGAAAAATATTTTACTTCACTTTTCCATTAACTCCATTTTATGAAGCTATTTTTCTGTTACAACAGCTTTTCATATAATATTTACTTCATAAAGAAAATACCTTCTTTAATATGATTTTAATAATGAATCACATAATTAGAATTCTTTGTAAATTCTTTTTCATTAATAATTAGTACTTTAGTTGGTATTATCTTTTAAATACCTGGCTTAATGAAATATGAAAATCCTAACTCATTATTAACAAAAATTTGTAATTGAATTCATAAAGCGTATTTTAGAGTTTTACTTTTCACTTCATACGTAAAATTTACTTAGTGTACAGGGAAATAAAGTTTGGTTATTTTGAAGACACTCTTTATACCCTTTAGTTTTTTTTTCCTAGTCAAGAGTGATATCTGTTGACAAACTTTTTAACTAATTTTCCAATTTGCTGAGAATAAAACATCAAGCTATTTAAAGAAAAAAAGAAGAAAACCGCATATTTCCGTGATAGTAAACAGAACCATACCGTTATACTTCTATATTTCTTAAATTGAGTTTTGGGAAACCTTGTTTGTAAAATGTACGTTAACTTTCATGTAGTGACGAAATTTGTAATTAGAATTTTCTCCTTACTTAAAAAAAAAAATTAACTGTAGAAATTAAATTAGGCATCGTCCCGGTAGCAAAAACTTTCCCCCATAGCAACGAACGGTGCAGATTATCACATAATTTGCAGATTATTTTTCATTTTGGATTTCGGTGGGAAAGAACAAAATTGCGAAAAATTTCTGAGATAAAGTAATAAAAAACGTGGCAAGGAAAAAAAAAGTTACAATTAAAAGTAAAGTAAAAATAAGTAAAAATAAGTAACAGTAAATAGTAACAATTTTCCGTCTTATGGGAGTAAATGAACAATGTTTTCATTTTAAAATTTGATACAAAAAGGGAATAAGTGCTGCAAATTAAGACTTTTACAAAAAATTAGGATATTAAGATAAAAAAAAATTTAATCTGAAGCTGAAAAAAGTAGTCAGCAGATATTTAGCAAATGAGAATTAATTTTTCAAAAAATTCACAAATGTTTTCTCTAACTAACTAGTAAAAAACATTTTTTTCAGGAAGTATCAGGGTTTATAATCATATTTTCGAATTATTATTATCAAATTTTAATTACAGTATTATAAATCCTTTTTTACAATATAATTTTCTTTTGCATCAATCTCCCACAGGAAAATATTGCTTTGCACATGCTAGATCTTCGGTTACTAAATAGTGTTTCGCGAAACCCTATCGTTCCGTGGAAAGGCCCCAGGGATTCTAGGATTTATTTTAAACAGTAATGATTTTTTTAAACAAGTAATAGGTTTGTATCTAATCAATAATCCATTATTTCAATTATAATTTTTTTTATGAAACAGAGCATGTAAAATCGCAATGAAATTAAAATAGGAAATTTGAAAAAAATTTTCTTCTCAATAACAATGCATTGAATAAATTGTTAAACGATGTACATTTATAAATTATTGCACCAGTATTTCTCAGCAAGCTTTGAAATTCAAAATAAAATAACCGAATTCAAGAACAAAGAAAATATTTTTCTCCGATAACCTCTCTCACAATTTATTCAGTTTTTTTTCAAGAATTATAATAAAGCTTATTTTTATTCAATTTCATCTTATATGGCAAAAACTACTAGACTTAACTTATACAGCAAAAAAACGTAGCCTCTACAGATTTATGTTTCTGAGTTAATTTCAAGTTTTTTTTGTAAATATTTCCATATTTACACCTGCTAATGAACGCTTCCTTTTAAAATCAGGGCTACACCAAAAGATATTCGATCGTTTAGGGTTCCATGACTGAAACAATTGGGAACCGCTGTGCTGGATTAACACTCAATTATTGCAACTAAATGATTGCTTTGGAACCACTGTGTTAAATTAACACCGAATTATAACAGTTAATTGAATGCGTTAAGAACTGCTGTGCTAGATTATCTCTCAATTAAGACAATTAAAATATTGCGTTTGGATACGCTGTACTAGATTAATGCTCAATTGTTGCAATTATTATTTATTGGGTTGAGAACCGCTGTGCTAGTTTAACACCGAATTATAACAGTTAACTGTTTGCGTTAAGAACTGCTGTGCTAGATTATCTCTCAATTATAACAATTAAATTATTGCGTTTGGAACTGCTGTACTAGATTAACACCTAGTTACAATTAATTGATTGCGTTGGGAACTTGCCCAAGTATGAATTTAGAAAAACTGTGCTGCAGATTGACTCATTTAAATCTGCTACCAACTTCTGATGTAAAATCGACAAGATAGACAGAGTAAAATAAGAAATTTAAGTATAAAAAAGTTTATATTATTTCTATAGGAAAACCACGATAATATTCTGCGCAATGGAATTTAGTTAAGAAAATTCGGTGTCTCGCATATACTTCTCCTGAAGCATAAACTATTATAACAAATATTTCATAACTTACTACGTCGTTGTAAATAAAACCTGTTAAAAGAGAAGCCAAGTTTGATATTAATATTTCTTTTTAGTAGAATAGATATTATGATATTCTGATAAACATCTATGGAAAAGAGAGCTTGCAATCAATTTTATTATGTTTCTTGTGAGATGAATATAATATTTACCCACATATTTTAACAGCAAAAAATAGGCTCTTGTGACTAAATGGGCGAATTCATATACTTCAGTGAATTTCTAATATATCAGAAAAGCAATATCTAAGATCTCAGAAAATATTTCAGAGATAGTTCATAAAACTGATATAGCTGGTAAATCTCTACGTACTTTTTATTAAATAATTGTAATTAACATTGAACGCCTTATATGTAGAATTTAATAGATTGTAAAAAAAAAACTTCCTAAATGGTAAATTTAAAGTTTTAGAATAGAAGAACATCGAATTAAAAATTTTGAAAAATCAATATTTTATCTATCCCATCGCAAAAAGTATGGTCAAAACTACCAGAATATGCCATAATTTACTGTCTGATTTTTTTGGCAACACCAAATAAATGGTTTTAATATCGTATATTTTGGTTTTTAATACCAGAATTAAGGTTCTTTTTTTTTCCAGAAATTTCATTGCTATACAGTGCTGTACTTTTACCAGAATTATTCTCTCTCTATATTTAAATAGTTTTTTTATTTTTAGTGGAGAAGGTGGGAAAATGAGATATAAGAAACAATAAAAAATAGTTATTAAAATCATTTTAACAAGTCAATTCAAGAGATAATTAAAACATATTATTTTGATTTTTTATGCAGAATTTTTGAATTTACAAATAAAACAATAAACTGCTCAGAAAAATAAAGTTTCGTATTATGCTAAATAATATTTCAATGGTTTTGTAATTTTTTTTTATCCATTTTTCAACAACGATAACCAGCCAGCACCAACGAGCTCTTGATAGACTTTTCTGATATTTGAAATGTAAAACTATCAAGTAATTTATCAAACACCTATTATCATTAAAAACTAATAAAAGTGATCAATGTTTTTCGGATTCTAAGCTGATAATACAATTTCTTCTCAAACTGCTTTTATCATATATTTATTGCAGTCCCTATTCGAACATGGAACTAATTAAGAAGTGACAATACATTTTTGTGCAAAATATTAAACAATTATTATTGTTTAGAAAAACCTTTTGATAACATTGAAATATAAAAAAAATTGAAACAATGTTTTGATATTGCAAAAGGTGGGCATGAACCTTCGAATTACAAAGCCTCCAACTGATTGTATAAGTACCATTAGAAAGACTTAAAATATAGCAAGTAATCATCATTCAAACACTTTTTTCCAATTAACGAAAGAATTCTGCATACTATAAAATATTCTGTCTAAAGTAATCATCTTAAAGAGCTTATTAATAGATCATTTATAAGTTTGAGCATCGTTTTACACTTCATTCATTACATATTTTGAATTATGTATTCAAAGTATATAATTTTCGGTTTTCACATAAAAATTATTTTAATCACTTTCATTTAAAAAATTCGAATTAAGAAACTTTTAATATGTGAAGAATTTCGGTTAGAATTCTTAGTTCATTCAAATCCTTTCTAATTTTCTCCTCTTATTATAAAGCATTGTTCAATGGAAGCTCGAACATAAGATTCCTTCAAATATTGTTTATTTTTCCGAGAATAAATTTCAATAGCTTTGAAAATTTATGAATTGAAAATGGTTTGTAGATTCATTTATCTTCCTCAGTAATGAATGAGTTCAATGTTGTTTAAAAAAAGAATGCATATTGCTGTTTTTAAAGAAAATAAAATCTTGGAAAAATATGATACGAAGAAAAATGAAAAATGAATTTTAGTCATTGTAGTATATTTACTATTTGTTATATAAAAAATCGTAAATTAATCTGATGTGCCCTATAACAAGCATTTAAAAAGTTCTCAGTTAAGTATTGAAATAATAAGCGCATTTTAAGTCATTCAGATATATTTTTAACGATTTTAAATTATTAAGTATTTGAAAAAGTCTTAAAAAATGCATGATTGTAAACAAATATTTTTATACACAGAAGCGTACACTGTAAAAATTTTCGGATCAAATTACGGGATAAAGTATTACTACATTTTACAACAAAATTCATTTTTACCGTAAAATATTACACCGCAAATTTTACAGTTATATTTATTTAATTATAGTGAATCAGAGGTTTTAAGGTAATAAATTATTCTTTTAAAATTACGATACGTCAGATTTTTTTGTTCCGTAACTTCCGGCAAAAGAATATATTTTACGGTAAAAAGCACCAGGTCCCTGAGTACCAAACTTTTTATAGTAATTTGATTTGAAATTTTTTTACAGTGTAGAGAGGGTATTTTAATTTCTAATGTATCTGGAGGCAGTATCTCTTTAAACGTTTTGATAGAATTTTCGTAGTTTTTATCGATATCGATTGACAAGTTTTTATAAATTATTTTTAAATGGCATATTTATGAGTTTTTTGAACTTTAATTAATGGGTGTTAGGTGTTGAAATATGAGAGACAAATTTCATTAGGAAGTTGTACTATTCTAAAGCTAATTATCATAAATTAATTTTATGTGACTGAGTGAGTATTGTAACTTAATTGATTAGAAAATAAAATTGATTGATGAGATACCACTAAAATGAATCTTTCCACCACAATGAAAATTCTGTTTTCCAGAGTCTCTTTGCATTGATGTACTTTTAGCATCAATCAATATTTAAAAAAAATGATATAAGAAAATGACCGGTTTATTTAATTTAATTCGCTACTTTTTTCTTTTTGACACGCCACGCAGGGTTATTTTCAAATTAATTGAGTTTTAACTAATACTTTTCATCCAAAGAAAAAACGCTCATAGATTCAATTGCTATATTTAAGCGCAGATTTTCCGTTTCTCTTATAAATGTTCTTTTTATTAAGGGAATATTTCTTATAAAAAGAAAGAAGAAATAATTATTAAAACATTTCAAGGCAGAAAGTCTGTTATATTGTAACACATGTTTCAAATAAATGTGGTTTTTGTCGTAACATCTGTAGCATAACTAGAAACAGTTGTTTTAACCCATTTATAATAGAAATATGTATATAGTTTTGGTTTATTTCACGACTATCTTCACAAGTTTTACAAGAGTATATTCATGGATGTAGTATNAATAAATGTGGTTTTTGTCGTAACATCTGTAGCATAACTAGAAACAGTTGTTTTAACCCATTTATAATAGAAATATGTATATAGTTTTGGTTTATTTCACGACTGTGTTCACAAGTTTTACAAGAGTATATTCTTATATGAAGTATATTCATGGATGTAGTATATTCATGGGTGTAGTATATTCATGGAGGAAGTATATTCATGGAAGAGTATATTCATGGTACGTTTCATGGATGTTACAATAATATTTTTTAGTAGATGTCATATAATATAATACTCCCAGAGCGCAGACGAATTTCCGCCTCTGTTGAGTTAGCTGTAGGATTTTTAGTTGGATTTTATCTCAACGTAACACAAATGTGGCTCAATTTTATGAAGAAAAAAAGTTTTTACAGTGTCGAGTTTGCTCTACAAGTAACTCAAAGACACTATTACGTAAAGGACAAGTACGATATAGGACAAAGATACTAGTACGATAAAGGACAATTGTCTGTAGCTCAACTTGCCGCGCAGAGTGCAGATTTGAAATCAACTTTATAAAGTAATCTTACCTTTAGGCCTCAATTTCAATGCTTCAAATATTCGAACAGGAATTGACTGTTCCGTCTAAATCACAGAAAAAAAAGCATCAGAAAAGAGTATGTAATATCACAAAGTTTTAGTTTAATTATATTACAATTAAGTTATATTTAAGTTTTGATGTATATGTGAAAAAATTGCAAATTGTTCATGATATATGAATTTAAGGACCGATTAAAGGTCATGACATGACCTTACGATCGATATAGATGCATTTTTAGATTTTTGATCTAAAGTAAGTAAAAGAATAAGTGTCAACAAGTAATAAAATTGAATATTCAAACTATTGTTACTTTTAAAGGAAGCAATTATAATTAAAAGGGAACAGATTTTTACTTAAAAATAAAGTCCGAAATAAACAATCTTTAAATTTTTTATTTTTAATGATGTTAAGGTCTAATAAGTATCAATTTATAATTAACAAGTGAAATTAAAAAAAAGTTGTTCCAATGCAAGTGAATTTTAATTCTTTTTAGAAAAAAATGAATTTTTTATTAAACTTGAATTTTGTTTTTATTCATAAACTATACTTTGCAAATTAAGAATAAATGTGAGGTTAGAAGCAATATTAGTCATTTCGGAAATACCAATCAATTCCCAAATACCAATTTTATTAGTACAATAAAAGTAAAGCATTCTCGTAACAACCTGTTGTGGGCCAGGGGGTTCATGGAGGTTAAGTCTCCACAATTTCGAGATCAAAGGTATGATTGTAGCAATGTGGTCAGCACTGAACATAAATCGCCTTTACTTTCCAGACAGGCTAATACCCATCGATCTGAAGCTGGGTGGGCCTCAAGCCGCTACTGGAGATCGAACCTCAATTCTTCACACTAACAGTTCAGTACCTTAACTATTAATACAATAAAAGGCATTAAATTGCGCTGATAATTATTATTGAAATGTTTAAAAGCATATAGTTTCTTGTAAATTTTCCATTGTGCAGAAATTTATTGAAATTATTTATGAAAGCATGGATAAAAGTTACAAAAAATCTGAACAAAATTAGTCTAATAAATCTAATTTAGTACCAAAAGAAGTGATTTTCTGGTGCTTTTTACCGGGTGATGTTTTTACGGATGCTTTATTTTCGGTACTTTTACAAACGTTCTTTTTCCGAGTATTTCTTTTTTCTTGCTTTTTTTCTGAACTTTTTTTCAGAATTTTTTTCGACTCTCTATTTCTTTGATTCCAACGAAGCATTCAATTCCCCTTTGAATATATGAAGCATTGAAGTTGAGTCCAATAACTTTATAAACTTGAACTCATGTTTCACTGCCTGGTTAAAATAGATTAAATATACCGATGTACCAGCAATAATTTTATTTCCACTTTACCTAGAAATCCCTAAACGAATTAAAATATAAGAGCTCAATTATTCTCTTCACTGTAATACGAAACATGTTATAATTCGCTATGAAATCATATTGCATTTTACGATGCATTTGAATAATTATTCCTAATCTCACGATACTTATCTTTCAGAGATGAAACAGAATATTCAGATTCTGAAAAATGGCTATTTATCTTTATAACTCCCTTTCTCTACTTCACAAAGTAGAGTGGAGTGACTTCTCTGTTTATTCGCACTTAACTGTGAATCCTTGAATCCGATACTGATAACCGGACCAATAAATCGATGCACTTCCTGATTGCTGGCAGTCAGAGTCCGACAAAATCAACTTTAAAATCTCCTCGTCTTTTCTGTTGATTCTCTTCCAAACCAGGGAGATAGGGTGGAAGGAAAACCCATAAATCAACTTTCTTGACTCTTAAATTGATGTCATAAGTTATGAAGTGTCCTTGAGTATCAAGTATCCTTCCCCGATCGGCACAAAAGACTAACTTCTCCTGCCTGTTATATTTAAGAGAAGACGTACACACAGATCCAGTTCTAGTTTTTCAAAGATTGTAAGTTTTGATGACATGAAGATGTGGACTGTATTTATTTACAGTACTTACTTAGATGTGCTGATGATTGGAAAGGAGATAAACTCTTTCTCTTCAGATTTTTTTTATGTCTACCAATGAAGAATCGAAAATTAACAGAATAAAATCTCAACTTATGATTTTAAAATGGAATGATAAGGGGGGGACATTCGGAATGAGGCATTTTTCTTGCTTATTTACATCATAAGACGGTTTTGCAGTTCCTTCTAAGCAAGCTGAACGTTTTAATCCTTAATTTATTTACACTATAAGTAATTTTCAACTGAACTGTTCATTAAGACCAAAGTAATACCACGCACGCTCAGCGTTCAGTTTCTGAGACTGACGAAACGTTTCGTCATGAACCTGTACAGGAGCTAACTTACGGGATGACCTCAGCTTACGAGATGCCTATAATAACATACATTATGGGCTTATAACAACTTACAGGATGATCTCGGCTTACGAGATATCTATAATAACATACATTATGGGCTTATGTATGACCTTGACTTACGAGATATCTATAAAAACATACATTATGGGCTTATAACTTACGGGATGATCTCGGCTTACGAGATGTCTATAATAAAATACATTATGGGCTTATAACTTACGGGATGACCTTGGCTTACAAGATGTCTATAATAAAATACATTATGGGCTTATAACTTACGGGATGACCTCGGCTTACAAGATGTCTATAATAAAATACATTATGGGCTTCTAACTTACGGGATGACCACGCTTATAACTTAGGAGTTTGACTGTGATGATATTATACATTACGATCATGCTGAAATTTGACAAGTTGATCACGCTTATAACTTACAAAAGGACTATGATATTAACACACACACTTATAACCATGACAATGGTGGTAATTTATGGAATGGCTATGCTGTTACCTTACGGACTGACCTAGCTGGTATCTCATGGGATAAAAACATCAATAACTTGCGAATTAACTACACTGGCAACTTACTTAATGCTAGTAGCTTTCTTATGTAATGATAGCAATTTTTCCCATCTCTAAGGAAAATTTTCTAAAAAATACCTGAGTTAATTTGGAAACTAGACAGGTTCTTTTGTATAAAAGTATTTGTAACAATGGTTCGTTATTTTTTTCAACCTCTATTGTCGATAGTGTTTCAGTTTTTTAACAAGCTTTAAGACATTAAAAAAATTTAATTACGAATTTTTCCATCGTGTCTGACCAATTTAGCGTATGAAAACTGAATCTTTAACTTTATGAAATTTAAGAAAAAGATGGAAATCATGATCTTAAAATGTTAAAAACACAACTCTCATTTAAATTTATTGCATATTAAGGTATTAATATTGCAAAGCTAAGGAATTCTTTATGAAATTACTTACATATCATCAGAGATAAAAAAAGGAACAGAAAAGCTTTACTGGATGTATTAAAACCGAATCATATTTTTCCTTACTCATATAAGGCATTAAGAGCAAATGCATTAGAATTGTATCTCCGGAAAGATTGTTCTCATAAAACCAAAGTCAATGATCGGAAACGGATATTAACGAGACCAATATTATATCGATGTGATGGCGGATATGAATCCTTTTTGATCTCTTATTGTGGCCAAGAAATATTTATTGATATCCTGCTTTTATAGAATAATTTTAGAAGGCAGCAAGGTAAAAAGATAAAAATATTAAAAATAATGAAATTGCGCTTCTTTCAAAATCAAGTTTTTTTCAATTTAAAGATATAAGAAATGAAAATCTTAGTTTTACCAAACTGTAACTTTATTTACATAAAATGGTTAGCTAATTTAGCCCATTTTAGTCCAAGTATAGAAACTTTATTAAACATGTTATTATTTTCCATGAAATATGCTTAAATTACATTCAATACGATAAAAAGAAGTTTTGTGTATGAAAAGCAATATTTTATTTAAGAAACAAAATTGTGCAGATATGCCTCATTGGCCAAATCAATGGACAAACCATTTAGTTGAAAACAAGTTCTTTTTAATATAAAATTTGTTTTATTTACAGAACTTGCAACTTTAATGTATCATTAAAACATATAATTAAACTCAAATGGAATAATTATTTTTCAAAAAGTCGAATTTGTCAATAACCGTCTCAAGTTAAGAAACTAACGCAGTTCAAAAATTTCTCAATAGGAAGGGCTTACTTTAATTGAATTATTAATATTTTATGGAAATCTTCAGAGCCCTTGACAATAACAGAAAAATAAAATTAGTAGTAAACATACGTCACAGTATTAATAAAAAATATTTATTGAAATGGTGCGTTTACGCACCGTTGGCCGAAAATGGGCTGACTACAATAATGTTAAAAGCAGTTAGTTTAGAAGCAGCAGTAGATAGACATTTTTCATTTTTTTCATCGTAAGAGCTTAATAAAAAAGTAGAAAAATATTTTTATAAATTTATAAACACACATTAGTTTGGAAATAAAGGTTTCTTGAATTTTGTAAGTACCATTTATCAGGTTAATTCTTTAATGTTTCCGCCACTATAATAACAGTTTGCGATAATCTATTTCTTAACAATGCCAGTTAGATTTTTTAAGCATGTTAATTTAAAAATGTAAAGTGTTTTTCGATCTTGATATCGAGAGTAAATAAATAAAGAAAATAAAGAGGCAAGAAAGATAACGAAATTATAAATCGCCGAATTAGTTAAATTATGAATCAGTGAATGAATAAGAAAGGAAACCACTGAATCAGCACACCGACGTTAAGGTTACTCAGTAAATTGGAAAATCAGTTTTTGAATAAATAAACAAACTGACAGACAAAAAGCTTTTAAACTAATGATTCATAATACAGCTTTAGAGGATATTTTTCACGTTCTAATTGATTCGGCATGATATAATTTGAGATCAAAATAAAGAGTTTGTAACAATTTTTCTAGATTATTCTTCAAATTAAATGGCCAAACGAAGCAAAAATCTATGAAATATGCAGTGCGCAAAAAAATTAACACACTGAATAATTTTTAATCTAATAATCGGATTTTCATGTACTAAGGCTCAATTTTAACACGTTGAATGCCATGGGGGTCACCAGTGACCGGCGAAGCCAAGATTATTAGAAACACATAATTCGAGTAAATTTTTAGTTTTTTCATATTATTATCGTTACTAAAATAGTTTGAAAAAATTAATGCACTATAGAACACACAAAAATAGTTTTATTTATATGCACAGAGATGCCAACTTGCCTCGGACAGCGAATAAATATTTTCAAGTAGTAGTTTATTAATTGTGATTCTTGGTTTAATAAATTCAATTTAGTAGATTTTTATCCACCACTATTTTTAAACAATTCGTAGGCTTGTATAATTCACCACTTTTTTCATGTGCTGCTAAACCTTTTAAAAAACTAGCAAAATCAGTCTAATATTTGCAAATTTAGTTTGTAGTTATTTACCGTTTGGCCAGACGGGCAAGCTATGTAAAATTAGCGTGGCATTCAACTTGTTAGAGGTGTGAGGGGCTAACTTTAAAAGAACTAGTTTATTAGCGAAGGTGATGTAAGTTATGAAATAAGATGCAAAAACAAATTGTCTCTAAATAAACACATCTTTTTTTTGCTGATGGATTTGGAATTTACTATTAAACCATATCTGATAGTAGTGATCTGAAATTCATGGTCTCAATAGTTTGGTGAGGACAGAGGTAAAATGTTTTCGATCCATTAATGTTAATCTCACTTTTTGTGTACAAATGTGTTGCACTGTACGAATTAATGGCACAAAATCATGAATCAGATCTATAGCTTCAAACGCAAGATAGATTATTCAATATAGGTGCTCTGGTCTGACGGAGTTATAAACAAAGAATGACACAAAAGTGTCAATCAAGGTTAAAAAAAAAGGAAGAAACATCTGATAAAGTAGTATCACGGAATCTGTATCTGAAGAAGACAAATCCCGAATAACTCATGATATATGACAAATGCTGCTACGGTTGAAAATTTTCAGTTCCTAATCATTAGTTTTCCGAATGATTTTTGATTTCACTACTGTCAAAGTTCTACTCCATAGCCTTGTAGTTTTGAACCCAACCAAGAAGACAAGAGAACTCCTAGATCAAGATGGATTTTTGATGGAACTAACCAATATTAGGGCTACAAGGAGAACCATGTAATCCTCCCACGGTTAAGATTCTAATCCGTCATCCACCTACCACTGAGGATGTTTTTGCGTCAGAACTGTGGTTAGTGCAAGTCATCACTGGGATTCGAACCTGAATGTTTGGGTTGAATGGAGGAACTGGTGATGACGTTTAAGTTCCTGATTAAATGTCATAAGAAAATGTAAAAGATAATAAGAGCCGAACGATATTGAAATAAAAAATATAATCGAAAGCGACATATTTCCTGAATTAAATTATAGTTGATTAAACTGAATTTTATAATGTTCGTTTGTCTTAAAATTCCTTACATTCTCCTCAATAAGTGAGTGTAATAATATAAAATGTTTAAAAAACCATCTATTCTTTAATTATCTTTTAGACAATAAGAGTATTTGTATATATTTAAATTATTTTTATTTTTCATACTAATGTATAAGGAATTCTTTGAAAAATTCATTAATTCGAGCATCTATTCTTTCATTCTAAATAGTTTTCCTTTCTTTTTCAGGCAAATGACAATAAGTCACTTTTTCTCATTGCTTATTCCTGGTTGTGGGGTTGACATTTCAACCGTTCTCAAACAATTGACTTCGGAACTATTTATTTATTCTGATTAAGGTAAGAATATAAATACTCCCAATTCAAAAACAATTAAAATTAAACAAAACAAGTCTTAGACTAAAATATTGTCAAAAATCAATGAATTAATAAATTTTTACTGTAGTAAAAATTCTCAGCCAGTGAAGCTGTTAAAAGTAATATGTAATTATTTAATATATCTTAAATTTAAATTTGTACATAGTATGTTTTCCTTTTTATAAAGTTTTTTTTGACAGTGATTAAATTTATTTTAGAGTTTCCTATTTCAAAATACTTTATTTTATTTTAAAGTACCTATTACAACTTCATTCAATAATCTTAATTGACTAACATTTTATAAATTTGTGACTTAACTGAGATCAACTTTGATTGATATAGAACTAAAATTATTTCAAGCGCCTACTAATAAAGCATTTAAAGCTTCTATAGAAAAGGTTTTCAAAATGTTTTACATAATTAATCCATGAGTTAAAATTAAATATATGTTAAAGCAACATTAAACACAAATTTATATAGACTTTCAGAAATTAGACATCCTTGGAAAATATGTTATTCAGAATTGAAATTAAATGGAAGGCAGTAATATTTTTTTATGACGATTTTTTTTTTGTAAGTAGAAACGCTTCTTTTTCAGTAGCATTTCATGATTAGAATAATAATAAGAGGGTAACTTCAGAAATAATTATATCTGTTGAGTTTTTTTTCTTGGCAGTGTTCCAATGTTAAAAACTGGAAGAGTCACTCATTCAAATAACTATTCGGTCTTGACTTTTGACTTAAAAAGTTAAGGTTAAACAAAATGCAAGAAAGCAAGAAAAATGCAAGAATTTTATCTTAAAACAACGTGTCTCCTGCCATAAAAGCATGGAAAATTCATAATAAGTTACAATATAAATAAAAATTTTTAACTTAAATTTCACTATAATTTTTCTTTTTTGGTACTTATGTATTATCCCGGCTACCATTTATGCCTAAACTTAAAATAAATTTAGAAATGGTTCAGATTAAAATATCTTATTATCAACTTATATTTATCTCATTTTCTTTATAATTATTACTGTTTTAAAATAAATTTGAAAAACACCAAAATTACTTCGTCGAGATGTTAGCGAAAATGGTTGACGAGATAATACGTGTCTTTTTTTCAATAAAAAATGTGCTAAAATTAGTGTTTACATTTTACAATAACTTTCAATCTGCGCCGCGATGGCTCAGGGGATAGAGCGTTCGCCTTCCAATGAGGCGAACCGAGTTCGACTTCCAGTCGATACGAATTCCGCATCCGGCGGCTTGCACCGACTACAGTGCTGATTTGAAATATCCTCAGTGGTAGACAGATCATGGGTTAGAGCCCGCTTGCCGTCAGCCTAACCGTGGGAGGTTCTCGTGGTCCCCCTCTCCACGTAACGCAAATATGGGTTAGCTACATCAAAAAGTCCTCCACGAAGGCAAATTTCTCCTAATACTTGATCCAGGAGTTCCCTTGTTCACATAAGTAAACAAAAAAAAATTGTAATTGGTTCTAGGCTTATTAGGGTACAAAAGAAGGAAAAATTCTATCATTCTGTGATTTGAAGTAGAAACTAGTCAATGTTTAGATTTGATGTTTTTACATTGTGTACTGTCATCTGATAGATCGGCGAATATTGGATTGGGTTCAAAATTACAAGGCTACGTAAATGAACATTAGTAGTCGTAAACCCATTAAATCGGGTCGACTGTTCAACGACGGCTATAAAATATAACATAAAATAACTTTCAATCCATTGCAGTGCTTCAAAGAGCCCCGTACTTTTCATATATATAAAAAATATAATAATTAAAAACTAAAAGCGGCTTTTAACTGATCACAAAATAAAAAATTATTCAGGAAAGTCTCCTTTTTATCGCACGTTGCTCATCTTTTCCTCTTTTTCTTTTGAGATATTTCTATCGAAAGTCTTCTGAAGTATTTTTTCCCATTCTTGCATTCATTCTTTTAATATGACAGTGAAAATTTACCTTTTAACTCATCACTATGTGTGCTCTTTTTACACATTATATGACAAATATTGCTCGTGTCGATGCGTTCTATCATCCAGTAAAGTTTGCCAATGTTCGATTTGGCGAAAACTCGGATAGGCAGTCACCGATACCTGATCCCTACCACCTACTCATAACTAAGTTCTTTTTTTTTTCGAATGGTAGGCACTAAACTTTATTCGCTTCGCCTTAGAAGATGCCAGGGTTGTTTCTCATTTCGCGTTACCCAGTGGGCACCTGTGAACCAAAGTCACGGAGGCGAGTAACATTGCCCACGCCACACTGCCACAAACCCGCTCATAGGGTGGGCCACATTCACTCATCACACACAACAGAAGACAACAGAGAGAGAGAGAGAGAAGCATCCATGCCCAAAGCGTGATTCGAATCCGCGGCCATTGGCTTCGCAGTCAGGCGCGCTAACCGCTCGGCCACCTGGCCGGCTCATAACTAAGTTCTAATTTATTGCAAAATATTCCAATAAGTAATTTCGGTATTTACGATATGATATCTATTTCAAAGAAAGAAATAGTCTGCGCACTTGGTTAAGGTCTATTGTTTAATTGTTTTTGTATCAGAAAAGTTAGGGCCATCTCTGACCGTTAACCATTAATTAAACATAATTATTGGCTATTCTTGCTAATTAGTTTCAATAAAATAGTATATGCTGAAATCTCTATCGCTTTTTTGCATTTATCAGATTTGTTGGAACTAATATAGCTTTAAGTGATATACTGACTAAATGGTATGAGGGAATCAAAAATATTTTCTTTAAAACAATGTTTTGATTTATGTTTTAAACAATAAACATTTACTTCGACAAATAAAACTTTCTTAAAAATGAGAGATGTTGGGAAATGTTTTCTTTCAGAAAATTTCTCAGATTTCTTATTTTCTCAGATTTCTATCAAAATTGTTTACCAGCAGCGCTTTTTTGAGAAATTTTTCATCGTCTTTTATTGTTTAGTTTCATTTTTGAAGCAAATTCTTGCTCAGAACAGTAAAGATTGCAATTTTATATACAGAAGTGTTCTTTTATTTCAAAACAAAATTAATAATATAAAAATGAAATACTTGCGGATTTATATAAAAATGAAATTATTACATACACTTATTTATTTTTAAAATTATTTTATGATATTTAATCCATTCATTATTAATGTTCTATCATAATCCATGTGATAATACTATTTTTGTTTCATGCGAAAAGTATTGCTGTAAAAACGTTTTTAATTCAGATCTCAAGTGAGTTTTAATTCGTATTTTAGGAAAAAAAGGAACAAAATCATCGGAAACTATTAGATAAATTGGATGTACAAAATATTTTTTAAAATTAACAATCAACTAAAGCTATGTTTATTGCTTTCTTGTTTTTGGTAAACTTTCTTAATTTATTTTTTAACATGTTTTTAATAGTGAAATGCTTCTAACTTAAAGTTCACTCTGTTTTCTTTTATTTTATGTAAGAACATCTTTTCTTACTATATTCTTAGTTAGCCTCCTTTACATACTGCGATTTTTAATATCACTGATTATATAAAGATACTCCTTCTTAAATTATAGAAACATTTTCAGAGTTTCCGTATCTCAATTATAAAAGTTTGTAGACAAAAATTTAAGAACGTGTTAAAAATCATTGCCAAAAAATAAAGAACATACGATGTTAAATGAACTACAAAACTTATGTTTATTAAACATTTCTTTATGCTGATCTATTTTCTCACTACAAAAAAATTAAATGAATTGGATTAAACAATCTCTCAGGATAATTTTTATTTACCTGGTATTATTTCTATTCATCAACGTTAAATTAAAATTATNATATATATATATATATATATAAACATTTAAACATTTTTAAATTAAATATAACAAATTTGTGAAGAACTTGGTATAAGGATTGCGCAGCACTTAAATCAATAATTCCGAGTAATAGTAAGCAATCGTATATTAATTTAACGCGGGACATAAGGGACGTTGATAATAGTATTCTATAATTCGGCAGTTCTTATTAAATTGATCAAATTTACGCTACAATAATTAGAAAAGCTATAGCAAAGGTGACAACTAAGGTGAAGCAACTGGCTTTTACTCATAATCCTAAAACAAAAGCGTTATTTAAATATTAATGATTTTTACCTTAGTAATAAACAAAATGGTAGAAACAAGTTAAAATTGCTGATTGAGTTTCATTGATTTTAAGGTAATTTGTTTAAATCGAGAAAGTTTTCATCTCGCTAAAACATGAAATTTTAATCCATTATCACCTTGCTGAAATATTGGTATTGTTATCGAATTCCTTAAGTTAGACAGTTGTGTTGAATTTACAGAACAAATAAATAAATATGCCAAAAGAATTTGTTTTGTAATCCAAGTTAGGAAATTCAATACTTCCATCTGAAATCGTCATTTTTGATCCAATGCTGGAATAAACGCCTTTTTGAGATTTATAAAAATTGGTAAAAAAAAATCAATTTGTTTTGCCATAGAAATCCAAAAACGATTCGTTTTGTTCTACATTTATAGAAACATCTACGAAAATTAATTGATTTCAACTTACACAATAGGGTTCCCGAATGAAAATTTAATTTACGGAATCTAACATTTAAGTGATAATAAGATTTAAGCCCGTCATGAATTTTTATATCTATTACCAACAAATATTTGTACCATACATCTTAACTATTCCAATATATTGGGTAGGCTTTTCAGAGTACTTGGATGAAAAGTAATATGTACAGAGCAAAACCAAAGGAATTAATTTAAATAATTTTTGATTTAATGATCCGATTTTTACTTCCTAGGATACTAAATAGTTACTGAGAAATAAAAATTTAAAAATAAGACTTTCTTAAAATTCAATTTCTCAAGAACTATTTGGCCATTTTCACTCCTATTCCACTACAATGTTTTTTACTGTAAAATTTAATATCTTTTTTTTAAAAGTGATATTTGTATTTAGTTGCATTGATTCAGTAAATATTACTGTAAAAATTACGGAATATGTTCCGTCAAACTTTGCGGTAAAAATGAATTTTACAGTAAACGGTACTGGCACCAGTGATTTTTACAGTAATTTGAACCGGAAATTTTGTATGAAAATTTGGATTTGGATATGAAAAATTTCAAAAGTAAGCATGAAATAAATATATTTGTTATATTATTAGGATAACTAACACGATTTCTTTAACATTTTCTTAATATGTATCTCGAATTACTTAGTTAAATTAGTTTTAACCCTAACTATTTAAAATACGCAGTGACCTAACAAAAATATTGTAATAAGGTTATTTAAAAGTTCTGAAAAATATCCTTCGAAGTTTTATCCTGTGAAATTTATTTATTTTTTCCCGTAAAATTTACTTATTAAATTTTAGAAATTTTTTCAGTCATAATTCTAGTTACGAAAATGTTGACATCAAGTTAATTTTAAAACAGATTTACACTGTTAAATAGTTACTTTCGTTAATTTTTACTGTTGAATTTAGTAAACAGTATATTCATCGTAAATTATAGTGCTAAGTTTTTAAAATGAACAGAATAAAAATACAAATAGGGCAGGCTAACAGAGGCAGATGATCGTTTGGGTACATATATCATGATAGTAATCATGGCTTAATACATCATGATAGTACTCTACATTCGGTATGAGTGTTTTAAGTTCAATCATAATTGATAATGGTACAAGTTATTGTACAAAAACGATCATCCGTTTCTGTTTATCGTCAGAGATCTTAACAATCATCAAATTTTTGAGAACATAAAACTTTGATAAAGAAAACTTTTTCTTGTCTAAAACTCAGAGAAAGTAAATGTTTGGTTCCGTGTATTGACAATTTTATTGAAGAATAATTTTTGAAAGCAATGTGATTATCATTTTTGTTATTCTGCCTTAAATTATATTTAAGTACAAAATAAAATTTCAAGTATAAAATATTTGTTCACATTTCCTTCTTATATTTTGCTTCTAACTCCTTACGTTTTGTTAATTATTCTGAAAGTTAGGGGTATGCTTCATACAATGATTATAACTATTGTTAAAAGTATGATCTTGTTTGAGTAATCATTACAAAACTTTTTGTTGAGTTTGGAGTGCATCAAAGCCGAATAATGGTGCAGAAAAAGTGCTTCAAAATTGTTTTTTTTTTAAATTTAATTTTTTAAGAACTACTGAAGTTAAATAGAAACTTATTGTGTCGATTTATAATCTTACACTGAGATAAAAAAAACCTTGACGAAATTACCTGAATGTCGTAAAATTTACCATGTTTTTGGCTCTATGGAAACTCCAAAATCTCAGTAATTTTCATCGAAGC
This sequence comes from Parasteatoda tepidariorum, assembly GCF_043381705.1. Taxonomy (NCBI): domain Eukaryota; kingdom Metazoa; phylum Arthropoda; class Arachnida; order Araneae; family Theridiidae; genus Parasteatoda; species Parasteatoda tepidariorum. Next base: position 77,012,284 of record NC_092204.1, read on the forward strand.
ACTTTGGTAATAGCGTTTGGTAAAATAAACAATAAATCGTAATATTGTTTATTTTACCAAAAATGCATTTCATAAATAAAAAAATGTGGCGAAATTTCGTGATTTTACTATGATATCTTAGAGCATGGGCTAAAAACTATTTATTCGGTTCAATTTACCGTTCAGCTTTGTATTTTTTAACAAATGTGTGATAATGAAAACTATAATTTTGAAAACCATAATTCACGGTGAACTGTTACTATAAAAATATAAAAATTACCAAGTAAATAACTTAAATATTACATGATTTGGTCTTAATTGACAGAATTATGGTTATTTTTACCAGAAATGTCATTACCATACAAAACTGTAACTTTCGAAGAATTGTTTTCTCCTTATACTATGCGTCTGCCAGAAAATTTTTTTAATTGTCATTTGGGACATGAATGACAATTTATTTCCATTTTTGCTTATTTTGATGCAGTTTTGTAATATTTATAGATAGGAATTTCTCTGACCTTCAAATTTCTAATTTTTAAAACTAATTTAACCATTTTGTATAATTTACTAAAAAATTTCCCTTCAGAACAAATAAAACAATACCAAAAAATTTTCAGTTTAATAGAGAGATGTCCCCTAAACTCCATTATTCGTGGTTGTATGCATTTTGTTAAATTTTAAAGTAATCAATATCATCATCTGGCTGTTTTTCTTTCCATTAAAGATGGTAAAAGACAACAGCTTTTTTTTGAAAACTAACCTTTTAAATGATTAAAATTAATTCTCAGTTTGGACACGTGCAATAAATAAGGAAACCGTAAACAAGCCCGATTCTCAGAATGAATTTGGTTTCGATGAAATTAACTTGGCACTCTTTTCCATTTTAACAAACTGTTTTCTTTGATGAGCTGAATTTTCATTTCGTTAAGTTGGCTATTAAGAAGAGTGAAAATAGGACGAACGCAATTTCAACCAAACCTTCTTGACACATTTATAACAAATTACATGCAGTTCCGTTGCACTTTTAAATTAGTTTACACGTTTTACAAAAAACAAAGAGTAAAATTCCATACTTCATTAGTAAAATGTATTTTTATTTTTAAAATTGTTTGAGACCAGCTTCTACTGTAATCTGCTTAATTATTTTTTAATAATCTAGCAAAAATATTAAAAAAAAATTAATGATTAAATTTAATAAAAAATAAACGGAATTAAATAATTCAACTGAAAAATTCTCCATTTTTTATGAATATACATGATTTAATGCATATTTTGTGTAAAAGATTACTTGTTTTCAGGAAAATAAAGTATTTGCAATTAATATAACAAGTTTAGTTTAAAATGAGAAAATCATCTATAGTACGATCAATATTTCTCTGTAACTAACTTTGAAAATATATCATAAATATAAATTTACGCTGCAATAAAACAACAACTCAACCTACATATGACTGCCATAACTATATCTTAATTTGAAAAATCTGCCTGTGTAAATATCAGGCTACTTCGAAAATTTACAAGCATTTTCTTTTCAACCTGGAATAATTTAGGCTCGTTGCAATTGGTTTCAGACAATACAATAAGCCTTTTGAACCCGTACAAAAAATACTAAATCAACCTGTATTTGCTAAGGTCTATTCTAGTGAGACTTGAAAGCTAATTACAAACGGCTGGAAAAAGTAAGGCTAATTAGCTATTCATTTTTTAACTAAACTAAATATGAATGGACTCGTTGTAATGAGCCTTAACTCTGTCGGGTTCATTTTATTTTATTCTATAACCATAGTTGAACAGCCGACCCACTTTCGGGTTTACGATTATTAATGTTCGACTCCGTAGTCTTGTAATTTTGAACCCAATCCAGAAAACAAGGGAACTCTTGGATCAAATATTGGGAGAAATTTGCCTTCGTGGAAGACATTTTGATGGAACTAATCCGCATTTGTTTTAAATGGAGAGAAAAATCACGAAAGCCTCCCACGGTTAGCCAGACGACAAGGGGACTCACACCCATGATCCGTTGAGGATATTTTACATCAGCACTGTGGTTGGTGCGAGCCGGGATCGGAATTCTTATCGAACAGCCATCGCTTAGATTCGAACCCAGTTCGTATAGAGGTATTTGAATTGGTGTAGCGCTTCTAATCAAGAAAATTTTAAATAAATTTGCTTATCCTAGCTTAAAACTAAAATTTGCAAGTTCTTCTGATTTAGATGTACAGTCGCACATGCTAAAAAAATGGGATTTATTGAAATATATCAAAATACTGGTAGTAAATATAAATAAAGGAATAACATATAATGAATGATTTTTTTAAAAAAAAATTTTGATTCATTCCGTTGTCTCGATTGAACTTTAAACCTCAAAACCAGATTTTTTCCGTTGGATGTATTTACTCTCTTAAACAATGAATTTTATTGAAAAATGTAAATTTGTGTATTACAAATTTCTTGCCGATGTTGACATTAGTTTTCTTACACTAGATTACAGTAATTTTTAAAATTTGGTTCAAAGCTTCAAAAGGGAAATTTTTATTCATGGAATCTTTCCAAATCCATTTCCTGAAATTCTTTGAAAAATGAGACAAAAAGTTTAATATCTAGACAAACATATGGTCTCGGATTTGTCTAAAGAGCTGAGCACACAAACTTGTCAGTTTCATAACTCCCAGACTTTTTAACTTTGTTTAGATAAGGGTGTTAGCTCTGTCAACACCGAAACTTAATTGGCGAAGTTCGAATCACAAATCTCTTCTCAGAAACTTTTTGATTAGCATCAGAGATTAGCAAGAAAAAAAAAATGTATTCTATATTTTAAAGTCGATATTATGTACTAGATTTTGACAGGATTATAGCATAAACTTTAAAAGTCTATGAAATTTTTCACTGTGATAGTTGTAGATAACAAATTAGCAGGATCGTTTGTAGGATTTTTAATTGCGCAATTTTTATTGTGTTGTGATACAAACTGATATTTTACCCTGTATTTGTCATTAAAGACTAAATATACTGACTTATACATTATGGCCCTTTCGTTTTTCAAAGTGAAAAGCTCCTATTTTAATTCTATAACCTCTAAGGTCAAAGGCAAAGAAAAGTTTAATTATTATATTGTTGGTCAAAACTTTACTCCATATGACCGGAAGGATTTGATATAATCGAATTTGTGGACTCAATAAAAATATTTTCTTTTTTTGATCGACCTTTATTTCTTAGTGAGCAAAGGAATTTATTTAAAATTTTATTTAAAAAAAAACAAGTTTCATTTTTAGAATGTTAATCTAGATATGGTTTTATCGAAAACGGAGATAAAAATTCTGGTAAAATTACCGAATGATTGGGCAATGGTGTTTCTGGTAAAAGAAACATAATTCTGGATAATAAAACCAAAATATATGGTATTTAACACATTCAATTATTATTACTTTATTAAGAACATCACACGCTTCAAAAATATATAAATGGGAAATGACACAAGATAGGTCGACTGTTACTTCTCGTTTATATATTTTTGAGGCAAATTAAGTCTTTAATCAAGTAATATCTTACCGCTTCAGTTTATTGGGATTATTTATTTAATTCATTTAATAATTTGCTAACATTTAACCAGAACTAAATTATAGTTCTTATTACCACACATCTGGAAATAAAATACAAAACTGAAAAGTAAATTTAACCGAATAAATGGTTTTTATGCCATGCTCTAAGGTATCATAATAAAATTACCAAGTTTCACCACATTTGTCAAATTTTATCACATATTATCAAACCAAATTTTATTGTTAAGTTTTTTCAAAATCTTTACCATTATTTTTGGTTTTCCGATAGAGTCGATATTATATGGTTGATATATCATTTACACTGTAAAATTATAATCAAATTACTGTATAAAGTACAGGCGCTTTGGAAGCATCATCCATAAAATCCATTTTTACTGCAAAATATTAAACCGTAATTTTTACAGCAGTATTTATTTAATTAGAGTGATTCAGTGATTTTACTGTGATTATTACTGTAAAAATTACGGTATATCAGATTTTTTGTTTGTTTTATATCATGATCCGGTAAAAATGAATTTTACTGTAAAAAGTACCGACACCCTGAGTGCGGATACTTTTTTATCCTAATTTAATTCGAATTTTTTAACAGTGCAGGGCAGAGACACGGTAAATTGTACTATATTCTGGTAGTTTTGAGCATATATTTTTCGCAGTGTAGTATGGTAAGGTCATTCGATAAAACAGAAAATCTATAATTAGCACTTTAGCTTTGTTCTCAATTCTGAAGAAAAATTGAATTTCGGAAAAAAGTTACGAGACAAACTCATTTTAGGGGAGCACTTTTGAGTGAAACTAACCCGTTCGATGCGTCGATAAAAACTAATACTTCTGTGGCTATAAAACTAACGTTTTATTACTCTTACGTTTATTACTAACAGTTTTTACTCTTACTATTTTCATTGCAACACTCTCCAACTGTCTAGCCAAGATTAATATACCAGATTATTTGTCTGAGTAACAAATATACTCCTCACAGCCAACACACATAAATTATTTTTGAAATAAGTTACATGAACTTATAGTCTTCCTTCCTACGATACAAACTCGTACCCATGGCATATAGCATTCGCGTATGTTTATGGACACATAGATAGGCACATTTATGATGGACCAACAAAATATAGGAGATAGCCACAATATGGAAAATATGGTCTCCATAGTTTGATCAGGAGAACGGTCCAAAGTTCAGACTCCTTAATGTTAATTATACTTTTTGCGTATTCTGCAATATATTGATAACTTTTTAAGCGAATCGGAAAAAATTTTGTTCGCAATTATAAATATTTTTTTTGCAACGATAATTCCATGCAAAAAATAACTTTCAGTAAATGTATATTATTTTTTATTGCATTATTTAATAATATTCATTATAATATTAATATTGCATTATTAATATTATAATGAATATTATAATATTAATAATGAATATAATATGAATAATGAATATAATAAGAATAATGAATATTATAATATTAATATTGCACTATTTAATAATTTTGAAGTTTTAGATAGACAATTTTTACATCGTTTTAAAGAATGTAAATTTACATGGTAAAATACTTTGGCTTGCTATATTTTTGACCAAACTATGTTAACAGTTTTCTCAGATTGCGGTAATCTGAATCCGCCGAATAAAGGGTATGTTTATTCAGGGAAAGTACATTGTGTCTGATTTCGTAGCGTAAAATATCGTCTGCAGTAATTAATTAACTTATTTGAGGTAAGATCAGTGAGATTGAGTCCGCGTACGTGAAGATCGGATTATTAGATCAAAAATTAGTTTGGGGGGGGGGCACTGGACATTGAACTGCCCACCTGTTATGAGCTATTTAACTGTTTTTCCAGAAACTGATAATATCCCGACAAATTAATTAGTAAGCGATAAACGATGCTTCAATCACCATCTTTTATCGTTATTATTGAAAAGTTTTGTATTCCTGCTAAATTAATGTTATGCAATCATTGAAAGCAATTATTTATTTGAAATATTAGATGTCTTGATAGTTACGTTGAAGTAACTGATATAACAGTAAATTTGTTTGTATGTGATGTTTTACGAACATCTTGAGTGAACATAACACATAGGAATTTATTTTATTTTATTTATTTATTTTTGTATTTCATCAAATGTAACTGTTTTTGTTAATTTAAATATTTACGCTTTCAAGAAACTAACAAAAGCTGCTTCCAAACTACAGCTTTTGGCAAAGCATTAAGTGTTCCGTTTGTCATAGAAATTACGCCAAATAAATAAACGCTATAGAAGACTTAGTTAAAAAGAAATTTTGAAACGTTACCTTCTGTAGCAGGTATCAATTCTGAATATAAGTGAATATGAAAAGCTATTACGAAAGTGTGCTCCGTAGAAAATTTTGGTTGCAACGATTGATGGTGGTGAGGGAAACTAAAAATTTTGCAGTGCATGCTGTCACGTTTTTTTTCTTTTTACTTTTCACTGTCAGAATTTAATTAATTAATTAATTAATTAATTTTTCGTTTATTTAATTAGAATTAATTTAATGGCTTCATTGAAAAAACATTTCATTCAAAAAAACCAGCAAAATTTTAGTAAAATATTTGTTTTAATTTTTTCAAAAAACTGTTATTTTGTCAATAATTTAATAAAATTCTTTGCTCGATAACTACAATTGTAAACTTAAAAATATGTTTAGTTTACGTCACCAAAAATGGTGGTAACTAAACACCAACATTATTTTACTTTGTAAAAGTTAAATAACATTTTTTAATGAAAGGGGAACACCTTCTCCGAAATTAATAAAAATGGCACAAATAGATTCCAATAACTTTAAAAATAAGTTATTATGTTCAACCATCGAAGAGTGAAAGTTTTCCGCTTTTTTATTAAAATAATGGTACATTTTATTAAAGAAATATTACGTTATATAATAATAAATCAATATTTCATCCAAAACAATTTGATTGAAGTATAATGTTTCATTTAAAGTACATTATCTACATAATTATAAACGCGTTATCTACATAGTTATAAATCTACATTATTAACATAATGCAAATATACACAAGTGGGAATCATTAACTTTCGATGCGTTCACTCCCCCTACTTTATTTAGAGTTTTTCTTCCTAATATGTGTTAAAATCACATTTTTAACTATTCTGTGAAATATTACGCGTCGAGTTCATAATAAAGTAAACTAAACAAATTTAAAAAAAAAAATTATTTTCACAAGAAATACGGAATAGGGTCTGTTACGGATCCCGTGTGAAAACAAGGCACTAAATTTTGTATTATTATTATTTTTTTGAGCTTCAATAACATTTTTCGGTATAATAAAAATAATACTGTTATGTGTTAACATATTACGAAGAAAAATATAAATATATACTTTTTTTTTTGAGAAATCTCGTGATTATAAAATTATTATGATAATATAATAGACCCCACTTCGTAGTGAGAAGATCTCATTCACTGAGAGGACATTGTGAGCAATTATTTTTTTTAGTCATTAAAGCGTGAAGCGATTAGTAATTACATTTCCATAGAAATCTTGCGTTACAAAGTATATTTTAATAAATTTAGACCCCTTTCCAAACTTCTCGGCAAAACACAAATTCATCCTTTCAATGCTTTTCCACAATTTAATTATTTTTGCAATTTATAAGGAATACCTTTAAAATATAGTTATAAGGAATACCTTTACTAGTAAAAATATACCGTAAATTCTATTTCCCGGTAAATGATAATATATTTAAACTGTCTTTAGGTGATATTATTCACGAATTTTGCCTAGTAGTATGTGAATTATGAAATAAAATACATTCCACATTCCAATTCCACATTCCAGTTTTACACATTCCAGTTTTACACATTCCAGTTTTACACATTCCAGTCACATTCATGTGACCACCACCTATTTTCGACGTCAACGTGAAATAACCAATCACAGAAGGCAGGTGACAGCACATTACAGTGGAGTGTATTTAAAGGATGTCCTAGGGCGTATACCGTGCATGGCAAAATGGCATTGTCCAAAATCATGTGGTGCACCAAGGGCTATAGATGACAGAGGCGAACGAAGGCAACGAACATGCGTTTGGGGCGAATAGACGTGCAATTGTTGAGCAACTGACCGCCCAGATGAACCAAGGGGCTACCAAAAGCGTATCCTCAACAACAGTTCAGCGAACGTTTCATGGGTCTCCGCAGCAGACACCTGGTCAGTGCTCTTGACAGGTGGTCACCTTAATGTGACTACACTGTGTATATGCGGACGAGTATTTTACGCAAGAGGGTTTGGTACCGTCAGCTGTGAAGGGAAAATCGCATGGTATCGCGTATGTTTGATCATGAACCTGAACGGGTTAAATGTCTCTCAAATTAAAATAGAGCGGAATAATAAATCCTTAAATAAGGAATGAATAAATAATTTGCTGATAAATACCTTTATTAATCATATAAATCTTCTGTTGATAAAAGTATAAGATTTCTGGCACTTCTTTGTTAATTAATGATTTCATGATTTATATTCTTAATTTATAACCGGCGTTGAGCAGCTGACACAATTATGAGTTTTCTACTGTCAAGGACTATTCTACTATTCTCCTTTATAACCGTCGTTGAAAAGCTGACCCAATTTTTGGGTTCATGACTACTAATGTTCAACTTCGTAGCCTTGTAATTTTGAACCCAATCCAGAAGACAAGGAAACTCCTGGATAAAGTATTGGGGGAAATTTGCCTTAGTGGAGGACTTTTTGATGGAACTAACCCGCATTTGGGCTATATGGAGAGGAAGCCCACGTGAACCTCCCACGGTTAGCCTAACGGCAAGGGGACTCTAACCCATGATCCGTCTATCACTGAGGTTATTTCACGCCAGCACTGTGATTGGTGCAAGCCGGATGCGGAATTCGTATCTACTGGGATTCGAACTCGGTTCACCTTATTGGAAGGCGAACGCTCTATCCCCTGAGCCATCATGGCTCAACCTCTCCAGCCTTGTAATTTTGAGCCCAATCCAAAAGGTAAGGGAACTCCTGTATCATGCATAGGACTTTCGCGGAGGATTTTTTGATGGGATTAATTCGCATTAGCGTTACATGGTGGGAAAAAAAACGAAACATCCTTTGGTTTGCCCAACGGCAAGGGTACGGCATTCTAAACTGTAATTCATGCGTCACTGAGAATAATTTATGTTACGTCAGCATTGTTGTCGGTGCGAGTCGCTAGAACAAGCCGAGAGCGTATCGACCAGCCAAACCTAGGTCACCTCGCTGCGAGGCGAGCGCCTTATCCTCTGAGCCACCTTGACTCAAGGATCCTATAATGAGATTTTTCTGTCCAGTAAGAATTCACCGACAACAGTGGAAAATAGATTTAGATCAGATGATTTTTTTTTAATGTTGCTTGAAAGTTCCGCCTCTGCTTGTTTCGCTCGTCAACCCCTTTGGGTCCACTCAGTCATTTTTGTTTTTTTTTCTCCTTAAAATATGATACTTTAAAAAAATACTTTGTTGATAAAATATATAATTATTATAAATATATATTTTCTTTGATAGAACGTTTTGTTAGAATGTTAATCGTAACAAAATGAATGATTACTTGGATTTAAAAATAATCAAATGTACTTGAAACCAAATATTTAAACGTAAAAATGTTAAATATGTGACGTAATAAGAAGCAATAAATTTTAAGTAATTTTGCTTGTTAACAATGTTATAAAGGTAAACTTATATTGTATTACAGTTCAAACTGCAAACGGTTTTTTTTTCACTTGAGACAATAAAAATTTTAATATAAATTTTTAGTTTTTTATCTAGCCACATCTGATCACTTTCGTTTAATTTTTATTTTATTTATTCATTGTTTGTTACTTTTGTTAATAACGAGCTCATAAAAGGATTATTGCGAGAAAGATACATTTTTCCACAACAGTGGAAAAATAAACATTATATAAAAGCAAAAAAAAAAAAAAAACATTTATAAAAGTCCTGAAAAAAGCACTTAAATTACTGTACAAAAATCGCTACCAAAAGAGTTTCGGTAAATATAACTGAGCTTTTCCATAGAGCCAGAAATACGGTCAATTTCATCATATTCTGATCAATTTTGATCATACTTTTTTTTATCAGTGCTGCTTTAGCACTAAGTTGAGTTAAACACCTAAAACAAGGATGACCTTACGATTTTTTACTAAATAGAGACACATTCAAAATGACTTTTTGTAAGTTTATGGGACATACAAAAAATATATTTTCTTCTAATGTACCAGTTTATATAAACACAAAACATTCATGTTTTGAGATAAATAAGCTATTTCAGGACCTAGGAACAAAAAACTTACTTTATTAAGCTACCTAACGAAGGCTACTCACTCGATCGATGTTTAAGATTTATATTTCCTTAAATTATACGTATCATGTTCTAGAGCTATTAATTACGCTAACTATTCATCCTTACCAATCAATTTCTAAGAACTTTGCTATTAAGAGAAGTCTTGTTCTACCCATTATAAGTCATAAATGAAGGAAACACAACACGAACAAAAAGTTGTAGTTCCTAGTAAGCTGTTTCTATTACATTATTATGAAAATTTAGTATTAACACTTTCTCTATTTGAGGCCTTAATAAACAGTTTAATCATTTTAAACTGCTCGACTTCATCATGAAATCTGAATCTGTTTCAAAAATATCCGAAAGTTATAAATATTTTTTTTTACGAAGACACGTTTCAGTTTTTAATTTCCCTAAGGTACTGATTCTTTACTTTATTTTACTTCCAACGATGTTGACTTATAAGTTGCAATTTTAAAATAATAATTTGTGCACTGAACCAAAAAAAGGAGTAACCCTAGTTAAATTTTGTTCTAGTAATCGGATTTGCATAGTGAGAGAGAAATTCAAATTTAATGAATACAGAAAAAAATAAACGTACTTGTAGGGTAATGAATTTTCTGGTTAAAAACAGTAGATATTGCTTTGGTAATAAAACCAGAATTTATAGTATTTAAACCATTCATTTGGTTATTTTTCAGTTCGTACGATAGTAATGTTAATCAGAAATTCTGGTTTTCAGAATTATATTTTTTATTACATAACGCTTTGCAAAAATTCAAATTTGAAAAGTAAATTTAATTTGAATAAATAGTTTTAATGCCATGCTCGAAAGCATTGTGATAAAATTACTAAATGTTATCACGTTAACTACCTAACAACATGGTAATAAACCCGAATTTTATTGTTAATTTTACCGAAATTCATTACTAATGCACTTTGATAAAATTTCCGCTAATTTTTGTTCCCATAAAGCAGAAACATTGTAAATTCTACCACATTCTGGTAGTTTTGCCTAAATACTTTTTTTCTTAGAACATGAACTATAAGACAATAGTTTGAAGGATTTTTCGCAAGTAAGACAATTAGTTAATGCTAACTAAGTTTGGAAAGCAGACACAAAAACGAACTTTTTTTTAAATAAACATATCTTTTTTTCAATAGAATTGATCTTTAGATTGTAAAAGTATGGAAAGAAGGGATTAGCCGCAATCTACAAAACATGTGGTACCAATAGTTAAGACAGCAAAGAGGTCTAAAATTTGGACCCTTTAATGTTAATTTTACTTCTTGCATATTTCGTCAAATTTCAGGTTTTTAATTTTCGTTTAATATTTAGGATGAGTTTTAAAATAGTGTGCAATGAGCTTTAGATTAGTTGGAAAAGTTACCGTTGTAAGTTGAAATATGCACTGTTAGAATTTTCATTCTAAAATTACGGTAAAATAGCTGGCAGCAGTCTGTCCATCCACTTAATGGTAAAGTCGACGGTAAAAATGTACTTTTACCTTTACGGTTTTAAAACCGTTTATACTAGTATAGTTAATGAACTACTAGTATAGTATCAGGAATGCAAAACTATGCGGTTTTTTAACAATTTGCAATTACCTTGGTTTCAAAACCATAAAAAAATTTAAGTGGACATCAGAGCTCGGCTTTTCGTTAGGTAATTGGCATTTTAGTTAGTTGAGTTAGAGTTGTGTTTTATCAAATGAAAAGTGGAATGTAGTTTAATTAGTTTATCTGGTTGAGTCACCTATTGCACGAGACGGGAAATACCTGACTCTTTTGCATTAAGCAGTTTTATGGTGCTGCCATCTATGCATGAATGAGAGTATCGTATTCTAATAGTCTAGGACACTGTTTCTCAACGGGGGCGGTGGGAGTATGCTCAGGGGCGGTAAGCTTGCTTTGGGCAGTAGGGGGGCGGTGGATATGTTCTGGGCGGTATGAGCATGTTTTCTCATTCAAATTTAATTTTAAATTAAAAAATAAATTTAGTGAATTAATATTAATTAGATAAATAAATTAATTGATTGATATTGAAGAAGATATTGATGAAATTGATATTGAAGAAAAAAGATTAAATTTATATAATAAACTAAGATTATCCGATTCACCATTTGTACCGCCAGCAATAAAACGAACTTAATCTACCCATTCTCTCCAATTTGTACCAGTGCATGCGTCAGGTTTTTGCCTCTGACTCATTCAAGCCATTTGGTAAAAATTGAAATGCATACGTTTTTGGAATGGATGTTTGATTTGATCCATGTTTCTTATGATGGTTTTCGTTCTCTTCCTTCCAGTTTCCCACTCCCCCTTGTTTCTGTTCGATTTAGTTGTTTATTTGGCCAGGTACAAGAGTGAATTAGTTCTTTATAATAAATTATTTATTAATTTTGAGAAATAGTTGATTTTCGTCCATTGTTTATATTTTGCTGCCACCGACAATGTCGGTTTGCAAAAATAAGTGTCGACAATACAGTGTCTCTTACTTGAAGTTCTGGTTTGTTCAGTCGCCGTCGAACTCTCAACTACGCATGTATATAGTTGGTAACAAAATTTTATCTAATGAGGCAATGAAACCTTCACGTTTGCAGAAACATTTGCCAAAAATTCACCCTAACAAACAAAATAAATATTTACCATTTTTCGCGAACATCAAGGACACGTTTCTGAAGGCACCTTCAGTCTCAGGCTTACTAGCAAAATCATCAAAAAATGCGATGATGAGTTGATAGCCTCTTATAATATATAAAATTTAATTGTTAAATCTGGGAATCTTTCATGCCATCGGCAAAGTACTACCGGCTATCAAGGAAGCTTTATAGAAACAGTTTTACACCATTCAGCCGCATCCAATGCAATAAAAAATATCACATTAAGCATCGATACTGTGCGACGACGAATTGATGAGATGGCTGAAGACGTTGGCGTTTCCTTATGCAAACTTTTGATATCCAACATATTTTCCCTTCAAGTTTATGAGTCAACCAGTCAAGGAGTCAACCTTGCCAAGTAATGAGGTTTTACTACTGGCGCACGTCCGGTTTGTTAAGGAAGGATAAATTATTCAAAAGATTCTTTTTGAAAAAAGCTTGATTGTAGTTACCAAAAGTGAATCTATTTTTAATAAGTCAGTACTGTCAAAGATTATTTTTAAAAAACGAACATTCCTCTTGCGAATATTATATATGTTGCTACTGATGGAGCTCCTGCAATGGTGGGTGGACTTAGTGGGTTTATCGCCTTTTTGAAGAGGGAGGATCCTCATATTTTAGATATTCATTGCATGATTCGCAGACAGCATTTAGTTGGAAAATATCTCAGCGATCGTTTGCATCAGTCATTGCAATATGTCGATCTCTGCTGTGAATAAAATTCGCAGTAATGCTTTCAAAGATCGATTATTCAGATAGCTGTCTAAGAAAAGCGATGAAGAATTCAATTGCTTGCTTCGACACACCAAGTTTCATTGGCTTTCCAAATCCAAGGTTTTAGAATATTTTTTTTATGGAAGACAGAGATGTAGCTCTGAGAGACAAATTGCTAGAATTTCAGAGAGACGTTGCATACATAACGGATTTATTTGCAAAATTCAATGGTGTTAATTTGCATACTGATCACTACAAAATTAGTTATTTCTATCTTTCTAAAGAAAATCATTTTGAAGAAGCAGAATTTTGATCGGAATGAGTTCAGCCAATTTCCAATCTTATCGGATCTTAAAAGGAATGGTAAAATTCCCTCTGGTGATACATAAAAATATTGTCAACACCTTGAGTCTTAACACATGAAATTTTCAGGCAGTTTCAACGATAATTTTTTTGTCCCAGGAAGTCTCTCAATGGGTTAAGAATCCTTTTGTGAATATTGAAACAGCAGAGGTTTAGTTTCAGGAGAAATAGGTCGAACCTTTGACTAATGAAAATTTGAAATAGTGATCGTCTCACAGAAGTCTGGCTTCAAAGTGACATTTGTCACCTCTACCCTGGACTTTGGACTATTGCCTTCCCTTTCTCCTATTTTGCCGAACAAAAATTCAGTGCAATGACAGATCTAGTCACAAAATAAAGAAAACGCGGGGTCTTGCGTCTTTACCTCACTAAAAATATTGAACCGAACGTTAAAAAACATGCTCTGAACCATCACGCAAAATCATCCCCCTGACATAGTAAGTTGATTGTTTCGTTTATACTACTTTTTATAGTAGAAAAATTATTTTTGGGTGTTTTTTTTTTAATTATCTAATTAAGAATCAGTGATTTTTTTAACCATTAGTTTCTGCATTTTTTTCATCACCATATTTATTTTAATTATAACAAATAGACTGCGATTACCTGCTGGTTGAAAAGTATCCAGTTAACTTGCACATAAGTTTTAAGAAGAAAAAAAACCTAATTTAATGCATAAAATTTTTTTTAAAATGTTGCGTCTTATAATTCAGCACACCCTCTTCTTCCCCATGCTCTAAAATGACTGGATTTTCACACAGGGGGGCGTTGAAATTTTTTCTTCTCCTTAGGGGGGCGGCAATGCTAAAAAGGTTGAGAATCTGTGATCTAGGATCACAATTTAGGGAGAGCAGAACACTTTAAATGCTTCACGTATTGAAGGGAATGGAGAACATTTTGTTGGTGTCGACGCTGGTACTTAAACCCCAGTTTTTTCGATCATGAGAATGACAAATTAGCCCTCTTGTCGATAATATGTGTACCCACCTGCAAGGAACTATGTGGCTTCATTAGGTGGACCTAGTTTGTGCGCTAAAATTCGGGTTGTTTAACCGTATTAGGTGAAAGCAGTCAATAAACGGTTTTTCTCGCAGTAAACAGTGTGAATACCATCTTATTAATGGTTATTTTACTGTTTTGTTTGATTATGGTAAACTAACAATTAATAAATTATCCCTTAAAAAATTTACAGTGTGCAAGAAGAAGAAATGTCATAAAGAGATCCAAATCTTCGCTCACTCAAGTTATTGGTGTAATATTTTCCGGATTTCAGCTACCCATTCCCCAATTTCGACGTTTAAAAAACCCAATCTACCAAATATAGGTATAGTTTCAGAGGGAACGTATATTTTTGTGCTAATTTCCAAACGTAATTAAAATTAGAACTATATAACACGCCATTCTTGAATTTAAAAAGAAAAAAAACTTCATTCTCTTCAATAATATACAGATTGGAAATAACAGTCGACATGTTTCTAGTGCTCAGAAATAGGCGCCCTTTTTCAAGATTTATCAAATGTTAATGAGAAAAAAAAGAAGTGATTTGAAGTATAAAACGTAAAGTTGACAACGAAAAAGGAAAAATAAAGGTGAGAAATAAAATTATAAAAACTTTATTTCTCACCTTTATTTTCCAATTTTCGCTAGTAGCTTTATGTTTTATACTTCAAATCACTTTTGTTTTTTTCTCATTCTAGTCTTGAAAATGGGAGCCTATATTTGAGCGCTTGAAACAAATCGATTATTATTTTCAATCTATATATTTTTGAGGCAAATGAAGTTTTTTAACGAAGTAAAATTTTATTGCTTCAGCTTCTTTGGAGTATTTATTTAAAATATAAACCTGTTTGAAGTTAAAGTTTTGAATCCTTATGATTCTCACTTAATATGAGAAAATCCACTTTTTAGAACTAAAGTTATTCAGTTTGAAACGTTTTTATTTTAATTCGCGTTCAATTTATACTTCATGTATTGAAGCTAACTTTATAACCAAAATCAGCATGCCTAAAAACTGCTTGATTAAAAAAAGATATATAATTTTTTTTATATTAAAAGATGTATATAACAAAACGAAATTTATTTTTTAAACTCATTTTGAATCCCGAAAATTTCAGACTTTTCTAGAAACACTTATCGGTTTGCAGTAGAAGTAAAATTTAATTAATGCTTCTGGTGTTATAATTTACTAAAATATTAGAAAAACATTTGTTATGTTTTATCTCATCCTCGTCGATTTTTCAAGAGGAAAAAAATATTTACGCAATAAAAATTATTTCGAAGAAAGACGTGAAAAGGGATAACTCTTAAGATAAAAACGTTCTGCTGTTTATGATCGATACTCGTGTTTGAAGAGATTTCCTTCCGGTTATCAATTTTTCTTTTTCTTGTGTGGCAACAATAAGCTTTCATAGGACTAGACGGCGCCACTTATGCGCGGTGAATATGTATATGGATAAAAGGATACTACAATTTATTAAATGGGCATCCGATATGACAGCATTAATTTTCCTCAAGTTACGAATGTTTATAAGCTTGTATGATAATTAAAATTACTTATTGTTTTATACGAAAAGTTCTAAGTTAGCCAGAATTAATTTGCACTAATTTTGAGACAGTTATTTAAAATTATTTTGTTTCAGAAAATTATTATACTTTTAAATATAATGCTTTTCTGAATACAGCCATGAATTTACAAAGATTTTTACACAGCAATATATTTACAATAAACTTTAAAACTATGAAAATTGATGAAACATTTATGTACCCTGATGTTATAATATTTTACTAAGTTTTAAATCGCTGATTTCCTAATCACTGTTTCTTTTAATTAAAAAATCATTTGATCTCAGTCAACGGTATTTTTTTAAAAAAAATTAGTTGATTACAATAATGGTTTTAATCGTGATTTAAATTATCAAACCCTTTATTTTAGTGTTATGGATACTAATTTTTACTAAAATGTCATCTATTGGTTACGGTTATAATCTTCTATACATATAATAAAATAAGGAATCTGTGTGTCTGTGTCCGGGTTGCGAGTCTTCCGTAAGACCTAAAAATAAAGCATTCAACATGAAGCTAAATATTTATAATTCTACGCAATTTACGAAGCACATTTTTTTTAACTATATGGTTTAAACAGAGCCATTTAAAAAATTGGATTTTCTCATTGGCTTAGCGGAAGGCGTTGTTTCGAAATATATCATAGACGATTCAGTTATGTCAAAGATTTTATAGATAACAAAAGTAATATTCGCTGTCTTATAGATCTAATTAAAAAAGTGCTATCAATGAGTCTTAATTAGTTTTGGCTACAGGAACTGAAAATAAGCTATGAAATAAAAAACAAAAATAGTGGAGAAAATGTATTTATTCGTTATAGGGCACCATGAGGAGTCGAAACGTACGGTTATTGATGCCAATGATGATTAAATTTGGATAATGATATATGACAATGTAGGTACAATCGTAAGTACTACTGGCATCATTGTAATAGTGAAATTTTAAGAGGCACCAAATACACCGAAGAGCCATTACATTATGACCACCCTCCATCTATAACAATGGGCTCGCCCAGGTTTTCATGGTTTCTCGCCCAGGAACAATGTTTTCATGGGGCACATTAGGACCCATAATCCTCATAGAACAATCCCTGACGTCTGTAAGCTACTTGAACATAGTTGCAGACCAGGTTCACCCATTCATGGCAACAGTTTTTCCTGCGGGGGATGGTGTTTACCAACAGGATAATGCACCATGTCATAAGGGTCGAATCGTCGAGGAACATTCCAGTGACTTTCAAGTCATGTCTTGGCCCCCGAATTCACCTGACCTTAATCCAATAGAGCATTTGTGGTCCTACTTGTAAAACCAAATTCGTGCTGCCACGTTACCCCCGTCGCACTGTGAGGGAATTGCAGGACCAATTGGTGTGCGCTTGGTACTAGATACCTCAGACTACATATCAGCACCTTGTGAAATCAATGCCACGGCGGGTGATAGCAGTTTTGAGGGCTAAAGGTGGTCCTACATGTTATTAGCAGGGTGGTCATAAAGTAATGGCTCTTCGGTGTATACTCGTATACAGATACAAAGTATTTTATGAGTGAATTTGATTCCATTAACAGACGCGCCAGTACTCTACATTCTTAAGATAGATTTTTTACTGCACCTCGAAGATATAAGTGCAGGAGAAAGTAACTTGATTGTAGTAAATTTTAAATATCATGAGTTGCCACGAGCATTATGTCAAATAATACTGAATACAGTTGATTTTTTTTGATGGAATAAACTACTACATACGTGCTTTGCTTAATCTAATAACGTAAAGCCACCGAGAAAAGCAAATAATCCCATTAAAAACATCGGAGTTATTGCAGCTTTGTTATTTGTGTCGGTATTTATGGTATTGTTTTGTGCATTGATTTTTTTACTGACTTGATTTTTTTCACCCCTTAAGAAAAACGGGCATTCAGCTAGTCAGAAATAGAAATGAAAATATGTTTATATTTGGTTCTTAGAAAATGTTAATATACCAAGTTGCATCATTCTCCTCTTTTTAAACTCGAGATTGTTACGTAATATAAAATGTACGATAAAGCAAAATGTAAGACAGATATTTAAAAAAAATATACAAATATCTAAAGTTTTTGAAAAACAAACAGGTTCCCTTTAAGCTCATACTCCCATTGGTACAATTCTTTTTGTTAAATGCTACGTTTAAACGTCAACCCTTACATTTCATTTGTCCTGAAAATAAAATAGCCAAGCCTTCGGCACGAATGTTTACTATTACGGTAAATGTCTTCGTATTGCTTAAAAAGATAGGAAGGGGAAGAAAACTATATGTCAGAAAATAGAGTGCCTGTAAATCGCTCCCAGAGTGACCAGAACAATTCTGACGAATAACTGATGGTTTCATCACAACGTCAAACAAATGACAACACATATTTTTCTTATTGGATAAGAAAACAACTAAAAGTAAAACCTTAAGCTGATAAGTCTGAGTCGTAGTTTTTAAGCTGTCTGAGTCTTTTTTTTTTTTTTTTCATTGGGATTTTATTGTTTTTTATATTTTAGACTTTCGAAGTATTTCGATTTAGCTTATTTTTTATTGTGTAGATAAAAGTTTACTAATTAATAATTGAATAATATTGTAAAATATTATACTTATATATTTTTCTGAAAATTAAAAAACAGTATCTGAATACGTAATATCTAAAAAAAATTAAGAGCTAATAATTAAAAAACTATTTTTGTTTAATAACAGTTGCATATAGTAAGAAAAACACATTCTAGATTTTTTGCGAATTTTAAAAAGCTGAAAAAATGTGTAACAGCTAAATAAATTTTTTTAATTAAAAATATAAAAAGTTTATTTTTAAATTAATTACTAATGACAGCATGTTAAGTTGCATTTTAGTCAGTTTAAATAGTTACAGAATGTGTAAAAAAATCAATAATTTTGAATAAAACAATAAAAATATATATTTAGTTTGATAATTGAGTTCTAAAGTAAAAAATAATTATTATCTTATAATTAAAGACTAAAATACTAATTAAAGAACATATTAAATTACCTTTTAGAGAACTATAAAAAATGAGCATCTCTCACAATTTGAAAAAGAATATAAGTTTTCTGATTAATAATTGAAGAAATAATTTAATTATAGTTTATGAAATTAAAGAGGCAACAATTTCAGAATGTATATTTGATATTAATAAAAGGTATTAATTAATAAATATAATTTTTTTTTTGTCCCGCAGTGAACTGATTGTTAAGACACGGTTCCCAGCAGATCACTGAAGTCAAGCATCACTGGCTGCGGTCAGTGTGCGGGTGGGTGACCACTTGGATCAGTCTGCGTAGGGACCGAGAGTGTGCGGTATTGGTCTTCGTAAAACTGTTCTACAGTAAAGTGCTCGACTTCACGTGCAGGTCGTCGGGCTACCGAAGCGGGGTGCCACCCCCTCTGCAGAGGATCAAAATTGTGTTGGCAGGTCTTCGGATCATTCTCAGGGATGTTTCCCAGACCGTCGCCAATAGCCCATTGTGCAGCTCTAGTGCGACGTAAATGAACTACAACAACTACAACAGTAAAATTATTTTTGGATTAATAATTCAAAGCGATTAAAAACCTATCAAGTAGCATTTTAATAATTTTGAATGAAAAATTATCCCAGATCAATAATTTATTTGATAAATAAAAAAGTTTATTTTATACGGAAAACCATAATAAAAGAACATATTTAGTTGCATATTAGTATATTTGAACGAAAAAATACTGCCTTTAGAATGTCCAGAAAGATTTTTTAAAATATGTCTTTTGTTTATTAATTTGTTGCTTTTTACGAAACTTAGGCAGAATAAGTTAAGATTAAATATTTACAGTTGTCCATAACATATTTTTTACATAATAAAACCTCTTTACAAGGACGGTTACAAAAAAGCCAGTTTACTAAAACAATTATTTCGACATAATTTATTTTAAAGCAATAATTTCCTTAAAATTTTCCCTTATCAAGAGTTCAGCTTTATTTTATATTTAATTGCGATACCAAAAGTTTTTTCCCCCGTATATTAAGAAGAATTATGTTATATAGTTTTTGATTAATTAATTGGTATTAAACAAATCTGTATTACAGCAAATAAAATTACAAGAATATTTTTTAGCAAATATCAGATGATTTTAAATTTTAATGTTGTTTCGATATGTCATTGTGTCTTTAAATTTTTCTGAAGAAGTTTTTACACAGAATTTTTTAAGTTGATTAAACGATATTCGATAACGATATAAAAATATTATTGGAAAATTCTGGGTGTTAATTCTCCAAAATAATAATATTTCGATGAGCATGACGCATTTCTTAACCGAAATCATAAAACTTATTTAGCTAAATGTATGTATTATTAATTTAAATGGGAAATATTAATTCGTTAATGTCATTTTCTATTTAAAAAAAGTTCAAAAGAAAATATTTCGTATGGCTTCCTTTAAAATACGTTTTGCTCCATTTCTTTTATGTTCTTAAATTCAGTGAATAGTGTGAGTCTTCAAATCAAAGGCGTTCTATTCACTTTTCTATATTTTTTTTCCCTTTAACAAATTTTTTTTGATCAATTTCGAAATAAAAACTTCCACTATTACTTTTATTTTTTATCTTATTTGTCTTTTCAAAAATGTCAAATACATCTCTCCACTCAGGATTTTTTCTAATTTGATCGATGAAGCTAGTTATTTACAGTTTCCTTTCTAGTTTAGCTTCTATACTTTTGGGGCCTTTTAGTTATTATTTATTTTGGGGCCTTATTTTTTACAATTAGATGAAAAAAATTTAACTTGATAAATTGATTTTGTTAAGATTGGTTAAGATGTTAAAACTGATCTTCTGTTTCTTGAAAACTACTATTGTTTCAAGGTTTTATCTTTGTTCTCATTCTTCAGAAATTATACACACTCATATAACAATTTTAAAACGCATATAAAAATACTGGATGTTTCGCAGTAGGCATACATATATATGCAAAAGTCAAATTATATCAAATCCGACACAAATTCATCTAAGATAATTCTGAAAAACTACTTTACGGCGTAGGTTCTCAAACATTTCCAGACACGGAGCACTGTTGAAATTGGTATTACTAAATACAGTTAAATGCAGTTATTTTTACAGCTAAATACAGCTGTAACTTAACACATCTACGTAGTGTAATTAGTAAATAGAAGAATCAAATACAAAGTGCAAAATCGCTTTCTCATTTACGTCAAAAGGATAGATAATTTCTCGTTTAAAAATTTTTTCATTTACGGACTAATTCATAATTGAGAACAGAAAAAATACTCGAAAAAAAATGAAATTCATGACAAATATTGTTGACTCATCATTCATTATTTTGGCACTATTAAATTTGTTACGAATTCTTATTCTGTTTTCGTTAAATACAAATTTAATGAGAAGTACGGAATTTTATGTTTATGCAGAGTATATTTGGTTGACATTCGGAGAGTGTTGTTTGGTGTTATTTTTTAAAGTAACTTATTTTATTAAATGCATTAATACATACATTTTATTAATACATTATTAAAAGCTGGTTTAATAAACATTCAACTTATCACTAAAATGTTGGCACACGTTACACCATTGATATTTAGTTTTTTATTACACATCAAAAAGACACACTGTAAAGAATTCCGGTACAAATAACGGTATAAAGACTAGCACTTTGAGTGCATTATCCGTAAAATCCATTTTAATCGAATAATATTATACCGTAATTTTTACAGTAATATTTGTTGAATTAGAGTGATTCAGTGATTTTACCGTAATTATTACTGTAAAAATTTGCAGTATATCAGATTTTTTGATAAATAAATTGTTCTGGAAATAGATTTTACCAGAAAGTACCAAAACCCTAATTGCCAATACCGTGAGAAAACACGTTTTTATAACAAAAATTTTTCTGTTATCTCAACAGACTTTTTCGGATCAGAACAGTTTTATTTGCGAAAGTTGGGGAGTAAATCAGTACACGTACCAGATATTATATATCTATAGCCAGCTTATATTATATATCTGCAGATTTTGCATTTCCATTCATCACCGGAATTCGAACCTGGGTCTCTCCATTAGGAATTCTGTATCCTATCCACTCTGTCTCCTGAGCCACTGCGACTTATATGTTATATTATGAGAAATCGTGATGGCAAGAATTTCGCTTCAATAATGTATCAATTCAAGAATAAAGTAGAATCACAGTTTTATTTATACTATGTACGAAACCATAAAGTAATTGCTAAAAAGTGAAATGAAGTATAAAATATAACCGTAAAATGATTGGAGAGAATGCAAAAAAAAATCGTTTTGTTAATAAAACGACTTTAAACTGTTGAATATAGAAATTTTGAAAAAAAACAAAAAAAAACAATGGATATTTTTTGCAATAGCGTGGAGAAGGTTATAAGTGCTGGCAAAATTAAACGAATTTTACTTAATTTAACTGTAATTTCATTAAAATAATGATAATAGTATTCTAGTCATTCTTCTATGTTTTAGAAATTAAATTTTGAAATTGAAAAAAAATCTTCAAAAGGAAAAGTTTGTTTGTTATTTAGATATTCACCCTATTTAAATTTTATTTCCTTCAATTTTATTGAATCTTCTATCAGAATATTCAAATATTTCAGATACGTGACATTTTCTCGGTGCAATACTTTTTTTTCTACTTTAAAAAACTTCAAAATCAATGCAATAATTTAAATTTTTTTTCTCAGATTATATTCTTCATTGACGAATC
Source organism: Parasteatoda tepidariorum (assembly GCF_043381705.1). NCBI lineage: Eukaryota > Metazoa > Arthropoda > Arachnida > Araneae > Theridiidae > Parasteatoda > Parasteatoda tepidariorum. The sequence continues at coordinate 77,035,168 of NC_092204.1, forward strand.
AATAAAGTAATTGATTGATTGATGATTAATTGTCTACTGTGCATCCTTTTTCAAGTACAATAGTCGGTTTAGGAAGGCTTGCATGTTGTATCTTGTTGAATGCATCGATTTTGCCTCATAACTCTTTGAAAATGAATACGTTGCATGAAAAAGGGCGAGTACAACTAAGGTTTTTGCACGCACTCATAGATTTAATTAATTATGCATTGAACTTAACCATTTAAAAACATTTTTTTAAAGCTGTGTCAAATTTACCAGTTTCAAAAAAATCAATGAAAACATTAGGCATACCTATTCTTACTAGTATTTTTTGACAGATACGGATGAATAATTTAAAGAAGGAGGATCTGAAATTCTTTGTAAACAAATGTTAGTCTAATGTTCTTACACGTGTAAAAATCAATGTTCTAAAGTACAACAAACAATCGGTGAACTTGGCGGCATTTTAGCACATTAAATAGATAGTGGTGGGTGTTTTTACATCATTTTCATTCATTCAGGGTAATGGATTCCCCTGTTCGTTTCCAACCTAAATAAAAGTTGTTTTAAAGAACCGTTGGTTCTAAAAGGCAAAATATTTGAAATTCATTACGATTATCAAATTTTAAAAAAAATGATATGTAATTCTCAAATAAACAAATTAGGAGGATGGGAATTTTTAAATTTAAATATTTTAAGTCTGGTACATATTTTGAAACAATACTTTTTTTCAACTCTGTAGAGCAGAGATTCTCTCACTACGCAAAATGGTGCAACATGTTTAAAAAAAATGGAACGACGTTGGCCCACCTAATATGGTGTCCCTAAAAGAGAGGCCAACAAAATCGCCCTGTAAATGCCTGAATTGACGGATGTTAACACAGGTGGGCATTGAAAAAAATAAAATGTTTAAAAAAATAAATTTGAGCATTGCTGAGAAAAAAGTGTGGACAAATCTACCAGAATATGGTAAAAATTATTGAGCTTCTGGCTCTATGGAAATACCAAAAAGTTCTGTAATTTTTACCGTAGCGCTTTGGTAAAATTTTTTGTAAAATTAACAATGAAATATGGTTCGATATTATGTGATAAATTTTGTTGAATATCGCAAAATCTTTCAATTTTATCATGACCCTTTAGAACTTTGCATAAAAACCATTTATTCAGTTGAATTTACTTATCAGTTTTGTATTTTAACTACATGGATAGTATTAAGAACTGTAATCTTAAAAACCAGAATTTCCGGGAAACAGTTAGTTACCTTATAAATTCCGTATATTTTGGTATTTATTACCAGAATTGTTTTTTTTTTTAACCAGAAATGTCGTTACCATACAGTAGGATAATTTTTCCAGATTTCTTTCTCCATATAGTTATGAATATATAAAATTCAAATATTATTCAAGTGATACTATTTTGACATTATGATCGTTTGCGTTCTTGGGGTGCCTAGTGTAAAATTTACTGAGTCAATCTGCAGCGAAGTCTTCTAGAATTCAAATTTGTTTGGGTTCGAAAGGCCATTCAATAAATACATGTTAGATTACCTATAATTCAAGTGTAATAATGTGCCTTAATATAACATGTTTAAAGCAAAATGTGTGAATGTTAGGTTAATAAAAATTATACACAAAAAATTTTATATTGTAAAAAATTATGTACATAATAGCTTAATTAAAGTTTTTTTACAATAATGCTTCGAAAAATTTTATAAATCCTAATACAGTCTGCAACAAAGTAAAAAAAAAATCAAAAATTAAATATTTTTATTTGTTTGCTTTTTTCAAGCTTATTTTTTTAATTTTCAGTTAGCTTAAGAGAATGATATTGAATATTTTTAAAAATCAATTCTCGCTATATGCAGACTACTTTTTCTAGTCACATTCTCATTATTTTTAGACAGTTCAGAATTTGCAGCACTTAGGGCAATTACTTTTCTGCATAAGATTTAAAGGCAGTGAGATTGTTCCTTATCTTTCATAACTGAAGTTGAAGATAAAAAAATAAAAATCTCTTTTCTTTCTTTCCCTTTTTTTTATTTTGCTTTTATTTTTTTAGCAGTTTCACCTCTTTCCTTTCCGAAACTGTGACTAAAAAAAAATTTGCAGATTTTGTGGTAATCTGTTACACGCGCTGTCGCGCTGGAACAGGAAGATTCATTTCCAGATTTTGTCATAATCTGTTACGCCGTGTTGGAAATGGATGATTTTCGCTAAACTGTAAGAAATTTCAGATCAAATTACAGTAAAGAGTACCTGCAATTAGGGTGCTGGTACTTTTTACCGTAAAATCTAATTTCTGAGCATTTTACTCATCAAAAAATCTGATATACCGCAATTTTTTCAGTAATAATTAGCTTAAAATAACAGAGTTACTCTAATCTAATAAATGTTATTGTAAAAATTACGGTATACTATTTTTACGATAAAAAGGGATTTTACGGTTAATGCCCTGAAAGTTCCAGTCTTTATGCTGTAATTTTTTCCTGAATTTTTTACAGTTAAGTCTCGTTCGTTGTAAGACAAAATAAGTTCACTTAAAAAGATAAAACAATACAACACTATCAGAAAGTCTGCCAAATATAGTCTTAAATTACAAAAAAAAACAAGCCCGACCTTCTAATTAAATTTATATTTAACGAAAACAATATAAAAATTCATAACAAATTTGTAGTCCCAAAATGATAAATGCCGAATCGACATTATTTGTCATGAATTTTTTTTCGACTTTTTTTTTCTGTTCTCAATTATGAATTAGTCCGTAAATGAAAGCATTTTTAACGGGGAAATCATCTATCCTGTATTGACAATGAGAAAATGACCTTGCACTTTGTATTTTGTTCTTCTGTTTACTAATTACACTACATAGTCGGCGGCTCTTACTATTTTATAATATTGAGGAAAAAAATTATCCCTTAAACAAAACATTTTTTAAATTTTATTTTCAGTTTTTGATTATGAACCATGTAAAACAAAATTAATACTCAACTTTTCAATACATATTCTATTGAATTTTATTTGCTTGAGTTGAAAATTGATGTGCTGGAAAGAGAATTTTTATTTGTGTACCGTCATGTGGGGCTACTTTTTGCAGCGGGGGCTACTTTTTGCAGCGGGGGCTACTTCGTGCAAATTCGAATTTGGCACTTTTCAAGTGCTGCTATTCAGTATTATGTTTTTTTCACGTTAAAAATGTGTGGAGTTTGAGGATACAAGACTTCTTTATTACTAAAAACATTTTTTCGAATTTTAAAACAATCTCAGAGTGTGTTTTGTTTATCCAATGTCAACAACTTTCCGAGAACGTCGGACGTCGAAAAGTGTGCATGGAAACTTTTGCTGTGAAATGCAAAGACGTTGATAAAACAATTGTCGTTAGTGCAAATTTTTTTACTTATTATGTTAATAAACAATTATATCATGTTAGCGTTAAAAAAATTGAAAATTAATAACAAATAAACGGAAAATGAAAAAAAACGCACTGTGGGGCTACTTTGTGCAAAGTTTCATTCGTTTTTTTTTTCGACAGAAAAATTGTCAGACGTTAAAAAAAAATACCTGGAACGAGAAACTACCGTGATTACACTTTAGAAAAGCTGCAACAATGTTTGCAAGCAGTATGTCGATAGCAGAAGTTTCTCGGAAGTACAAAATCCACAGAAATACTATCTCTAATAAAATTCACAAGAAACACGTGAAACTTCCTGGTAAACTATTATTTTTCTTCTACAAAGATTTTTCTAATGAATTAATCAAACGATTTAACACATAAAAATATATTTTATAGGACATCAGGTGATTTTGACAGAAACTGAAGAGCAAGTTCTGTCATGTTCATTCAAGGATGTTATGTTCAAATTTAACAATATTATAAATGTTAATGAATATGTAATAATTATTATTTTTAAAATTTCATCCATTTCAATGTTTAAAAATGTATATGGTTTCCTTTTGTTTAAACTCAAATGTTTTGAAATAAACATTCTTTTTAAGAAAAAATTCTTTAAAAAAAATGGTTTTTTAACGCTGAAAATTATTTTCAAACTAATATCTTTACATATCTTGATGTTTTTGTCTTTAAAAATGTCAACAATTAACTTTTTTAACAATTTTATATCAATATTTTACTAAAAACATGATTATTAAACTGAATTCCTATCGCTGCACAAAGTATGTTTTGACTTATTATTTGTAAATATTACATACAAATAATGCCAATATTGATCAAATTCACTCATCTGAGTCCAGTTATGAATGTAATATCGATAAATTTTACAAAAGTTTGAATTAACATAGTTTTTTTACACGTCAAAGTTCAAAAACTGCAAAATCCTGAACAAAGTAGCCCCACATGACGATACTTAAAACGAATTTTATTTATCGAAATTCCAATTTATTTGGAATTTATTGCAATTTGAAAGAGTTTTTTTTCTCACTATTTTTTTAAAGTAATGACTATTTATTGATAGCTTTGGGAAAATTTATTTGTCTCTATCGAAATCTTTATTTGGCGATCTCGTACTTGAAATAACAACAAAGAAATAAGAACAAATAAAAAGAGAGATGTTGCCGGGAATAAATCTTAATATTAGTAATGAAATATTCAAAAGTATGAAAAAAAAATCGTCTCTCAATAGAAATAAAAACGTTGAATTATTAACTGGTTGACTGGTGTGAATTGTTATACTGTTATTAAGTTACTGTTTGGTATCGTTAACCAGTAAAACGAATTCTTATTAATTTATTTCATTGACTTACATAGTTTTAATAATTGCTAATTTTTATACCTAATTCTCATTATTTTCATGTCAATAACAATTGATCATTTTTTTAAATTCAGTTAANTTTCGTTTGCATAAGAAAGAATATCAAGCATTTTTCTTTTTTAAATTTAATTAGCCACAATAAAGAAGGAACGTTGCAATGCTACGTGCTACATTAACGACGTCTCTAGAGTAGCTGAATGACGGTTCATATAGTAATCGCAGGTATTAGTCTCATACAACAACGCCCCCTATAGTTCGTTGCGTCGCGAATTAAAAAAATGTTCTTTATTTCTGCTGAAAACTTCAACTTTAAAAAAAATAATGAATGAGAATCAATCTCGAGTTCTGGTGAACAGAGTTAAAACATAATTTGTATGCAAAAATAGAGCGCTTATCATTTAAAAGGTACTCTGTTTGTGTTGAGTTGTTTACGAATTAGTATTTGCTAAGTTGAGTTAAATAAAAGGTAAGAATTGAAACAAGAACAGAAACATTTTCTGGTAAATTTTTGAGTTAAAACATAACTGTTTACATTTCTAGAAAGCCTTGCAAATTGCAACCATTCAATACATTAAATAAATAAAATATGATCCATCAGTAAGACAAGGCAAATTTAGCTTTATTTTCTTATGTTTCAAATCTTTCTTATTTTTGTTTTGAATCTTAAACCATTATTTTTTCTTGTAGGAGTTTCTTCAGATATTAAGATGTTTTTCAGAGTATTATGCCCTTAAACTATAAAAAACATTCAACATCGATTTTGAGAAATGGAAAATATGAAGCAAGTTTAAAATATAATTTATCTAGAGCATTTTAAATAAAACATGCTTTTCTAAAAGCTTTTAGAAATGCTTATTTTACTTTATATTCTGCGAGAAATAGCTTTTATATTTGCTTAAATATTAAATAGAATATATGAATCGATAAAAGTCAATAGAAATGTTTAAACAATTTTGTAAATACTAAAAAAGAATATTTTAAACAAGAAATTTATAAAAAAGATATTTATATTTGCAGAATCTTAAGTAATTATATTATTGATAAATTAAAGCTCTTATAAATAGCAAAAGGTATGTATTGCAATTGGCTGCATTTGAGAAGAATAAGGCATATATTAACTTCCTAATCTAGAAGCTACGTTTTTAAATCTAGCTTGTTGGATTTATTCGATTTAATTAAATATTTATCAGAACGTTCTTTCTAATATAATTCCTTCGTGGGGAATTCTTTTGAACTGGGGCTCGTAAGGTAGATTTTTTTACGTTTCTGACTGATTATCTTTTCTTTGAAGTTTAAGGTACTTTAAAATTTAAGGTATTTATTTTGCTATTATTTTTTATTTGATTATAATACTAACTATTGTACTTTTAACTTGATTATTATACTACACAAATAAAGATATCTACATTTAACAGAAATATATATATGTTCATGTAATAAAATAAATCATTTTATGTGTTTATGTATTCAATGCTGTGATAGTTCAAAATTAGAGAATATTGACATTATTTGGTTAATGACAGCATTCAAGTACTAGTAGCTATAGTGTAAGTTCATAATATTTATTACTCATAATTATTTAATGAATTTTTACTTACAAAAGGAAATATTGACATTCCAAATTGTAGTACTACCATCAGTGCATACTGAAAGCGAAATATGCATATGTCAATGCGCATTTTACTAATGTAGTTCCATGACATTTAGGACTGATTACACTGGGAAACAAATTTTTGTTACAGTTTTACAAATATTTGATCTTGCTTAATTCGGGATCCGGGATTTCCAATCTGATATTAATTTTGCTCTTAATACTACGGATTTTTAAAAAAATGTCATATTTATTCTATTTTTTGTACAAAAAACAGACTAAATAAATAGAATATAACAGGGCGTCATGAAATATTTCTAGAGGAGTTAGGTCACATCATCAGGATTAAAATTGCATTTGAATCTATGCATGAAAATGCCGTCAAATGTGACTACTTGTGCTTCCCTTCTTGTTCATAAGCACGTGAAGAAACAGTTTATAATGAGGAATTGCACCTAGCGGCGTAGGACGAGTATGCTATTTTTAATTTTAATTCTGATCATGTGCTATGACTCCCTTAGAAGTTTGTTACTACTTTTATGAAACCATCAGTCAGATATAACGTATAAAGTATGTGAAACCTCTAAAATAATGGTTATTATTAACTATTATTTAAAATGAAGGTGTTATTAAAATGTTTAAACTTCTCATTTTCACTGTAAAAAATCTGTTAAATTTACGAAAAAAAACTTTTATTTAGTGTGGCAGTCTAAAAGCTTTTATTTCACAGAAAATTACTGTTATTAGGCAAATAAGGAATTTCTGTTATTCTAACAAACAACGTTATTTTAACAAACTCTGTTATTTAACAACAAAAAATAGTTATTCTAACAAAAACTGCTATTTAACAAAAAATGTAAAGATTAACTAGATTAACTTAACATAAATGTGGTAGGTGCGTGCGCAGAGGAACATGCTTGCGATCTGTCAACGCTGGGATTCGAACCCGACGAACTACTGGAAAAAAAGCGCTTTTTCCCTAGAGGTACAGCAGTTTGAGTGTCTTAGTATGAAGGAAAATCTTAAACTATTTTTTTTCTTGAAAATTTTACTTATTGTGATATAAGTATAAAAACTTTTAAAACTGTTTAGCCCACCCGAATAAAAACGTCCGGCAACTTAACTTACAAAAACCTTATATCTAAAGAAATTAGATAATAATAATCAGGTAGAGTATCAAGTTTCTAATTTAAATCGTAGTTTTATTCATATGATGATAAAAACCATAATATAATTACTGAAAAATGAGAGCAAATATAGTAAACAATAGCAAAATGGTTTGAAAAAAAGTAAAGTTATCGCACGATAAGTAAAACTGCATGGCAAAAACTAAAATTTGAATTGACGATTTTAATCCGTTTATGATTAGGGTAAAAAACAAAGAAAAACTGTTTTGCTAACAAAACAAACAGCTTTAAACCGTGAAATACACAGGAAAAGTCAGTAAAAAGAACGAAGATTTTTTATCGTGTACAAAGTTAACATTTAAAATTTAATTATCAATTTTCTTAATGGCAATTTTCTATTTATAAGATCCCGAGAGTTTCTAATTATAAGTTTTGAAACAGATTCAAATAATTCAACAGTTGTTCAAGAATCAATTAGGTTTCACCATTCTTAGATCGCACATCCTACTCAATAAATTTTTTGGAATTGCCTAAAAAGAGACACACAAAAATGTTCCAAATGAATGGAGTGGGTGTCGAAGCATAATTTGTAGTTAAATTTATTTCTAAAACTTTTTACGATTCTAGAAATTGAAGAAAAAATATTCATGATATTTAATTTCATTACTAACGAGTTCTCAACAAATAAAATATTTCAGTATTTTAAATTAATTAAATGCATCTTTTTTTCTAAATTCTGTTGGTTTTAATTCCTATTTAAATTGTCTAAAAAATGTTTTGTTTTTAACTCGCAAAATTATTTCATTAAGTACATCAGAAATGATTCATTTGCTAAATTAATTTCATTTAAAGTTAGGAAATCATAAATTTATTGCAATACGTTAATGATAATAAATAAATTTATAACAAATGATTAAACACAAACATATAAAAAGGTGATTTATAATTTATGTATTATTTTATTATTACTGACTAATAAAATCATATATGTAAATTGCTATTGTTAATATTAAATGTTTGTTTCATTACTTTTTCAAATAAATATTAAATATTATTATTTTGATTGCTGATAAATAATATCTTATATTTAAATCATTGTTGCTGATATTAAATATCTATTGCATCGCTTTCAAAGATAAGTATCAAATATTAAATAATAATATTTAATAATTATCATTATTATTATTACCATTATTATCATTATTATTTTATCATCATTATTATCATTATTACTATTATTATTTCTACGAATAAATTACGCCACATATTTAAAATATTGATATTAAAGGCTAGTTACATTACTTACACAGATAAATATTAAATAATTTTATTATTATTAGCATCAAATATTATTGTTATTATTATTTATTTAATTGTCTTTTTATTCATTATATTTAGAAAATTAGATATTTCTTACATTAATTTTAAAGGAAAATATTAAGTAATGGTTTTATATATTTTTTAATTTATACTCGATATTCGCTGTAGTATTAAATTTATAGAGAAATATTAAAAGCGTTATCATTTATATTCAATATTCCTTTTAAAAATATCATAGATAAATATTAAATGGTTGAATTGTGTTTTTCATTATCTATATTCAATGTATTCGCTATTTTTTCTATAAATTTTACTAATAAATTTATTAAGAGATTGATTAATATTTTTTTTAAGTAAAAATATTTAAATCTTAATTTTTTTTATACTCTCTGAATTTCAGAGAAAATACCAATCACTTCAAAATAGGTTCTATGTTGAAAATATTTCAGTCAGCCATGTCTGTGTCTTTCGCCTCGTCAGCCGAGTTGGCGACACTGTCGGATATCCAGGTTTCCGGAGTCCGGAAACAAACTTAGAAAAAGTGGCGGGCAAAAGGATGATTTTCTTTTTTCTATCGAGCTTCAATTGGGCGTTTTAATGCTTACTTTCTTCTCCTACTTCGTGACTTATTGAATACATTTAGACAGGATATCTTCAATTGCATTGAGGAAACCAAACCAGATAATAATGTATCAACTCTATTAGTTAAAATCTATCTCAATTGCTCTATATATCAGTCAGATTAGTTTAGTTTAAATAAATGTTTTACGAATGAATTCTGCAGCTAATGTAATAATTGTACGCTACTTTTGGTGGTGCTTGTAAAAGGTTTAAATTTATCCAACTCAAATAAAATTTTAAAGTTAAAAAGTTACAATTATTTTTTGCATATTATTTTTTTTTTTATATATCCAAAGTTTTTTAAAACCATTTATTATCCTGAGTGGAATAGCTGGTTGCATATTGGATTTGCCACAACAACCACTGTTTAGTTTCATGCATTTAACTTTTGATTTCAAATCCAGAGAAGACCAGGAAAATCAAATTTTGTGGTAAATCCGCCTTCGTGTAGATTTTGCTACTTTTGTTTTGTTTTGTAACACAGTTCAATGTTATAATAATGTACGGAGCTTTATACGCGCAATGAAATCAAAGTGTTTATCATTTTGTGATTTGGTATATCCCTACTTGGTACATTTGGTACTACTTGGTATCCCCTTTGGTACATTCTTTCACTTTACTTGACCAGTAAATATTAAATGTTTGAAATTGCAATTTATTTTTAACTTTAAGTACACTGAGAGCTTGTTTATTAAAGAGGAATGCTTAAAAAAAGATTCTTCTTCTAGATTTCACATTAAGCCTTATTCTCCATACTCATTCAATGATTGCATGACATTCTACAAACGTTTCTGCTAGTTAAAAAAATATTATTTTTAATAAAGATTAATTTAAAGCAACTATTTGCATCACGTTTCACAAACTCCTTCTTTTCGGGACTTGTGTTCTAACACACTCAAAATTGGATCAATGTTGAAGTTGATTCGTGCTATCTCAATGGTTGATTCATGCTATCTGATGATGGTCTGTCTTGATAGTACCATCAAGAAGTAAGATGGTTTTCGATAGACGCTTATGGTGGTAACCATCTTATTCATGCTGGTCCATCATAGATAAGCCATCAAAGATACAGAAAATTCGCATTAGTGTTTAAGGTTGTAATATTATGTTTTAGCGTTAAACCACAATTTTGCAGTAAATAACGTGATCAGAATCTTGGGATTGGATAAAACTCCCGAAAATAAGATGTTTAGAAAACCAAGATACAAATAGCGCCACTAAATAAATCTTTATTACAGTATTTTTTTAATAACTTAGAATTACTTAACCCAACTGCTCAAAAAAAATTAAGAAACTACTCTAAATGCTGTGAGTCTAAGGTTGATCTCATAAATGATCTTTTTATCCTGCTATGAAGCTACTCTAACTTCTCTATTCATTAACTCATTTTTATTTATTTTTATTTTATATATTTATTTCATTTATTTTGTTTATCTTATTCATTCATTTCTTTTTTTGATGATGCATTCTCCCATGAGTATTTTTCCATTGATTTCCATAAAATCCATATTACTAAAAAGCAAAAGGAATTGTTCTAAGAAATGGCGAATGCAAAGTTTTCTTAAATAGCTTTTTCCCTGCATTCTAACTAAAAGAATATCAATTTGAACAATGTACCAGAAATGGGTCTTACATACTTACGCATAAATCTACATTTCCGGAGCACTGACCATTACTTTTATTTTAAGATAATTTAACCTCCTTTTAGATAAGCAAGAACATTTTTTTCAATGTATCGGATTTCCGAGTGATCAATTCTCTTTCCTATCATTGAAATGGTCATCGACCTAAGCAAAATCATTTAAATGTATTTATAAGCGTAGAACGTACAATCTATGTTACTCATAAAACGTTTAGATTAATCAAATTACACGATATTTATCTCAGTTATTCGACAACGATTGATAAACTAAATCAGTTTTTTTGTTATTTTCCAGGCAACATTTATTGCTCAATCAGATTTCAATAAATATTTTTCAAACGTTATTCATTAATTATTTAATTCAAGCATATGTCCCACCTTTTAAATTTAGCAACAGCTATATCATGAACTTTTAAGTATCAATTGATGGTAGCATTTTTTTGTCTCATCATATTTTCACCAACGACAAAAAGGAGCGAGATTTAATTAATGATTTCGAAGAAGATGAGTGATTGTGAAATTGCGGGGATATCTCATTAAACCAAGAATAAATAAGCACATTCTTTCACCATTTGTCACCCAAAAACGTAGGACATTAAAAGGAAAATCCCTCCTTATTCACCTGATCTTAATTACGATCGTAATGAATTCTGTTCTCGGCAAACCACTTTGAATTCAAAAAAAAAAATCATTTTGTGGGAGAAATCAGAAATGCTTTTGCTGTTTTCTTTGGGAAAATTCTCACAATTTCTGCACAGAAAAGGAATTTGAAAGTACTTAAATACTCGTGAGAAAGTAATAAAAATTGATGAAAAGTAGTTAATGATTAATAAGTAAATTGTATGAAAATATCAGGAGCTGAATTATTTTTTTTATCAGGAGTGAACCTTCATATGATGCAGTTACCTGACGATCTACCAATGCTGTAATTTAAAACTACAGAAGTCATCACATGCCTCAACAAATGCAGTTTATTTCAAGTTGATAACAATTTTTTTTAATTAGAAACTTTTTTGAAATCTTTTTCCATAAAACTTATTTTTCATATGCAAAGCATGGGCATAAAATATTGACCAAATTTCAAAAAAAGTTTTTTTTCCCTATAGTTTAACGATATGAAGAAAAATCATTATTCTTAATTTCTTAGACATGTTTTTTTAACATTTCAATATGTTTATTTTAGTATATAGTAAAAAATTCCGAATCAAATTACAGTAAAAAGCAGTGACACTATGTGCGCTGGTTCTTTTTGCCGTAAAATTCATTATTACTGCAAAATTTTACGGAATTCTGATATATCGTAATTTTTTTTATATATAATAAGATTTACTATAAAATGACTAAATCATTCTAATTAAATAAGGTTGTAAGACTTAACTATAAATAACGTTATAAAACTTGTTTTCGTCGGGGTTTACCATAAAAATTGAGGTATAAAATTTCACGGTAAAAATGGAATTTACGGTATTTTAGAGGTGCTGCATTCGGGAGCCTGAACTTTTAACTTCAATTTTATTCGGAATTTTTTACAGTGTACGACTAACAGTATGAATTTACGCTTTCATTCAACGCACCAGAAAAAAAAATTTATATCTATATTTACAAAGAAAATTATTGAAGGAGAATCTATTCCTTTTTCTCACCAGAATTATACTAAAAAAACTATTTATTTACCTTATTTATAATATATACCTTAAAACCTTATTTAGTTATATATTGCCTGTAGAACTGCATATTTTGTCTAAGTCTTATATGCATAAACATTGTTATAAATTTTGATACAAACATTCTAATCTTGTAATATTACAAAATCTTTTTATGAACATCTGTAGAAATCTTTTAAAAATAATTCTTATTTTGAAAAGCATTGTTTCCAATAAATTTCATTGAGAACTTGAAACAAAAATCGTAATCTTATCATTGTTTATGTAGAATATGAGTTAAAGCAACAACAGCATCTCATTTAGTAATACGAATTAACATGAAACCAAAATAAAAAATGAAAGATTAAAAACATGAGAAAACAGCGATTAAAAAATATTACTTGTTTACCAATTGTCACTAAAATTTTTAATTTTAATGCTTAACTTTATTATAACCCTCTTTTTAATATCGCACAATAAAATAAAAATAAAATTTCTCAGTACATATTTTAGTTTCTTTTCCTGCGATTATAAGAAGATTTTTGTACCGCCATCTATTGTTTGGAATTGAAAATAATTTCTAGCGCATATACATCACAAAAATTTCTAAAAATAATAATATTTTCTACGCATTTGCAATTTTACCCAAATAAAAACATATTTTTCAACATAATGAAATTTATGTATTGAAGTTCATATGTATAATATAATTATGCCTTGATTTTTTTACAACTTTGTAAATCTGATTCAATTAAATATAAAATTAGTAGCATTCATTTTCACCATTTTCTGTAAATTGTACTTTTCTTAATGTCGCCCCCAATAATAAAAAAAAGTAGTTTAAATAAGGGCGAAATTTCCCCTCGCCACCTTGCCATTGGCGACCGAATATTTACGGCTAGAGAGTAAATAATAAAGTTTGACTCGAGAATAACTCTAAAACGACAGATAATTTTTCTCAAGAGCAACAGTGTTAAACTCGAGAATAGTAGAGTTTGACTCCAAAATAACTCTAGAACAGAGAATTTTATTCAAGAGCAACAGAATTAAACTCGAGAATAATAGATTTTGACTAGAGAATAACAGATTCAGAGCGTTATAGAGTTTGAGACTGGGGCTGCAATTGACATATAATATTAGTGATATTTGAATTTTCTGATAGTTTCCTTATTTTAATAACTTTTAATGATATGTGGATGATATATCCAATGAGGACTTATTTGAATTTTCTGATAGTTTCCTCATTTTAATAACTTTTAATGATATGTGGATGATATATTCAATGAGGACTTATTTGAACATTATTTCAAGTAAACATTAGCATCACTTTGCAATAAGTTTCTACACTCTCTTATTGTTTTAGACACCAAAAGTTCTTTATACTTCACCTGTTAGCACTGTAAAAATTAATCATATTTTTTCGCAAAAATAGTGGCAAGGAAAAATTTTATTCTACATTCTAGCTAGTACCTTTAGAACTGAAATTTAATGCCATGGGTTTCACAATATAATCTAATAAACTGAACTAAACTCAGTGGCACGACAGTCCATAGAGGGCCATGGCCTACTGTGTCCATCTCAGTTTTCTTGACCTTAGGCTCTGGGGTGCAGGAGCAGATGTTCTGGTTAAGTGGTTAACCGAAAGCGCAACCCCCAATGTTTAGTTCCCAAGCAAGCTTGATACTCATTTCATAATGTAATAAATATAATCTAAAAATAAATTCAATCTTGCTACTAAATTGCTCATGGAATCATCACAATCAGGTAGACTTGAATCAGCAAATCGAAATCATTTGTTTACAGTAATTTATTCTTTCAAATGAAATAATGATTAGCATCACATATCCTCCTGTTTATCATCCGCCGGATAAATATTCTTAATTTATTAAAATTTGATTTAAGTGCAGTTGACGCGATATCTAACGTGTTTTTCACTTTGATAATAAAATGATGATTCTTCTGACTTTTGTCTAGAGCTTCTATCAAATTTAAATGCTTTTTTTTTAAATCATTTGATTTTGTTCAAAAGAGCAGCAAAAAAAAAAGTAAATCTCTAGTTAAATTTGCCAATTTATACATTTTTCTCAACATAGCAGTAAAGTATTAAAAACACTCTACAATGAAAAGGCATTATTTTTAATACTTTTTGTTAAAATAAGAGTTTTTCAGTGACAATTATTAAGTGTTTGGAGAAGATATGCGTTTTATAGTATTTTAAATCAATGAATATAAATACTATTTTTTTCTAGTGCGAATTGTTAATTTTTATCTAAAGTATGTAATCATTGAAGAATATTTATTTTAAACATTTGTTAAAACTGTTTTAAATAAATTCAAATATTTATCTTTGAGTCATGAGAATTATATTGTAAACATGAATTCATAAATGATAAAAATTACCCTTGAAATATTTACTTTTTACCAATAGTAATTTTTTGCTGTTTATAACAACAATCAATTGAAAAATGAAGCTGTGGTTAGAAAAACATGAATTTATAAATGCGTGGTTTATTTGTTTTGCTATTTAATTCTTTTTGATTACTTTAAAACTTAACTAAAATAATGATTCATTTTTTCTAATAATCTGTGACAAATTGTTTTTTTACGCAGCACATATTCCAATTAATCTGAATAGAGATTTAATTTCCAATTTATGGAACTGGTACAATAGTGGTGGCGATAAGGGTTCCACAACTTCAAAGTATAAAGAGATTTCCATAAAATTCAAACAACTTTCAAATTAAGAAAGAAGAATAAATAAAAATCAAACAGTAATGAAAGAAAATAAAACCTAAAAAATAAAATGAATTTCTACAAGTTTTTTATCTTTAAAAAAATATACATTATTTGTGTCAGGTCTCTGTGGTATTTGTCGCAGATACCTTTCTAAAAACATCTTTGAAAGATATAAACCCTTGTTCAAGATGGCACTTAAGTTGATTTTTGTTCTATTATAAGAGCACGATAATATTTATTTATTAGCGATAATATTTTTTTATTAAAATTTAAAATCTGAATCATTTGAGTTCTTGCGAAATTTCATGGAGAAAAAATAATCTGGCAAAATGACCATACTGTATGGTAATGAAATTTTTGGTAAAAAAACAAGCATAATTTTGATTATTATAACCTGAATATACTGTATTAAAACCATTCATTTGATAATTATATAATTCATTTGATAATTTTTATTATATCTTGACGATTTTCCTAATATTTAGGTTTACAAAATTATAGTTCTTATAACTTCACATTCAGTAAAAAATACAAAACTGAAAATTAAATTCTATTGAAAAAATAGTTTTCATGACATGTTCTTAGGTACCATAATAATATTACCAAATTTCAAAACATTTATCAAATTTTATCACTTATTATAAAATCATATTTTATTATTAATTTTACCAAAATCATTACCAAAGCGTTTTGGTAAAAATTACCGAGATTTTTGGTGTTTCCAGAGCTAGGAACACGGTAAATTTTACCATACTTTTTTTTTCAGTCTGAATTTTTTTAAATATAGAAAAAGTATTTTGCTAAATTCTGTTTTTTTACATTTCAGATCTGTAGGTTTAAAGGCGCTGGCGCCAATGCCGATTGGCTATGTTGTTATCCTCTGTATGTTCCACTGCATTACTGCTTTCCTTCAAGGTGAGTTAATTACATGTATTTATACATATTATGCAACAGTATTCGATTGTATTTTGATATCACAACTTGTTGTACTATAATGACACAACATTCGTCTTCATCATCAATGACTCGACAGCCCAGGGTGGGCCTTGGCCTTCTCAAGAAGTTTTTTCCAGGTTAACCTTCTTTTCGCTAGTGTTTTCCAATTTTTAGTTTGTAAGACCATAATGTCTTTCTCTAGGCCATCAATCCATCTCAAATTCCGCCTGCCTCTTTTTCGTGTGCCAACTGGACTGGCATTGAAAACTCTTTTTGTGGTACGGTCATTAACGTGGCCTGTCCATTTTATTCTTTGTCGTTTAATAAAGTTAATAATGTCAGGTTCATTAGATGAGTGATAAAGCTCTAGATTTGTGTATTGTGCTGTTATCTAGTGAAATTTCCAAAAAGTTATGAAGCTCCTACCTTGGAAAAAAAATCAGAAACAGTTTGATATAAAAAAGAAGTTACGTTAATAATGTGGATCATTATTATATTGTAACAAACCCTTCATTTAGATAATGATTTGGATCGATTTTAATTTGTTTTGATACTTTTCACAGTCAGTACATTTAATTCTCATGATTTTCAATCGCACAATTCATTTTGAATGAAAATATGTTACTTATCTTAAATTATTCAAATTCTTTTAGAATGCATTTAAAGAATAGAGAAGAAAAGAAACCTCTTTTCATCTTAATAATTACAAAAAAGCGGTACCTTTATTAGACGTTTGATATTTTGAAATAGTTGGAATACTTAATTTTTTTCTCAATAAAACTGATTAAAAAAATAAATACACCAAGAACAATGTGTTAAAGGCTAATTAATGAAAATACTTCTATTTTAAATGTAAACAGTAGCATTAGAAATACTTTAAGACTTAATTAAAAAATATTCGAGCAGGATAAGCAGCGTGACACTGAAAAAAAATATATAATCGATTCTTACAATTAAGTCCTTTACAAATCGACGGTTTTTTACAATTGATTTCAAACTATTATGAATTTAGCAAAGTTTATTGCTGTATTAGCTGTATAATTAGAAATATTCATGAGTTTTTTTTCCAACTTTTATCTTTAGATTTTTCACTATTTTCGCTAATTAATATTTCACTATTTTCGTTCATTAAATTTCATTATTTTTGTAAAAGTCTTCACTTATACATAAGGTGTCAATTGAAAATTAATATGAAAGGAAATTATCTTAAATGGAATTAATCAATTTAATTGCGTAAATAAAGTGTTTTGTTTGGACATTAATTTTTTAACCAGTAAACAGAGTAACTTCGAGCAAAACAGAGAAAGTGTTTATAAATTAGATATCATTGCTCCATATCTCCATTTCAAGTATTTAAATTAAATAAAAAGAAATATATATATAAATACTAAATTTTATTAAATTGCATCAATGATATGACGAGTATTTAATTTTTATAATGACTTATTATTCTTTAGATAGTAAGAAAAATCCTATGAAAGCAGAAAAGGGGCTATGCTGATAAATTAGATTACATTACTTCGTATCATCAAATTAAATGAGGATGAAATGTAAAAATTTGAAAAATATTAAAGCCATTGATAATTGGTATCAATTTAATCAAATGTTAATTTTCTATCAACGGAATAGCGGGAATTGAATTTTTGCTTAATAATAATTTTAAAGTTGTTGAAATAAACTGTGCAAAACAAAACAAAATGTTGATAAATTAAGCGACATTATTAGGAGCATATTCAATTTAAATACAAATAATTTGTTTTCTAAATAAAGCATAAAAAGTGAAGAGATATACAACAGTCGAAAACAATTTCAATATATAGCCTCATTTAATGATTGAGAATATAATTTTTATAAAATTTCAATATCAAGGTCCTACTGTATATAAGGAAAATTTTAAACTATACGTAGACTACAGAAATTCTAAAATGTAAATTATAGAAATTCTAAAATGTAAGCTATAGAAATTCTAAAATTAAATGTAGTTTAGGATGTGCTAGGATATTAGTACAGGAATAGTAGAGAATCTGTAATTAAATATAGTATAGGATATGTAAATTGTTATTGTTGTTGTTAATTTACGTCGCACTAGAGCTGCACAATGGGCTATTGGCGACGGTCTGGGAAACATCCCGGAAGATGATCCGAAGACATGCCATCACAATTTTGATCCTCTGCGGAGGGGATGGCACCCCCGCTTCAGTAGCCCGACGACCTGCGCGTGAAGTCGAGCACTTTACGGTAGCACAGTTTAACGGGGACCAATACAGCACACCCTCGGTCCCTATGCAGACTGATCCAAGTGATCACCCACCCGCACACTGACCGTAGCCAGATAGGATATGTAAAACTCAGACAATCAATTTTAATATAACTGTATTAAAAATAAATAATGAAACAAAATATAACAAATAATAATAACAGCAGATCTTTTATTAATAAATTTGATTCGCTTCAACAAAGTGGCCGCATTTTCCAACGATGCAGGGACCCGAACGCTTTCATCAATAGGCAGTAAATCTTTAATCTATGCCGTACCTGTAAAAGCGATTGCTTCAGAGAGCCCAAATTTGTGCACAACGATTGTGCGCAGATAGAACAAGCGATTTCATACAGTTCTAGTCCTTGCTTAAACAGCTCTAGTAGAATAACACGTATCTTGCTTAGCATTGTAAAAAGATCAGAAAACAATGAGTAAACTAAAACGTATCTATCTATGTATAAAAATGAATGTCCGTCTTGTGTATGTGTCCTTTATAGTCTTTTAAACCATTCAGCTAAAATCAATGAAATTTGGCATGCAGATAATTCGAAGCATGAGGAAAGTCACTGTCGACATTGGAACATTTACAAAAAGCGGTTCGAACAAAATCTTTCGGTTGCCTTTATGAAATTATTTCAAGTAAAATGCCAAAGAATAAAAAATACAATATTTTAAATAGAAATACAATAAACAAATTATGAAAAGAAGCAATAATAAAATATTATATTAATATTTCCGATCACGTTTTTCAAATCAAAATAAAATAATTAATATTTTTAATAAAGAAATATATTTCCCTAATAACCATTTTCCACGCAGTTTCTTTAAGTTTTGACTTCAAAGTAAACCATAATTTATTTTATTTTATTCATTTTCAGCTTATGTATATAGACCAAAAACGAATTTATAACTTAACTAGATGTAGTACAAGGGGTGCAAATTCACTCGTCGGGCATCAAATATATATTAATAAATGAATCTTCATAAATAAATATTCATACTAATAAAAATATATTGAATAGCTACTAAATATCTGTCTATATAGTATAGTTAGCTATTCAATATTTCAATACATATTTATAAGATCTTGAATAGCTGATATCATGAATAGCTAACTAATAATAATACATTGAAAAGCTAACTATTTTTAACTTAAATACCTAAAAATGGTATTTTATAACTTTCACATTTACAGTAATAAACATTATTTATAAAGTCAGAGTTCCGCCGAATAAAGATTGATTTATAGATCCGCAACCGATAAAAATTGGGAACCCCTGATTTAAACCATTAATATCGTTAAAAGTCAGAAATTAAAGTTTTTATGCCTTTATTTCAACAATTTAATACCATTTTTTTAATAATTTTATGCAGGTTTAAATTTAATTTCAGAGATAAAGAAGTTGACTTGACTTTTTGATTAGGATTTCCTTATAAAAATTCCATATAAGCCTTTTTAATGTACTTTATTGGTATGAAAACACATAATAAATTAATTCAATTAATCATACATGTGAATATTTAATTTATGAGAGTAAACCAAACGTCGGTAGAAAAAGAAAATCAAGTGTTTGAAGACAATTTTCAATTCTTTAGTCCGACTATTCTCTCCTCTGATGAAATTTTTAAAAAACTAATGAACAAATCGATTTTATATACAGATTTAATTTAATTAAGATGTAAACATTCTGTACCCAAACTTGGCTTATTTACCCTCGCTAAATTTTACCCTTTGGAAATTCCTGGAAAGGATTTTCTAATTAGATAAAATCATAAAATCTTTAGGATAAAAGACGTCTTTGGTTAGATATCCGTTTGGTACTGTGGGAGTTAGGGTTTAGGAATTCTTCGAATAAATGGTCTGGCTAAACTTTTACGACCTAATTAATTAGTTGCTGATATAAGAGAAATATTGAGAATAGTTTATTAATTCGTGTTAAAGAAGCTCTAATTAAATTTTCAAAGGTGACAGTTATAACACACTCGGTTATAAAATTTTAAGATTTGATTATCTCCGGAATAATCAAATAAATTTTCTTGTAATTTGGTTTTGAAAATAGTTTGATTTAATACAAAATAAGCAAATAAAAATAACCATATAACTGTTATAATAGTTACTAATAATCATCCGCAACACGTATTGGAGTTAAAAGACATAAAACATTCATTATTGAATTAAACAAAAAAAAAGGGGGACTTCCCGGAAGCGAATTTGCAATACAGAGGCCTTCAAGGACTCGCTTTTTTTCGTTGAAGATTTTGATCTTGGCTGTAGTTGGTCCCAATTACAATACAAGCTTTTATTTCTTTTAAAATCTCCTACCTGTACCAATACAATGTCAAAAATTTTTTTTTTTTAATTAAAAAAGCGCTTAACAGGGGAGAGAGTCAAGAAACGCTGCTGGATTAGAAAATCTCTCCCTGGAATATAGTCTCCTCTCAGTCTGTTTTCTATAATAGAAAAGTTTTGAGCCGCGATGGCTCAGGGGATAGAGCGTTCGCCTTCCAAGGAGGTGAACTGGGTTCGAATACCGCATCCGGCTTGCATCGACCACAATGCTGACGTGAAATATCCTTGGTGGTAGAGACGGATCATGGGTTAGAGTCCCTTTGCGGTCAAAATAACCGTGGAAGGTTCCCGTGGTCTTCCTCTCCATGTAACGAAAATCCATCAAAAAGTTCTCCAGGAAGGCAAATTTCTCCCAATACTCGATCCAGNGCTTGAACCGACCGCAGTGCTGATGTGAAATATCCTCAGTGGTAGACGGATTATGGGTTAGAGTCCCATTGCTGTCAGGCTAATAGTGGAAGGTTCCCGTGGTCTTCCTCTCCTTGTGACGAAAATCCATCAAAAAGTTCTCCAGGAAGGCAAATTTCTCCCAATACTCGATCCAGAAGTTTCCTTGTCTTCTAGATTGGGTTCAAAATTACAAGGCTACGGAGTTGAAAATTAGTAGTCGTAAAAAAATTTTTAAAAAAAATTCCTGGAATTTGATACCTTCAGTACTGTTGTGCCAGCTGTAATTATATTCTGAGTTACGAACATTCTATATTTTCCATGTGAAATTGTTTCCTTTTATTAACTTTGCATCCCTACTGAAGATGCAATATCAATATCTCTTCTAGTTGTTACTGTTTATTTTCTTTGTAATGTTTGTTTGCATTTAGTTTACTTTTAAGTAGCACTGTTTTCTGGATTTCATACTTAATATTCTACCTATTTGTCAAAACTCTAATTTGAAAATTTCGATTATGTTTGCTTATGTAATTGAACTGTTGCGCTCACTTCGAACTTTCGGAGTGTTCCCGGATGCCCCATAACGGGGGCGGGACGGGGTTAAGCTTGTTATTATTAGTAGTCGTAAACCCATAAAATTCGTCGGCTGTTCAACGACGATTATAAAATAGAAAAGTTTTAAGCCGTGAATTCTATTTAGAAATAAGGCAGTTTTGGTGTTTCCGGGACAATTGATTCCAATGTTGTTATTTGATTCTTAATGATAGATGGTAAGGTTTTTCAGTTGCCACTGAGCTCTCCAGATTAGTAAAGATTTGAGATTTGTGGTTTGGAGATTTGACTGGCCAATTCAGCCGATTAATATCTACATATTCCTGAAAATTCCATGATAAAATCCACCTTTCTGAGCTTTATTCAATGATAAAATCCACTTTGTATCTATTAAAATGAAGTGAGAACCAATTGCACACCTAAGAAAACGAACATAGAGTTCCAAAACCTTATCACTAAACTTAAGGCAGTTACAGTACATTGTATTAATTTGAATGATATAAATCGTAACATAAAATTTATAAGTAAATTGGTAATAGTAAATTTGAAAAGTAAAGTTTTACATACGCGTATTGCCAAATATATGGTTGCAACATAATAATTTTGAAATAAAACTTCTATAAACGAATATAATTTATTATTATAGATTTTATTTTTAATTCTCTTTAGTAAATATGTTCATTGAAGGTTTTAACAGTATTCAGTAATGCACAATTTTCTATGACATTTTCATTGATTCTTCATGAAAACAATTATATTGTATAAAAGTAAGTGTTAAAGCATTTGAAAAAAATTTGCACAGAATGTGATTTTTTTTTCAAAAAGCTTTTTTCCTATTACAAATTTTAAGCAAGCATCCTAAAAAATAAATCAATCTAGGATAATTGCAAATCGTAGGGTAATATTGTTAAGTAGGGTAAAATACCATATTTAAAACATGATAAACTATATTTTTTTACAAAAACAAGTAAAATGCAGCTAATATCATATTTTTTCTAGTTTTTAACAATTCACTATTTCATTTAACCCTTTGCTTACTGCGCTGAGCATAATGAAACCCACAATTCTGGTCCAACTGTTATACCAGACGTAAGCGAAAGGTGAAAAAAATGAATAATTAATTTATATTGTAACCTTTTTTTATGTTTCTTCTATCAAACAGTTAGCAGGCGTAAAAATGGCTGTAAGCAGCAAAATTATTGATAACTGAGGTATATTTTGGGTAATGAAAACAGTTTTAAAATTATTTAAAGTGAAAAATCTTTGTGTCATAAATATTTCAATTATTCATTCATTAAATAAAGAATTTTCTAGATAATTGAGAATTCAATAATTATATCTGAACTTGTAAAACCTATCAGGAATAATTCTGATACCTGATGGAGCCGATCTGATATTATCACTAGCTGTACTAACACTCATTTTGTTTTGTTTTTGTGGCTGATTGTATAATAATAAAACAAAAACTTCAATCTCCAGTCCTGTTTCAATTTGGGTAATTAAAAATTCATGAATTTGAAATCCTTGTGTCATAAAGATCAAAATTATTTATTCAATAACTAGATAATAAAGGGGAAGATTGCTAAAAATTCAAGAAATATATCCGAGCTTGTAAAACGTTAAGGTATAACTTTGATGGCTCAAAATTCAACTCTGATATGTTGTCTCTCTGTCAACTCTGTCAATGCTAGCACTTTTGTTTTATTTTAATAAATGACGGTTCTGTTTTAATAACACGACAAAAAATTTATAGCTTATATCTTCAGTTTGGAGTATTTTAAAAATTCTTGAAATCAAAACCCTTGTGTCATGAAGATTGAAAATAATAATTCTATAAATTGCTCATGTTGGGCAAATGATTAAATATCTATAACTAATAATTTTATGCATTATAGCTTGATAATTTCTTCTGTTTTGCAGTGGATACCTCTTCTAACGTACAAGACTTAGATACCCATTGTCCTCCTGGTCAGTTTCCTTGCAACAACAGTGACACATGTGTGGAGCAGCGAAAGAACTGTGATGGTCATAAAGATTGTGATGACGGCTCTGACGAGATGGGATGTGGTGAGGAGTGAACATATTTTTTTTCTTTTGTTGAACATGTTTTTTTCTTCAAATTTAAGCATACTTTCACAAGCATTAAGAAATAAATTTTTGTACAAACAATAACTGCTAAATAAGACTATCAGCTAAAAATAAGACCATTCTAAAGAAATCATAAGAATCATAATTATCACATAATTGTCGTTCTGAACTTGATTAGGAGATGATTAAGAAATGAGTTCACAAAGTTTTGTGGGTACATCTCGTCCAGTTCAAGCTTGTCTAGAAGGGATTTGAAACCCCGAATCTACAGAATTGTAAGGATGTTGATTTCAGCTTTTTACTCACTGTTCGAACATACATCATAGAGTTCCTAACCAATTAAAGTTAGGTAGTTTTTCAAATTAATTGGGACATAGTGAAATGTTTGAGTGTTTGTAAAACCAGTCACATATATTTAGAATCCGATAACTTTTCTGCCTCTTAAGAAATAAATATATCATCATAAGGATGTTGACTCAAAATAGACAACATGGACAACGCCAGATAATCTATAATGTTAAAATAAAAATGCAGGTTTAATTTTAGTGGTACCTCAGATAGAAGAGCCAACACATAATAAGAAAAACTCCTCCAAAACATTGTAGACCAACCTCCGAGATAAATCTCTTGAGGGGTGACTAATTGTTTTTGTCTGATGAGTAACCTCTTCTTCCAATACCATTTTTACAGATTTTTTTTAAAAAAAATCATGCCAAAAAGAAGACATTTTAGGGTTTAGAGAAAAGAATTTCCCATATGTTCAACATAGTGTCTTGTAAAATAATATCAAATTTTAACAACAAAAAAGAAATATAAAATTGAAAAAATGTCATCAGTTTTCTATGATGAAAATTTAGTAATTTTATTTTATTTAGTAAAATTCTGATATAATTTTTCAAAATGAGAAAGAAGAAAACCAATAAAGACTATCGAGTTTAAAAAATAATTACTTTGCAATGTTGGATGTTTCTAACCATCTATACAAATTAAACATTTAAATTTCTGAAATGTCTAAAAACATTAAACATCTCAAATATGTTTAAAATGCTTATTGCTTGTAAAAAGTTATTAGCACAACTTTATTTACATAGCATCAATATAATCTACTACAATATAGAGACATAAGAAAACTTGCGTAAAGAGAGAGAGAGAGAGAGAGAGAGAGAGAGAGAGAGAGAGAGAGAATTTAAGAAAAAAAATGTATTTTGCAACTTCTGTTAAGAATCATCGTCCACGACGGTGTAAGTCTTCGTCAGGATTCAAAATTCACCCTAATTTCCTTAAATTCGCCATTATGAATATTTATATTATGTGATAATTAGTTTTCAATTTATAATATGAAGTTTTCTTATTTCAATTATTATTGTTTTCAATTTTTATCTATAAAACATTAAAGGAGTTTAAAAATATTCATCAATCAATAGGCAATTTAGTTGCTGACAAAGTTTCAATTATAGAATTTTCTGAAGAAACTTTCTTCTTCTCCCTTTAATTTGAAGCATCTCCTAATTAATTTTAATAAAATGTATTTTTTATTTGCTAAATTATTAAAAATTTTCCCCGCATTTATTAGACAAACTATTTTCTATTTTTCCAGAGGATTTCATGAAAATTAATTACTATAACAATCTGTTTCGAAAACGACCAGACGAAGACCGAGAAAAAAAAGTTCAAGGTTGTGGTAAGTAAACTAAGTAATTATCCATTATTAAGAGTCTTATTTCAAACCTTCGCAAATTATAAACGTTCTCACTTATTCAAAAGCTTCCTCATTAAAGAAAAGATTAAATTAATAAATTCTATAAGTATTATAAATAAAATGGTTATCTAATGTAATTAATGTCATTAAGAACATTATTGCTGATTTTATACTGTTAGCAACAATTTAATTTAATTAACTAAATTAACAAGCTGAGAAAAAAAGTATGATCGAAGCTACCAGAATATGATAAAATTTATCGTGTTTTTGGCTGTATGGGAACACAAAGATAATGGGAACACAAAGATGGGATAAAATTAATAATAAACTATCGTTTATAATAGGTGATAAAGTTCGGTGAATGTGGTGAAATTTAGTAATTCTATCATGATATAGAGCATTCATGAAAATACATTTCTGTTAAACTTTTTTCAATTTTGTATTGTTTTACTAAATGAGTTACAAAAAGAATGTAATTAAGACCAGAGTTTTCAATATACTGTTACTATATAAATGGAAGTGAATGGTAATTCTTCCATTATATTTTGGTTTAATTAACCAGAATTATGGTTTTTATACTAGAAAAGTCGTTACTATGCAGTATTACCGAAATTTTCTTTCTCCGTGCACTACTAACTTACTTGAATGATGCGTTTCGAGCTAATTTGCAGATGATGGACAGATTTCACATATTTTTAAAATTAAAACGATTAAGAAGATAATTAATTGGAGGACAATTATATTTTTCGCAATGACTAAAGAGACAGACTGATTGAATAGTTCTCCTAAAAAACCTTTTTATAAAGTCGCTTTTCGAGGTTGTTTAATCAAAATATTATTGAAATTATGAATCATTAAACTATTACCTGAGCAAGGGGAAAAAATTGCGAATTATTATCATCAACGTATTTACGTATTCAATGTACCAATTTATTTGACAATGATGCTAAAAGCAGGCTCATAACAAAATGGTTGAGTACAGTTCAGTCAGGCGAAAAAAAACTAGTTTTTCTTATGGTTCAAAGTTGAACCAATTTTACTGAGGGAGTAAGAGTTCTGTTTATTTTTGAAAACGTACAAATTTATAGTGCAATGTACAATGCAAATTTATAATGCAATGTATAATGCAAATTTATTATGAAAATTTTTAATAAATAAATAGAGAATGCGTGAGTGCGTGAAATGTTTAGTCACAAAAGAAAAAGGCTATGGAGAAAAATCAAGGGATAGTGCACAAGTAGCTCCATCTATGTATCATGAAAAGAGTCAACTGATCTGCAACAATTAAAATAGTTTACTTCAGTCATCGATACTAGACCAATTTAATGCTAAGGATTTCCGTAATACGCAAAATTTTTTCAAAGTTATTGAATGTCTGAAATGTAACGCTAAGATGTCTATTTTGCTAAGGTTCTGTTGTCTCCATGGAATTTTTCACATATTGAGCTAATTGGAATGATTTAGCACAAGCCTTTCGGTATAAAGCTGGAAAGAATTATTCCTTTTTGATAAATTCACTCTTTTTTAATTTGTATAAAATTGTTAAAATATATGCAACAAGCTGTAGGCAGTGATTTGTGAAACTTCACTGTCTTAAAAAATTCGCCAATTATTTTTCATATATTTGCGTGTTTTATTATTTAGTTTATTACTACAACTATCAAGTAATACAATTTTCAATTAAACTTAAAAATGAATGAGTATACACATATTTTTTTAACCGATTTAGAATTATATGGTAGTTGAAAAAAATTTTCCTATGCAGATTATTTTTTAATGCATTTAATGACTTAACAGCATTTGCAAATGAATTTATGACATTTTGTCATTCATAAAAAAACATTGATGTAGGTTTTGAAAAGCTGTTATAAAATGTTGAAAATTTTGAAAGTGTGGCACTAATAATTATCTTCAAATTCTGCAAAAATCACCGAGAAATAATTAAATATAATATAGAATGATTTTTAAAGTAGTATTAAATTTAACTATATCAAAAAACCTGTTAAAAAATCTAATAAAATAATTCATGAAATCATTAAATACATGTGAGTTTGATTATTTCTCCTTCCACTTTCTTATTAATTATCAAAATTCCTTATTGCAGAACTAGATTCTATACCCTTTGGATGCCGATGTTCCGAGTTCAAGCTATTTTGCGATCATCAAAGCCTCTCTAAACCTCCTCATGATTTACCAAAAAATGTTCAAGAAGTGTAAGTTATAAAAATCTTTTTTATTCACTTATATTTAGATATTTTGAAACAAAAGTTATTAAATTTAAGTTCCCTGCATAAAAATCAGTAAGAACATAATCTTAAAACCGAAACTTTTTTTGAAGTTCTTCTAAGTTTAGAATTAAACTTTCATTTAAGAAAATTGTTTTGAAACAAATTAAATGTAAATAAAATTTGAACTGCAAAAAATTTATTAAATCTATTTTTTCCGCTGAAGAATTTGAAAGAAATTGCATTTATTTTTAATTTGAATAATTAAGGCTAAAAAGTAAAATAATGTCATTAATTGTTTTAAATTCTATGACCAATTAATTACCTTAACTCCAGGTTAATTTTTTGTGTTTGTTCATTTGTCTTCCATAATTCCCTTACGGCTCAAATTAAACTTTCTTTTACGAAAATTGTTCTAAACCAAATGAAATAAATGTATATGAAGTTTTGACTGTAAAAAAATTTATTAAATGTATTTTAGTTATACTTTTTAGTTACAAAACGATTTTAGAATTGTATTATTTTTCTTTTCTCGTTAAATTGTCATCTTATAGGATTATTTTTTCATGTATCTCATTAAATTTTATTTTTATCACATTAAACTTTAATGAGATAAAATAAACATATTTTCCAATATTATATATAAATTAGTCATAACTCAAAATTAATCATACGTCATAAGAAAAACCATCATATTTTTAGTGAAGCTCTTATTATTATTATTTTTTTTTAAAAAAAACGCATTGTAATTTAGTTTTATATTCTATTTTCACAGGGATTTGTCGGAAAACCATTTACAAATTTTAGATACAAAATCATTCCAGCGAAATGAAAATATTCAAGTTTTGTAAGTATTTTTTTTTTAACTTTTTAATATTTTCTTCCATTATGTTGTAACAATAAAATTGGTAACACTGAATAAAATCATATTTGTGCTATAGATATTTTTTTATTAATTGTATTAAGTTCTGCGTTGAAGTGTTAAAACAACCATAATTTATACAAATAATTTTTGAGCAAAAACGTTAACAGTGTCATTTTGTTTTAGAATCTTGAAAGGCTCAAAGGTTACGCTTATAAACAAGGATGCATTCAAAAATTTGCCCTCTCTAAAAAACTTGTAAGTACATTATTGTTTCCTCTATTAATAAAATATTTAAAAGTGATTTATTGTAAAATTTTTACTAAAATTGATTAATTTCCAATTATTTATTTTGATCTATTATTTTTTTAGCCATTTGGGAATATTTTATTAGCATTCAATACCTTTTTTTACAACATCCCTTAAATGTGTGTAAGACGGTGTTATAAATTTCCATTTTATTTCCTATCCAGCGTTGAACAGTCGACCCAATTCTGAGTTTATGACAACCAGTGTTCAATTCAACAGCTCTTTGAACACAACCAAAGGAGCTTCTGGATTAAGCATTGAGAGAAACTATCATTCATACAGGACTTTTTTTATGGAACTAACCCATATTTGCGTTAGATGAATATGAAAACCACGAAAACCTCTTATGTTTAAACTGGCAGCAAGGATATTAAAACCAATGATCCGTCTACCACTGTGGATGTCTTACTTTAGCAATGTGGCTAGTGCGAGCTGGATGCAAAATTCTTACCGACCAGCCGCCGCTGAAATTCGAAACTGAGTCACCACATTAGGAGGCGAGCGCTCTATACTCTGGGCCACCACGGTTTTATAAATTTTCATTGCAGTAATTGTGTAGTTTTTTCTAATATTAGAACTTTCGTTGTTAAATTACACAGTGGTAGACGTATCATGGGTTGGAGTCCCCTAACCGTGGGAAATTTTCGTAGTTTTTCTCTTCATATAACGCAACTGCGGGTTAGTTCTATCATGAGTTCTCCACGAAAGCAAATTTCTCCAAATATTCATATACAATGAATAAATTTGCAATTTTCCTTGGTTTATAATATGCTATCGTTTACTTTTAATTAATTTTTGATGTAATCTATGTTACTTGCTTTTATATATTATATAAATAATCTTTTATTGTGCTTAGATACCTTACAAACAACGAAATCAATGGTATCAGTGAAGGAACTATGGAATCAAATTCGCAGCTTAATTTCTTGTAAGTTTTATAAAAGTTTAACTTCCTACAATGCTTTAAATGTATACACTACAGTTATATGTTGATTTAATTATTTTTCTAAAACGCATCACTCTTTGAATATGGATGACACACAGGAATATATTTACATCATCACATTTTGGAATTCTTGTCAATAATGAATGTTAATTGATCAGCCTTTTAAAGGTCAAAAAATAATATTTTAGTGAGTTGAAGATGGGATTAAAATCATCGAAATCAGGTGGATTACTAACCGATAATCACCTTCCACTTCCTCTCATTTTCTTCCATAAACAGAACTGATATTTTGGCGTTTTTAATAGCACATTCCTCCATATTGATTAAGGATATTCGGATGATATACAGGGTATTTATAAAGTCCCGGACCCATTTTGATGTTTAATGACTCATAAAATAATAAAGATAGATTAAAATTAAAATCATAAATAGTTAGATAGACTCAAGAAGTTTCATGACCCTTGTCAATGAACTTTCCTTCGTCGCACGGAGAATATCAAGTTAATAGTCAATTTCATGCCAGGTAGCGGCAAACATGTCGGCATCCACAGAGGCTATTGCGGTTGTAATTCTGGCTTTTAGGTCATCAACGTTCGACACGATCCTCCTGTAAACATTGTCCTTTACAAATCCCCAAAGAAAAAAGTCCAGCGGCAGTATATCAGGTGATCTGGGTGGCCAAGGAATGGACCTCCTCGCCCAATCCATCTTTCTGGAAAATAGTCATTCAAAGAACTATGAACGATGATACCCCAATGAGGTGGTGCAACATCTTGTTGCAAAAAGACATGCGGTTGAAGCTCTTCTAGTTGTGGAAATACGAAGTTTTCCAACATGTCTAAGTATACGACTGATGAGACTGTCTTTTCTGTAAAATATAAAGGCCCAATGACTCGGTCGTGCATTAGTCCACACCACACATTAACCTTTGGGGAATCCCTTTGTGTCTCACGGTATTCATGGGGGTTTTCAGATCCCCATATGCGCACATTATGGCGATTAACAATGCCAGAAACATGAAATGCCAGAATTACAACCACAGTAGCCTCTTGCCGTTACCTGGCGTGAAATTGACTATCGACTTGATATTCTCCGCGCGACGAAGGGGACACACGTGGAAGTTCATTGACAAGGGTCATGAAACTTTTTGAGTCTATCTAACCATTTATGTTATTAATTTTAATATATCTTTATTATTTTATGAGTTATTAAACATCAAAATGGGTCCGGGACTTAATAAACACCCTGTATATTTTCATATTCCTTGAATATTACTTTTAAAACCTTTTGGAAAGTGCAATTTATTATTTACTTTTTGTCTAAGAGTCTGCAAATATTTTATAGGATGGTATTTATAAAAGTATGTGCATTTAGAGATACCATCACTTACAAGTCTTAAGAATACCTGATATGATAAAAGGATACCTGACTTTTCAGGTTCTGTTAGATAATATTGAAATACAAATAAAATACAAACAAAACTATCAAGAACTGAAACTATAACCATCTTTATTTATTCAAATAGTGTAAACAAATTATTTATTATAAAAATATCTTGAGCCTTAATATGGTATATCTAAGGAACATAAAGTTTGTTAATGTTACTTTCTTAGCTCTTACTTTTGAAT
Source organism: Parasteatoda tepidariorum (assembly GCF_043381705.1). Taxonomy (NCBI): domain Eukaryota; kingdom Metazoa; phylum Arthropoda; class Arachnida; order Araneae; family Theridiidae; genus Parasteatoda; species Parasteatoda tepidariorum. The sequence goes on from NC_092204.1 coordinate 77,066,834, forward strand.
TAAAGTCTGAATATCCGAGATTTAAATCTGTGTTTTTCTCTTTTGAACTGACAAAATAATAAGGTGATTAGCGGAATTTTAAAATAGATTTACTTCCTTTATATTTGCAAACATCTTTTTAATTTCTTAAGTACTACTGTTATGTAACCCTGGTATTGGTAATATTTGAACAGAATTAACATAAAAGTTGACTTGTGGTATTTGAGAGTTTATTGAGACAATGAAGCTCAGATCCAATTAAAATCACCGATTATTGATGATATTTTTCGAAATGCAATTTCATGAGGAAAATTACGTTAATAAAGAGGGATTATTTTTTTAAATGGAGTCAAACTTGTTTAAAAATACAGAACTTAACTTGCGTTAAACAAAAATAAAGTAAATATGTTAGATGTGCATAGTACTCCAAATGGTACTTAAGAAACGCAAAAAATATTTGTAATATAATGTGGTGGAGATACTATTATTAGTTTTGTGTTGGATTAATCTAAATAGAAATCGTTTAATCTTATAATGCGTGATATTTGAATGAGCGAATGTCGAAGATTAAAAAAGATAATTAGAATGGCTGACTTAAGTTTACTTGTGAAATAAAATATTATGATTATTTTGTAAAGACAAAACTTCTAATCAACAGAATTTTTCATTGACAACTCAGGTTACCAGGATTTAATTACTGTAACCTGTAGCATGCATATTCTGATTTCCGTTTATTTTCGTTAAAAGTTCAATTAATGTTATCAATTGCATATTATTTTCTTTGTTATTTTCTGGCAAATGTCTGTTTTACAATGTTTTAACTATCTTTAGCAATAAATAAAAAAATGAACTAGTAATAGTTCTCTGTGATTTTAATCGTTAATAATTTTAAAACACATTTTTCTTTTTAGGGATTTGTCTTATAATCCTATCACAGTGTTATCAGAGGGAGCTTTTAAAGGATTACAGAATTTGGAAACATTGTGAGAATTTTATTATTTGTAACATTTTTTATAAATTTCAATAATTTTACTTCAATCAATATTCACTAACAAAAAATGACTGTTTGGCTTATGGCACTACTGATGACAACTATTTTTACCTGCCATCGGAATTAAATTATTTTAGCATGATCTCATTGTAGAGAATTTTGTGAGTTTTTGTTGTATTGCCATCTGTGTCATTGTTCAAGAACTTTAACTAATTGTAAAATTGTAAAAAAAATGTGTAGTAGAATCTCCATGGGACTCCATCCCGCCTCTTATGAAAGTAGCAAACAATAAATTTTTATCTTCTCCAGTTTTTATTTAATTGATTTCTCAAATATCAAATAAATTTTGGTACACTCAATAGACAGAGGTAGAAAAAAAATTTCCGTCTGTCACAAATTGCAAAATTCAAAGAACAAGTTTGTAAACTTAAAAAAGCACACAAACTTGTAAATATAAAATCTTGAAATTTCACATTTTTTCTAGCGTAGTATATGCAACAAAGATTAATGAAAAAATTATGCTAAATTGTTTGTAAACTTTACAAAACGCAAACATTTTCTGAAGGTATAAATATTTATTTTTAAAATTCATTTATTTTTTTACAGGGATCTCCGGCACTGTTTCTTAAAGGATCTCCCATCCGGTGTATTTGATAGTCTAGTCAATTTAAAAATATTGTAAGTTTCTTTTTTGGCAATGATTTTTATGCTTAATGTTCTTTTAAAATGTTCTTTTGAATTTAATATTTTCGATTGATGTGTTTTATAATGATCATCACTGAAGTATTCAAAAATATAACTATACGAAGTTTTATAGATAACTGCAACTTTTTCAAGCGATATATTCTTTTGTTTACTTGAACATTTTCTATACTTATGTGTTAATTAATGAATGCTAATACTACAATCAAGACTAATAGTAGGCGAATGCGCGGTCACAAAATCTAAGCGAAACTTTATAAAAATAAGTACAATATTGTTATAATTTTGTTTTTATGTAGTTTTTGTTACATAACTTTAAGTTTTTGTTGAAGAATAATTATTTTGCACTAATTATACTAGGGTAAAATCTAATGCTAATGGTTTCGAAAGATTTTGAACATACACTTAATGTTGAATAAATTAAATAAATGGTGGTTCACGTCCTAGGGAGGGCTGGGGTATGATTCATATGTTGATTTCCACTTAAAAATGACACAGGGATGTTTCAAAAACGCATTCAATAACAGCAGATATTGTGTTAGAGTCTCGAGAGGAAGTTTATATTGTTTTTCTCTACATCAGTAAGGCAAATGTGGGTTAGTATATTCTCTCAAAAATCCTTTTTTAAATCCTTTTGTATTGCAAAGTCGTAAGAATGCATAGTCGAAATCAAAAGCATAATATCGAAATTAGCGAACAAATGTAAATTATCAAACTTTTACAAAGTTTGCCTTAATTTCGCTAGATTTAAAAAAAAGATTATCCCAAAAAGAAATTTTAACAGAATGTTTATGCTACCAAATATTACAATTCATTGAAAATCTTGAATATTAAAAAATAATGAGTGCGCTTTTCTTAATGAATTTTCTTCTTGCAATAAAAAATTCAATATTTCCAGGATCATAACTTTGCTAATTTTCAGAATATTGCAACTGCCATTCAAAAAATATTATCTCTCTTCCTTTTTTAGCCATTCATTTTTCGTAAAAGTTATCGCAGTGTGTTGTTATAATAAAATGCTAACAAATCACGTATAAAACTTTTGCAGAGTAATGTTTTGAAGAATATGATTGTTTTTCTCTTGTTAATATGTGAGGGAAATTTCTTTAAAATTTTGTCTTGACTGTTAATAGCGTTTTTTGTGAATTATTTTTAGCTTTAGCGATGATTTGTTTGCAGTTTACTTTAAAATAAATATAATTCATTTGCCTCTTTATTAAAAATATCTTTTAGGTTTTTGGATCACAATCAGCTCACAGGTATTACAAAATCAGTGTTTCAGAAACTTTCAAATTTAGAAATGTTGTAAGTATTTTTAACTAGCCTTTATTATGATTTTTTTTTACAAATTAGGGCTGTCCCAAAATTCAAGCAGATTTGAAAATGGCACCATTTGTTGAACAGTTTATAAACATTTTTAGACATTTCTTAATTAGGCAATGTTTCGGTTTGTTTATCACAAGTTCCCGTCTAAACCACTCAATTTATCTAAACCAACTCATCCAGAACACTCGTTTTTTGCACAAAATTCCTAAATCTAAGATACATGAGAACAAAATCACAAGCCACCCACGCCTTGAAAGAAGAAACTGAGCGCTGACTCAATGAAATTTAACTACATTTATGCAATTGATACCTAAAATTTTGATTGAAAATGCTAATTGTCAATTTAAAACATGGATATCATTTACGTAATATGATATTCCATATATTTCTCCATACTTTATAGTTTATAATCATCATTAAAATTGAACAGTGCACGAAAAGAAAGGACACCCTGGGTAACTTTTAATCTAAAGTTTGGATTTTCACGTACTAAAACGCAGTCTTAAGGATTGCAGCACAATCCTTAATAAATTAATTAATTAGTGCCGATGAAATTTTACGTTTCGAAACCAGACACCAAAAAGTTCTTTTACTGTGTAAACATATCTTTTTTTCCCGACGAATTTGGATTCCTAATACTCAAAAACTTGATGGTAGCCGCGTTCTGAAATAGGGTTTCTAAAACTTAGGCAGGTGAGCGATCGAAAGTTTGGACCCCTTAATGTTAATTTCACTTTTTGCATCTTTCGCCATATCTCAAGAACTTTTACTATTACTGTGCGAAAAATATTTTTAATAATAATTTTTTATTTTTTCATTTTCAGTAATAATGATCGAAAATTTTGAGTTTTAAGTTATGCGATTTCAAACGTCAAAACAAAAAATTTGAACGAAAATGGCAGAATGGTTATTCTTCTCCTTCTTCTATAGCTCTACAGCCCTTGGTGAGCTTGTTCCACATTTCTAATCCATACAGCTCTCTGTTTTCACTACTCCCGCCATCTTCATTATTTTTAAGTCTTTAATAATGTCGTCCTTCCACCTTTTCCTTGGGTGGCCATTGAGCCTGATTCCCATAGGTGTCCAGTTGATGATCTTTTTCAAGCCGCAATCATTGTCTCTCCTTTGTCCAAGCCATGAGAAGCACTGAATTTTGATAACAATATTTTTTCCATTTATCATTTGCTCAATTTCTAGGTTCGACCTAATTCTCTATTTGCCGTCATTAATAGATCATATTACTCTCCTCAGGACATTTTCCGAATGGTTCTAGTAAAATCAAATTTTAAATAAATTCTTAATAATAATTTTAGCTTTAACATTGTTTAAGTAATAGGAGTTAAAAAAAATTTATATCACAGAAACTATTTGACCGATTGCGCTTAAATGATGTATATTGCCATATAAAATCATATTCCTTAAAATTATATAAAAATTTGTATTCCTTACCTTACAATTCAAATTTTGTTCCACTATTATAAATTAAAATAATAATAAATGATAAGTAATTATTGGGCATCGTTTTTTTGCGTATTATTTTATTTTGATAAACGAATTTTATAATTGTGTGTAAAACTTGTTCGATCCTCTTAAAATGTTCACGAAATATGGCGAAATATGCAAAAAGTTAAATTAACATTAAAAGGTTCTTAATTTTTACCCATCTGTTTTCTTAACAATTGGAACCTTATTATTTCAAAAATTGCAGCTGTTTGCTATATTTCGAGGATCAAGAATCTAATCCCATTAAAAAAAAAGGTATATATCAGATAAATTCTGTGAACTATTAAGATTGAATCTTAGTAGTTAAATTCCGATCATTACATTGAAAGTTATTCCAGGCTTTCCGTTTTCAATCTTTATTTACTTATTTTTTTGCGTACTGTTCAAATATAAATTTAAAACATATGTTTTCTATTAAAATTACTTCTTGCGGAAATTTTGGGACACATAGTAAAACTTATCTGCTAATCTTTCTTTTACACAAAGTGATACAAGATTGTGTATTTAAAATTAAATCTGAATTGTTTTGAAATAAGCATTCTAAAATTAATTTTTTTCCAGATATCTGTCTTGGAACCAGTTAACATATGTGCATATGAGCTACTGGGTTGGTCTAAAAAGCTTAAAAACTTTGTAAGTAATGTAAAAAAATAAAAATCATTTCTCTATGCCACTATTTGATTTCATTATTTCAAATATTCCTTCTTTTTTAAATGAATATTTTTTTTCACAGGGCAATCTCTGAAAACAAAATATCTGCTCTTCATTCAACGTCTTTTGGAAACATGAGCACACTTTATAAGTTGTAAGTTTTATTTTTTAGTTATTTAGTAAGTTAGTTTAGTTATTTAGTAAGTTATTTTTTTTTTAAATTAAGTTTTTTTTATTCATTTTTGCATTATTTTTTATTTACATTTAATTTTACTTTAACATCTAAATTTTACAGATTTAATTCATTCACTTTATCTAAACTTTTAATTTGTTCATTTTTTTGCTTCTACGTTTTTACTTTTTTTTATTTACTTCTAATTTTATCCTTTTGATTAATAATACCTACATTTTTACTCTATTTCTTTTTATTTATTTACATTTTGTTTAAATGTTTTTGTAATTCCTATTTTATTTATAATCTTTGCGTATCGAAAGTTTTAAATAATTTATTAGTAATTTCTAAATTCTAGATATATATTTTTTTTAACAGAGAAAAAAAAATTCTTCATCAATCTTATCTCTCTGTTCTTTTTTTATTTGCTTTTATATATTCTTTTTAATTGGATTTTGTAATTGGATAATTTAATTTTGTTTAGAAGGGGAAGTTTTCTGAGCAACTTCTCCGATGCCATCGGCTAGAAGTTGCGTTAATCACTTATCTAATTATTTTGACGATGTAATTATCGAATCATTTTTATGCCACACCGTGATCGATAAAATAATAGTTTAGGCCTAATGATATTTTTCTCAACTTGTAAAACTAAAGTTATTTTACTTACAAATAGAAACTTATAGTGCTCAGAAAGATTCAGTGTGAAAATCTCTAACCACGAACACATCGATACACAATTAAGACTAATTTGGTATGGTAATCCCTATGAAAACAGAACTAGGTTTAAACAAAAAGTTATATTTTTAAACTGTTATTCATATCCTTGTGTCTCGTGACGCATTTTTAGTGAACTTAAAATCAATCAATTTAGCATTTTATTATTTTCCTTTAATAAATTATACGATCTCGAAAAGTCAAAAGTTATTCAGTATAATTTTTTCTTGATGTACAACAATTACGCGAAATTTGTTCTGAATTTTTATTACTGAACTACTTAAATCGTTGCTAATTCTCCATAAGTAGTTTTCTCTAAATTGTGTTGTTGTTGTTACGTACCCCCCTGTAGAAGAAAAGCCTAGACCAGGTCCAGAAGGCCCCGTCGCGTCAGTTCCCCTTATATCTGCAGAAAGTCCCGATCAACCAGCAGCTGCTAAGAAGAAGCGCCAAGGCAAAGAAGAAAGTAATCAGGACTAGCAAGTTGTGAGCAGGAACAAGGTTGGAAAGTCTTCAACCCATTTTGAAACCTCAAACACTTAAGATCTCCACTACAAAATCTGGCCATGGTCGATTGGAAAGGCCGAGGGCCGCAGCATGTTAATGATAGACCAGAGCGGTTGCCAGCATACCACTGATGGGATGGAATATGGCGCCACACTGGAAGCAAACGATGTTTTCCCGGGGAGTGGATCTCAGTGGGAGTAATACGGTTCAAACAGTCCGTAGGAAGATCACAGGCATTCTTGGCAAGCACATCGGTTGTCTCTAAATTATACTCCATCTTTTAAATTTTGGAATTCTTTTTAAAAGTTTAAATCATCGCTCGAAAAGTTTATTCATAGTAAAAATTCTTTAATCTAACCATTCACTAACTCGAAAATTTATAGCTAATTATATATTGTATTTGCTTTTGTTTTACTTCTAGAGACGTACAAGGAAATCACATCAAGCACATAGATCCGGACACTTTCAATGGGTTGATCAGTTTAGAATCAATGTAAGTTTCTGTAATACCTTATTTTTAGCCTCTTAAATTCATGATGATTTAGAAATAGACAATTGTTATTTCTAAGTAATTCAAACAGTTATTTAATTTGAAAGTTTCAGTTCTCCGACCATTTGGCTACGGTGGTCATTTTTTCTACCTCCAAATTTCCTTTTATATTAAGAGAATAAATATATGATCTAACTGCCAGTTGTAGTTGCTTTTGTAAGAGCGTATGTGTACATGGCATGGCGATGAAAACCTCATGCAGTTAGTCATAAAGATACTTTTTTCTTGATTTAATGTATCTTAAAAAGTATTTCGCTCCATTCTGGACAGGGCATTCTAGAAGGAGAAAGCCGTCATCACTGAAATCTACAAATAAAATTTATCCATATAAGAAATATTTTAATTTATTTCTTACGTGAATTAGCATTACAGACTTTTAACAGCCATCCAATTTTTGGATTTACAGATATCGATGTTCAATTCATAGCTTTGCAATTTTGAACCCAACCCAGAAAACAACTCCTGTTTCAAACATAGATTTGAAATAGCCTTCGTAGAGGACTTTCTGATGGAACTAATAAGCATTTGCGTAACGCAAAGATTAAAACAATTCCCCGTTTCGCTAATTTTCTACGTAATTCACCTCATTTTGTTTAAAAATAAAAAATATATAAAATATTGATTTCAAGAATCTTCTTCAACTTCCGTTAAAAAAAGTCATGTCACGTGATTGCCGAGTGCATACAAATGTAAAAAATAGTTATTATTTAATATGAAAACACTTATTTCAACATGAGAATTCTGCATATGTATTTAATAAACAAAAATATGTTTATTATAAATACATTAATGAATATAAATATTTTATTCTAATTCAGTTGTTTTATTTTATTTTATTTTAGAGACTTTAAAAGAAATGAATTGAAAAGAATCACAAGGACGGTATTTGAACCATTGACTTCTTTAGATTACATGTAAGAAGAACTAATTATTCCAACTATTCAACCCCCAATCGTGAATAAAAAAAGCATTTTTCTTATTTTCATTTTAAACTGAATGAATTGTTTGAGATTATGAACTAATTTTTTTGTTTTTATTTTTTTAGTTAGCGAAATGATCATAAATTATTGCATAGATGTATTTACAAATTATTGTATTTGTAAATTTTTTGCTCAACAATTTATTTAGATGAAGAATACGACCCAGAAAAGATTCAAGAGCAAAACTGTGATTAAAATATCGAACAATTGTGAAGCAGTAAAGTACATTCATTACATTTTAATTATTCGTTATTGTCACAATTAGACATAAAACAAAACAAAAAACACGCGAGATGTCCAATTTTAGTTTCAAATATGAAATAAAATGAGCTAGTATTTGCTCATAATGCACTAATTATACAGACATAAATGTCTTAAACTGCGCTCAAATTTGACATGAGTAGTTGCTTAAATGTCTTATTATTTATGTAGTTATTACAAACGTTACGTTTTAAACACCTAAATCTAAATTTTTATTAATTTATTTGTTTCTGAAAGAAAAACTCCGTGTTATTGAGGTTATTTTTCCAACGGTTCAAAATGCACATAGCGCAGAAACAAGTTCTATTTCACGTGTATTATCAATGTACAGTGCGAAAAAAAACTGACCATCCTGAATAACTTTTGATCTAATGTTCGGATTCAGGATTCAATCTTAATGGTTCGAGGGGGTGACCTATATATGCTGATTAATAAGGGCAGACGATACTTTAGCAGTCAAGCGCAAAAACGTACTTTCTGTGGATAAACATACCTTTTTGTTGACGAATTCGGATTTCTAATTAGTGGAACCTGTCTAAATTGACCACCCTCGGGACCAAGTCAAATGGTCACTATATAGAGGTGGTCACTTTACGAAGACTCTTTAAAAAGGACCCTTGAAATAAAACTTGTAGAAAATGGTCTCCTTACTCAGGCGTTCACTTTACCCAGGTGGTCACTTTTACAGGTTCCACTATCACAATATAGGGGTTAGCCGCTATCTGGGAAATATGGTCCCCATAGTTTGATTAAGAGAGCGATCCCAAGTTTGGACCCTTTAATGTTAATTTTACTTTTTGCGTATTTCCCCATATCTCGATAACTTCTTAAGTGAATTTAAAAAAATTTACACACAATTACGTTTATCTCAAGATTTTATTTACTAATGATAGAAAAAATTTTCAACTGTAAGGTATACAATTTTTTACATAATTTTAAGAAATGCAATTTTAAATGGCAAAATACAAAATTTGTGCGAAATTGGTCGAATATTTCCAGGGAAATCGAATTTCGAAAAAACTCGTATGTATACAATTAAATTTCTCTGGAACTATTCAACTATTTTTGCTTAAATATTGGATTTTGCCATTTGAAATTAAATACTTTAAAATGATGTAAGAAATTGTATACTTAACAATTCAAATCTTTATCGACTATTATTAAATAAAATAATAAAAAATAATAAATATCTACCAAAATTTATTTTTTGAAAGGAATTATCTTTGGATAAATGAAGTTTATGACTGTGTGTAAAAACGATTAAATTTGCTTAGAAAGCTCTTGAAAAAGGGCAAAAAGTAAATACAAAAAGTAATAAGCAACAAGTAAAATTAATATTAAGAAGTTCAAATTTTGGATCGCCCTCCTGACCAAACTATGGGGACCATATTTCCCAGATTGTGCCCCCCATATTTTGGACGGTTAGAAACCCGAATCCGTTGGGAAAAAGGGTATACTTATTCAGAGAAAGTATGTTTTTGTGTCTAATTTCGTAACTTAAAATATCGTCTACACTAATTAATTAGCATTTTTGAGGTCATCCCCTCAAACCATAAAGAATGAATCATAGAACGTGAAAATCCCTTCAATAGATCTAAAGTTATTCAGGGGGTCAGTTTTTTATTTTATTTTTTTAAGCACTTTACATTCCAAAGTGATTTTTTTTAACTAAGAAATTTGTAAAAATGGGAGACGCTTAATACTTTTCTTTATTTATTAAAAGACTCATAATTGTGAAGAATTACATAGATATTTTGTTTTTATTCTTGCAGATATTTTGATGATTTTCATTTATGTTCCTTGGCTTTACACGTGCGCGTGTGTGAGCCTAGAGGAGACGGCATCAGTAGTATTGCTCATTTGCTGGACAGTGTAGTGCTTCGCGTCAGCGTGTGGCTAGTGGCATTTGTAGCAGGACTTGGGAACGTAGCTGTCTTAGTTGGAAGATTCCTCTTCGCAGAACCAAATGAAGTACACTCTTTCTACATCAAGAATCTCTCATTGGCCGATCTTCTTATGTCAGTTTACTTATTTGTCATAGCTGCTTATGATGTTATTTTTAGAGGAGAATACATTCATCATGAAACTAATTGGCGTCATAGCTGGCAGTGTAACGTGGCCGGTTTCATTTCAACCACGAGTAGTGAAGCTTCCATTTTCATATTAGCTGTCATCACTACAGACAGGTTAGTATGTTTAACTTTATGTGATTTAAATTTGCTTTAAGAACAGTTCTTATTCGGCTTGATTTTATTTTTGATTTAAAGAAAATACTTATTGACCCCTTAACTTGTGCGCTCGAGTTAATTCGAGCGCGATGAACAGGCCAAACTGCGCACACTCGAGATAATTCGAGAAGGGTTTATGCTGCTATAATTTTTCACACTCGAATGTATTCGAGAATTACAATGTGAAAGCTAAGAAAAAAAATAGTTTTATTGATATTTATCATTTACATATGATTGTAAGCTATAACACTTATTTATTTAATAATAAAATATACATCGATGCTAACTTGCTCCGGACAGCAAATATATATTTTAAAGTGGTAGTTTATCAATNTTTTTCTTTGCAATGAGACTGTTCCATCCGGGGGTAATCGGATACAATGACTCCCGAAGTGTGTTGCTTATGTCCAGTTTATTCCGTTGCTTTGTCTTGGTTGCTGTTACTGCAGAAAACCCAGCTTCGCACAGATGGGTTGTCGGAAATGGCAATAGGGATTTAACGTGCTGTGGTGGCAATCTCGGTGTATTCTGCCATGTCTTTAATCCAGAACACCGACAGAGTTGTTGTCTCGAACGTAGTTTTAAGGCTGCCGTCGTCATTTGCAATCTCGAGCAGTTGATCTTCTTGCACACACATACTAGATTCGCCCGATTTGTTGACAAATGGGTAGCACATCCATTCCTTACCAGATATTTTTAATTTGGGGTATAAACCTAGGACTTTAAATTCAGTTTCAATGAAATGGTCGGCCCGGTACCATTTGTACCACGGACAGGTACCGGTCCGTGGACCGGGGGTTGGGGAACACTTCTCTATAGCATGAAAAACCCGAAAAAGTCTATTGTTTGGTGAAAACTTGAAGGCGTNACAAATGGGTAGCACATCCATTCCTTACCAGATATTTTTAATTTGGGGTATAAACCTAGGAATTTAAATTCAGTTTCAATGAAATGGTCGGCCCGGTACCATTTGTACCACGGACCGGTACCGGTCCGTGGACTGGTGGTTGGGGAACACTGCTCTATAGCATGAAAAACCTGAAAAAGTCTATTGCTTGGTGAAAACTTGAAGGCGTATCTGATAATCGCTTTTCAATTCCTGTTTCCTACGCCTATCAAACAGATTTTGTTGCCTTCAGTTCAGTCTTATCTTCGTCAATAGTTATTATTTTTTTGATACTGTCCCTCTTTAAATCTCTGATAATGAGAATTTTTCTCTAACATAAAAAAAACTCATTATATCATATATTTTTATTATATTTTTGTATATTCTTTTCAGGCATGGGAGTATTCAACTTTCATATTTTGCGGTCTAAATTTCGCAGCTTTTCTCTTCATTTTGTTCGCCTACATTTCCATGTTTTTCACCATTTCACATTCTAAGATAGGTCTAAGATGCACACAACAACAGCAGGATCAGAATATCGCCAAGAGGTTCTTCTTCATAGTTGCCACCGATTTCTTGTGCTGGGTACCCATCGTTTTCATTAAAGTCATAGCCATGGGAGGTAAATGAGTATTTCTTTGTCTTACTGTCACTTGAAAATAACGATCGTTCCTTCCGAGAAAATGTTTATGAAGTCTAAACAAACACATTTTTATACTAAACACGAATTTACTGCATTTTTATTAGTTAGCTTTCGTGTTTGTAACCATGGAATCTGGCAATCAAAATTTCGGCCATTTTCCGATTAGCCTGGATACTCTCCCCTTTACTGAAGCTCCGTAGACCATTGCAAGCAAAATCTATTGCAATATTATTTCCAATAGGTATTTATCGTTAAACAAATTTCCAAATTTTTAAGGCTCAGTGCAGCACTAATATTTTAATTGAAGCTCTGTGCTGGATGTTATCAAAATTTCAAATCATTTTCTAACTTCTACAAGTATAATTTATTATCAAACTACCGACAAATAGAAAATGTCGCTAGTAAAATTTCAATTTTTTGACTAGCTGAAGTGATCACTTTGAGTTCTATGTATCATGGCAATGCAAGTTTCCATGGTCGTCTGATCACTTTAAGTACTCGTAGAACGAATGGCCAAAAGAAAATTCACTAAAAGAAGAAAACGACGAAATGGAAGACAAATTTTTAAAATTTCGTTTTTTAGTGGACTGAAGGAGAAAATATTTCTATTTTTATCAGACCGAAACGAAAAACGTGGAGCGTATCACTTTCGCAATAAATTTTTATCACCTTCAAAACTTTTCATTTGTCTATCGAAAATAAAGCGCGCTTTGTTTTTTTGTTTTACTGCGAACGAAAGCGTAGGGTGTATCAGTTTTACAAAAAACTTCAATCACATTCAAAAATTTCCACATGCGTGAACCGTGATGGCTTTGTGGTTAACGCAATAAACTGTCATTATAAGGGTTCGATTCCCAATTGCGACCAGAAATTCACCAGATTCAGATCAATGGGTATAAACTTGCCTCGGAAGTAAAAGCGGCCTGTTCATAGTGCTAACCACGTTGCCGCAATCATAATGTTGGTCATAAAATTGAGTAGACTCACCCTCCCTGGCTCACGACGGGCTGTTGCGGAAATGCTTCACTTTGTATCGACAATAATTGCGTTCTTCATTTTCGTATTGAGTCTGACGGAAATGTAATGATTATCTGCTCTTTCCACTTTAAAAGCCTAGTTAGTAATTTTTTCTTTTCTTGGTTTATTACCTAAACTAAGATATTACAAAAATTCGGCTTGCTTCAAATGCATTCTATTATTATACTATAACCCTTATATATAAAATTCAAAATTACAAAAAGAAATGCTTCACTGCACTGAAAGTTTATTTAATTAAATAGCAAATTATTTATTTTATAACAAGTCTTATTTAATCAATCGCAAAGTTTCCTTTATTCAGTAACATAGTGTTTTTTTTTTATAACTGTCATATTCATCATTATTTAAAAGTTTGTAATTAGAAAAATGATGTTTTTCTTCACTGATTCACTAATTACACAATTACCTGATTTACTGATTACACAAAATAGAACTAATGCTTTACAAATTTCAATAACAATAATTAGTCAAACGAGAAAAGAGCTCATTTGACTAATTAGTATTTTTCTTATTCTTATTAAGAACATACTTCTAATGACTTGGTATTGTAATTTTTCTGAAGGAAATGCATTCAATAGGTCTCAATTTTACACAATTTACAATCCCTTTATGCAAAATAAGTTATAATTTAAAAAAATCGACTTAATCTTATTTAATGAAAATTAAATATTTGAAGAGATAAAGTTATACAATTTTTCACGACAACGATCCTATACGTTGCAACTATTCGAAATCAGTATCTTCTTTTTAATTTAAAACTTTTGTCATTAGTCTGTTTTAAATGATTTATAGAGTATATTAAATGGAACGAGCTAATCTATCATATTCAGAATGTATATTAAAATTTTTAGAATATGCATTAAACATTCTGGATGGATATTAAGTATTCAGAATGCATATTAGATAGTCAGAATGTATATTGAATACTTAAAATGTATATTAAATATTTCGAATGCATATTAAATATTCAGAATGTATATTAAATATTCAGAAAATATATTAAATATTCAGAGTGTATATCAAATATTCAGAATATATATTAAATATTGTGAGTGTATATTAAATATTCAGAGCGTATATTAAATGGAACTTGCTAGGTTAGTTATGAAAAACTCTCCTACAACAACTTCATTCGAAAATAGTCGATATATTATCTACTCCCTCTTACAAGTCGAGAACCAAGAATTGTTCTTAGGATATATTTCAAAAACGAATTATTCATGTACACTAATTGTGAAGTTTCTTTTTTTTAATGTATGCTCTAAAACAGGAATTTCAGCATTTTTAAAGAAAAAACAAATAGCTTTTTGCTTTAATTTCTATTAAATATGCATTGGTTACAATCTAAAACGATTTGGTGTCTATTTGGTTAAATTTGTGCCCTTTTTCGTGGTCGACGAAATTTTATGCTATTATCCAAATTGTTATATATCTGATTGATTCATAATATACCAAGTGGTTGGCGAGGAAGAAAAATTTTTTTTAAATTTTCCAACGAAATAGATTTTAAGATACTTATTTGTTACCGCTCTAATTTTTCTTATCTTTACATATTTTTTCATACAAGTTGCCTCATGCGCAAATGAATTATCTATTCCAAGCTTACTTGTGTAGAACGAAGTGTGGAGTCCTTCACTAGGAAACATTGGGAATTAATTATCGACTAAAAAATCGCTTATCACTATTTTATTCGTGTTACAACATTTTATATTAAAATCAATCATTTAATAAAGTTTCAGTCTGAAATTTCCTTTCGCTTTCTACTAGTAGAAAATAATTCATTATTTTATACTATAAAAAGTTTCAAATGAGTCAAAGTAATTTGAGATCGATTACGATACTTAAATTCATTGACATATTAAAATTATCCATTACTTTTTCCAGTTGAAAATAAAACTTGAAAAAACGAGGTAGTGTTTTACATTTAACTTGCATCATCAATTTTGTTGAATATCGTTTATCTTAGGAGTTCCTATTCAGGAAGATCTATATGCTTGGGTTGCTGTTTTCTTACTACCAGTCAATTCTGCTATCAATCCCATTTTGTACACACTGACCACGAAACTTTTCAAGCAACACTTGGCCAAGATGGTGTATAATTTTAAGACGTCTACAGCAGGAGCTGGCGACAGTGTCACTCCATCATGCGCCAGGCATCACAGTTTAAGGAGTCAAAAAGGATCTTTCTCACTGGTAAGAGCTTTTATTCGATTTTATGTAGTATTATAGCAATAAAATTACGTATTAAGTTCGGAGGAAGCAACATTTGTAAATATTTATTTATTTACAGTATTTTTGTACGTTTTCATGAAATTTTATCTACATAGTATTTTGTTTGAATCTTGACGACTGTGGCCTGACGAGTATTTCTTTTCTCTTGCTAATTGCTGGTGAAATCTTAGTTGCTCGCCTGCAGTTCTAATATAGAATTCCAGAAAACTTATTAAAACTAAATTTAGTATAAATATTTTTTGTGATATGTAGTTTATTATATAAAAATTTTAACTATATAAATATTTCAATTTTGAATTCTTTGCTGCTTACTTGATTTTTCTATTGCTCAGCAGTACATGAGTTGCTCAAACGAAAAGTAGAGAAGTGTGTTAAATGTCAGAAATACAATAGACCATTAAGAGTTAAAAGCGAAAGGCTCCCCAAATTGCATATAAATAGTAATATAGATCTTTAAGGAACATTTAAAATTATCTTAAGACTTGAAAGAGAAGATTGAAAGAAAAATAAGTTCCTTCAACATAGCTAACACGCAGTAGTGCGATTTTTATTGGAAGAAGTAGATTGTACCGAACCTTTACTCAGACTTGTTAGTGTTGCACACATGTCACCTTAATTCTTCGATTTCCTTTGAATCATTACGCCAACAATAGCAATAAATCAATTTAAAATCAAGGTTTCTGCTTTCCTAGTATACCCAAATGTTTCATTGTTCCAATCTTCTATGAAAACATTTACACCATTTACTTACAACATAGTCAGAGAGTGCTTCAAATTAAAAGCCACCGTTTTAACGACAAATACCCGCTTTAGCATTGCGTTCATATTCTGCAGCCGATTCTGCAGTTGCATTACTGCATGTTAGTTCTGAATGCATCTATCTTTAGCATGATTTAATATTAATTAAAATTGTCTCGTGCGAATTAGTTGAACAGTCATTGTAATCTGCGGTGTACTCTTCTTACCTCTATTTATAACACTATGCTAACGCTGATATCGTCACGCTATGTGTGACCCTATCATGGATGTCCACTTTTCAATTAAGGAACACTTTTAACCTTAGTAATTCTAATTTTTTTTGTTGTTTAATAACATGACTTCTGTGTTTTTTTTTAGTTGAGTTTTGACAAACATAATAAGGGTCAAAAATAATAAGAGTTTATCTGAGATCTCAATCAAAATTATCAGGTAATTCAATGAAACCCGAATCTTAGGTATAACGTGAATATTTATTAAACTCTGTGGCTTTCATTTAAAAAAAAGAAATATTTGCAAGGCATTTGAAAATTCATTTAAAATTTCATTAAATTTTGAGAAAATTCATTTTAACGAAATCGCTTACCAATTATACATTTAAGCAAAAATAATTAACACTAGCGTCATTTATGTAAGTTTTAGAAAAATGAAAACAAGTGGTCAGCAAAATGACATATTTTCGTGTAATATACAAATTAATGACAAAAAAACTAATTTTTTCAAAATATTTTAAAATTTATTCCTTTTGTACAAACTCCAAAAATGTCCTTAACAGTTTAGTAAAGTAAAGAATTCCCGCAACAACAGGTTGTGGGTCAGGCAGTCATGGAGGTTTAAGCTTAACAATTTCGTGATAAACGGCATGATTATGGCAATGTGGCCAGAACTGCTCTCAGACCGCTTTTAACTACCAAAAAAGCTGACATCTATAGATCTGGCTTTAAGCCGTCTTTGTGGATTGAATCCCAGTTCTTCACGATAACAGTTCATGTCTTATTTAATGGTTTAGAAGTAACAAATTCAGACAGACAAAATTCTATTAGCAAGAAATAATTGAAAATTATTTAATTTTTATAAAGCAAGAAATTATTGAAAATTTCGCTGATGAAAAACCAGGAAAATAACATTTTGAACACTCAGTATACATTTTCAAATGTATTTAATTGTTAAAACCAGTGCTAAATCTTTCTAAGAAGCTAACAGTAATGGTATTATTAAATAAACTCATAATTTCTTTTTATATGATATTAGATTTATGTGGCAGTTACACCAAATTGTCGTATTTGGTGAGAATCACCCATATCTTTCTTTACTACATATAAAACGCATTTATAGTCTGTCTAAAGAAAGAACTCCTCTCGCTATTCGTCTAGAACAGTGGCGGTGGCTATGGTTACGAGGGGTTTAATTATTTCCTGTAGGGGTCTTAAGTCAATATTTAAGACAAAGTTCGACGAATGATTGAAAATCAGAGCTTGATCGCTCAGGGGATAGAGCGTTCGCCTTCCAATGAGGCGAACCGGGTTCGAATCCCAGTCGATACGAATTCCGCATCCGGCTTACACCGACCACAGTGCTGAAGTAAACTATACTCAGTAGTAGATGGATCATGGGTTAGAGTCCCCTTGCCGTCAGGCTAACCGTGGGAGGTTCTCGTGATTTTCCTCTCCATGTAACGCAAATGCGGGTTAGCTCCATCAAAAAGTCCTCCACGATGGCAAATTTCTCTCAATACTCGATCCAGAAGTTCCCTTGTCTTCTGGATTGGGTTCAAAATTACAAAGCTACGGAGTAGCTACATAAGTAGTCGTAATCCCATAAAATGGGGTCCGCTGTTCAACGACGGTTATAAAATATAAAATGAATGAAAATCAGGAAAGAGAGAAGCGCCTCTACTTAGTGGCGAGGGGAGTTCTTTCGATCCACAAACTATACATATTGATAATAAAGAATTTTTGAAATTATTCTTTTACTAAATATTTTTTTCCATCTAGGCTGATCAGAACAATATTGCACTGGTGATGAGCAGAAATTGTTTCCAGTGCCGTCATCCGAATATTCACAGACAGAAGAGCACTACAGACGCCAGCTGCAGGCGGCATTCCAGTAAGCGTCGCACCTCCGTCACAAACGTAGTTTAAACAGCGTTGTCAAGTCATGGACATTGTTATTTACTGTCGTGTGTTGTGCCATTTTCGTTTCCCGGTGAATCAAGCTATGCATGCACGTTTCACTCATTTTATTATAATCATTTATGTTTGTTTTTTTAAGAGATGTGGTTGTAATACAGCGATGGTCAGTAATTAAACTGAAATAAACGAATTGAAGAATCTATTGTGATGCAATGTCAAGCTAATACTTAAATTCAGTAAATCGTATTCGAAAGAGTAAGAAATAAGTCTATAAAATATGGTAGTCAGAAGAAAAGCATTCGACTGCTGATGGATTTTTTTTTCTTCTATCTAAGAATCCGAAATTAATCTGATATGCAGGGTTAATTTCATTTTTTTCAGAGAATCCGCTGCTCGGAGAAAAATGTTAACAAGTTTTGCTAGCCCAGGAGAAATGTTTTAAAAAATTTCACAATCGTAATTAGATTTCCGCCATGTTAGTCATGTCCTAGACTCGTCCTGGGAACAACTTCCCAGTGCAGCCTGCGCTTCTCTTCATTATACTTTGAAATTTTTACCGATGCTTTTGGCAGTATATTCATGTAATATATGAAAAAAATATTTTTTTGATGTTTCTTAAAAAGGTGTGATTGTATTATTTTACGACAAAAATAAAAGAAAAATGCTATAAAATCTTTTTTGTGTATGTAGAAACATTTCAGGTTTGCGATCGTTTCAGAATGCGCTCCTCAATTCGTTTTTTTTTTGTTTTTTTGTATTAAAAAAACTAGTTCCATTTTTTCTTCTTCTATAAAGAATACAAGTTCAAAATCTTGAAACAAATGAATCAATTTTAAAATAATTCGAAAATATTTCAATTCTTTTTCATTTGAAAATTGTTGAACGAAAATTTAGATTTATAAAATTATTTATTATCCAATAACGGATCAACTACCGCTATATTAGTAGCATTACGCACTTTTTCTAACTGGATTAACGTTACGTATACGGCAAAAGTACTTTATTATGCTAATCAACTTTACTGTTGTCATAATTACAGTTCATATAGTTATAATTAATCCTTATTAATATAATTATAATTTTTAATTAATTATTAATTAGCATAATTATTATTATTTTAATATAAATTATTAAAAAAAATAATTAATGAAGTATATTAATGCATTTTCTTTGAAATATAAATATTTTTATTTTCTGCATATTTGCTATAAAAGTAAATTTTTTTTTCATTTGTAAAGAAGCATTTTTTTTCGTTTGAAAAATATATTGCACCTCTGACACATAAAAAATATTTACTCACCGTAAAAGGTTAATATTCGTAGCTTTACTTTAGATTATTGTCTATTCTTAAAAATATGAAATTAATATTTATTTCGGGATATAATTATTTTTTAATTTTGTTGTGTAAATTTTATTGTATAGTAGTAATTTATTTACACATAAAAAAATAGTTTCAATTTTCAAAAATTCCTCTGTGATATAAGTTCATTATTCAAAAGATCATCATAAACACAAAAGTTGTTTAATTTTTTTTAAATTCTATATTATTTTGTGAATGTTTCTGTTTTGTCTATTTCTCATGTGATACATATATATATTTGAACTCAAACTATTTCATTTTTTTAGTGTGTGCATGCATAGCCAGTGGAGTTCTGTATAATTTGTTGAAAATCAAGACAGATATTTCAAACAGTATGCAGTTTTTTAAGTAGATATATTGTTTTTAGTAAAATAAAACAACAAGTCATTGTTAATTAAGTTTTTTCAGTTTTTCTTATTATTTAAATTGTATTTTGTCAGATATTTTGCTACAATATTTTCAGTATGCTTGTTTTCATGGCGCAATAGTAGAATAGTCTAAAGTTTGAAAGTAACAACTTTGACAGATGTAATTCGATAATTATATAATTTAGTTCAAATCAGAATAATATATTCCAAAAAAATATGTAAAAGTTACTCCCAACGGCATATTAGTAAATTTTTAAAATGACAACCTTTGGGTTAATGTGGACCAAGAGTTTTTTATGAACCGTAATTGACTTATTGGTGGATTGTTTAATTTCTCGTATGATAAATCTTATGAGATTTACCCCTAAAACTTGCTTTCAAGATGGATCATATGAAAATGTGCGATGCATTAAAGTCTGGTGATTAAGGTGGCCACTATTAACCATTATTAAGAAAGTAAAAAAAAATAGTATCATTTTTTTAATGTCTTAAGTTTTGTGTACTGTTAAAATAAAACAAATAATGCATGTGGAATAATTTATTTTTGATTTCTTAAGAGTAACCTAGGAAACACAATATCTTCAAAAATGAGTACGCAAGTTTTGGTTTCAAACTTTTATTTAAGTCATTCTCGTCATTAAGTTAAATAAAGCCTTAAATTAATGAGATCCATAAGACAAAATAATATTACTGAAAACTATCAAAGTTTTGTTTCTTTTGACAATTAACGTGATTTAAATTATTGTAATTTGAAATTTTCATTTAAATTTATGTTATTTAACTTCAGAAGGAAAAATCTATTTTTGTTTGTCGTGAATACATGAGTTGGTGACATTTGTCTGACGCATATCACACATTAAAGTCTTTTTTCTTTTAATAAATATAAAAAAATAAGCATCCAACTCTTATAATTCTAAGCAGATATTAAAATTTTGGATATTGTACATTTTCAAATTTATTGAATAATTTATTGATCTGGCACATTATTTTTAGCACATTCTTTGAAAAAATTCATCTTAAAAAAGTTGACCAAGTCACACAAAATAACAGCAGTAAGTGAATTGTACTTTAAAACTAGAATAGATGTTTTTTTTATTTGTTGGATATGTTACGGGAAATGTAATTATTTAGGTCAGTATTCATAATGCTTAGTTATTATGAATAATGACCATTAAAATAGGGCAATTTGATAAATTTGAATTACTTTACGACAATTTCTCACATTGCCCGGTCATTATAAATACCGCTATTATTTCTTTGGGCACTTTGATTAATTGACAGCAATGGGACAACCACGTGCGTGTGGTGTGATTCTGGCTGGCCAATGTTCCCCGGTGAATGTTGACAATCAAATTAGTCGCTTTGGTGAATGTCCGAAATATTTATTACANCTGTGGCCAATGGGACAACCCCCAAGTGCCCGAAATTAAAAAAAAAAATAATAATAACTGCGCCAGATAAGAGTTATTGAAGTAGTTGCTTTATACAGCACATGTGCGGAAAAAATTAAAAAAAAAATTATCGAGGTGCATCTAAAAGTGGATGAATATCCCAAGACACCCTGTGGCTGTGTGTGACACAAATTGCCCACTTGACTTTTAGCATTATACATAATGACCGGGCAATGTAATAATTGCAACATAATTTATCATTTTGTCATATCCTTTTGGGCACTTTTTAACTTTTGGGCACTTTAAAACTTTTGCCCGGGCATTATAAACAATGCCCAATCATTTACATTGCCCGTGACAGATATACTATAATTGTTGCATTAACGTAAGCTTTCAGATTTCTTATTATAAATGAAGTAAGGAAAGTTCTCAAATTAAGATTTCTAATTAATATTTATGCGAGGGAGAATCTTCCCTATGACTAACAAGGAAGACGGAACATAAAAAAAATTAAAACCAATTTATTTGAATATTGATGAAAGCTTGAAGTGTTTGTTTCTAATAATAGTCTTTTAATTTTAATCCGCTTCTTCTTGCAATTGAACAGTTATTGATGTTTTGAGTACAGCATTTTTAGTAGTAATTCATTTTTGCGCATGTTCATTTCGTTCCACTACCAATGTGTATATCTTTCTTCATTTTATTTAAATTTGACAAGGATTTTAAAAATATATATAAAGGGCAGTCATATTGAAACACCCTGCATAAATAAACCCTTTCGTACTGAAGATTTTCAATTTTAATGTTACGTCGAGTCATCCATAGTCCCACAGCTTACAATCGAATTTGCAGATTCTTAAAAATGGGATACATAAGTGTACATAAAGTATAAGCAGTGGCGTACGCAAGGGAGGGGTTAAGGGGTTTGAACACCCCCCTTGAGCTCAGACAAAATGGCAAAAATAAACATTTTAGTAGAAATTATGCGGGTATTATTTTTTAGGACTATATATTTTTATTTGCCTTATGCCTACCTTTTTATCTCACGGTATTTCTCAGAATACTGAAGAAAAAAAAAAACAATCACTATAATAGGGTTGTACTTTTGAAACCACTGTTATGGACTGGTTCCTTTCTGTTCTGCCAGTCGCGATAGTTTTCGAGACTGGCTGTCATTCGCGAGGTCTTTACGCGATGATTCTGGAATCCTAGACGTTCTGTCGTCTTTGAGACAATTCGAGAATTTTGGAGATGCGGTGAAAAATTATATAAAAGGGGGAACGGAGTACAATGTAAGTTTTTCTGTTGTACAGAAATGTGATACTTCCGTTGAAGAAAACGTTTCTAGCATAACAAAATCTGATGAATGTGAAAGTGGCCCTCAAAGTGTTACTTCCCACCCATATGACATTGGACTTTTTTCAGAAGATATTACATGCGAGAAGATATTACATTATGTTCTTAAACTTAAAAAATCAAATCAAAATTTAACTAAACAATGTTGTCTAAATAAAAAGACAAGATCCAATGTCTAATTTAGATCTAGATGTCTAAATTAGGGAAATAATAGTGCTTTATTACATACTCGAATTTCTTTTAGTAGCTTCAGAAAATTATGAACACCACCCTTGAAAAAATTCTGCGTACGCCACTGAGTATAAGTATATGGAATAGTTAACAAAATTACAATTCATTACTAAGTTAAAACTTCTTGATTAATAATTTATTTGTGAGATATTAAATCAATTTGTTTTTTTAATTAAGATTTTCATCAAAACGTACGAATTCCATTTTTAGTCATTGTATGTAAATATGGTCATTACATTTTGACGTGAATGAATATATTGTTGAAGCTGTAAAAATTTTAATGTAAATTTGACGTTAGCGTTTGTTTGTTCTTTTCACAGTTGAGAAATGATGTTTAAATCTAGGATATAATTTTAAGACTATTGTTGAAAAATTCTTGTTTTTACATTATTATTGTATATTCTGAAGTGGATTCGTTGTTAATGTAATAAATTTTATTGTGGAAATTGTTGCTTTTTTACTTTCTGGGTATTCAACTTTTCAAAATATAACTGTTAGTTTTGCATTTAATTTTATATCTATACACCTATCAACAATTAAAAAAATGAGATTAATGTAAAAAAATATAATTTTCACATTATTCCTCGTCTTGAAGAAAGAGTAATTTTCTGAACTATTAAATTCTCACAATAAAAATGAAGCTAGAGCTTGCGGAACGTCTATTACAGGGCTCGAAAAAATTCAGAAATTTTATCCGTCCCTGAGGACGGCTTGTGCAGCAATGTACCCGTCCTCCTTTGAAACTAACCCGTAGCTTCTAAATAAATAAAATATAATTTCTCTTATTTATTACAAACATTTATATAAATCGCACAACGAATTAGTAGTTACTAGGATTACAAATACTAGGATTACATTGTACAGTAGTAAAGGAAATACTAGGTTACTAATAATTACCTAGTATTTCTTTTATGAAATAATTTAAATGATAAAGGTCAAGTTATCTGGAATGTCAATTTATCCGAGGGTACTACGTTTTTTAAATGAATCAAATATGACGTTTGCCAGTTCCACAATTAAGCCTATGATTTACAGAGATTTCCGCACAGAAATCTAAAAGGGGTTTTTCATTTAGGTAGATGTTCATAATTGCGTTTAATGCTTCTTGTTCAAGACCAGTACCTAATGTGTTTTTCTGTAAGTTCATTGCTGAAAAGCCCCTTTCAACTGCTGCAGACAGAGAAAACATCAATTCTAATAACAAAAATTGAAAATATATCTCGAACATTAACGGCAAAATGGCCGCCCGCGCGGACGTAGGATTCGAGAAGTTCGTTGTCCGCGGGGAATTTTTGACCGTCGAGGACGGGCTATTTTTCGAGCCCTGGTCTATTATTTAGTCTTATTTTTGCAACTTAATGTATTAATTAATTCTTCATTTTTAACTAATAACAGTTGTTTGAATTATATTTATACTTTAACAGTTATTTTTAAGATACTCACTATCTATACTGCCAATCTATACTATATACTATACTATACTATATTATACTATACTATACTATACTACACTATATACTATACTGCCAATCTGCACCACATTTGGAAAAACTTTTTTCTAGTGCTAGGAAAATCTTGTTTTTATATTTGGTTAAGCCTATATAAATGCATTTAAAATTTGTTAATGCTTTCGCTGTTCGTTTCAATTTTATCAACAAATGCTTAATTATACTTCCTAGGATAAGCTTGATAACGTCAAGATTATTTATAAATTTTAAGCAAAAAATGTGTTAATAGATGAAATACTTTCTTTATTTTACGAAAACTAAATTCTTTATAACATCAAACTTGTATATTAAGAAAAATCAGTGGGTAAAAGATTTTTTTCAAGCATTGGTTTTGCTCGATGAACGTTCATAAAAAATGTTCAAGTCTTAGTAGTGTTTTTTTAATTTTTTTTTTCATTTTAAGTATTTATTAACCAGATTTGCATATTTTTAGAAAACTAAACAATGTGCGCAAAAAAATTTTCCAATCGTTATTTCCAGCAGATTATTTTCGGATTTTATGATTCATAAATATTTTTTAATTTTGTTATTAAAAAAAAAATCAAAATAATGTTTGTTTTTTTGCTTTTTTTATTTGGGCTCTGGATAAAGGAATCCCCAAATTTCTTAATGACAGCAATTCTATAAAATACAATTTCAGTTAAGAGAAAGACAATACCAAATAATCTACGAGCGTCTTCATTAAAAAAACTTTTATCTTGGGGGAAAAATATTTCTTAGGATATAAAAACTTTTTGTACTTGAAAATTTGGTTTGTAAATAAACGTGCCCTTGAAAAAGCTGAATTAATTATCATTATTAAACAAAAATATACCGAATAATGAATGCCATTATTTTTTTGAAATAGGTTTATTTGTAACTTCTTAAATATTTTCCTCTACAGAATTTAATCCTAAGAATAGAATTTGATATTGCAATTAAATACGAATAGTGACGTTAAAAGCTTGTCATAAAGGTTTAAAAATACATTTACTTAAAAGATTAATCTTCTTAATTTTATTTTGCTTAATGACTGTTTGAAGCTAAAAAAGTGCTTCTTATGAAATTTTAATCATTATTGAAAATAATAAATGAAATAAAAAAGAACTACTAAATTGCGTCATGTTACTATTTTCAATATTTTGATCCTCTCTGTTTTGCGTGATTTTTTTCTTATAATTAATTTTTAAATAATTAGTGTAATTTTATTTTTCGAAAAATCTTCTCTTTTATTTTTGACTAAGTTTATTTTACAAATTTTCTTTTCTAAGAATTATTTTAAAAAGTCATATTTCTTTAGCATTACCGAGTAGTTATAAAATCTCACAAGAATAATTCTTAACATTTATCAAGGGCGTTACAAGGGTATAATTTAGAAAAAAAGCTTTTTAGAATATTTCAGAAGACTTTATAGAACCAGGAACTTCATATTTCAGTTTAAAACCTCGTATGTTTTTACGAGTAATGTAAAAAATTTAATTTTTATGTTAAAAAATATAGAAGGGTCATTTTGGCTTCATTCATCATTGTAATATAAATTCCAAAACACTAACGGATAAAGATACTACACTAGAATATCAATAACAATGATTATATCAAAAAGGCTGATTTTAAGTGAAGGGCTTATTGTCCTGCGATAATAACATTTAATTTTAATACTTTAATAATAAGCTTTTCACTGATAATTTTAATGATAAACTTAAATTTCTCTCTTATGGGATCCCTTGCTAACATGGGATGCATTTTATCTAAAAGGACTTTGAAATCTCAAATACGCAAATAACGATTACGTATTTTTAAGAAAGAAAAAGGAAGATAAAATATTTTTCTAACATTTGTCAAGTGTTAAAATTATATGGGCAATAACAACATACTAAAACTATGTTGCTAGTAACAATGCGTTGAAAAAATACTAAATTAAAGCAATAGAATGAAATTTTGAAATTAATTTCTTCTTCTTTTTAAGCATAAGCAGAGTGCAGTTGTGCAATTATGTAAGATCGTTTCTTAATGTGAGCTAAAAGCGTTAATTTTTGAAAAAAGTGACATAATTTCTGATAAGTTATTCATCGTTATAAGTCATTTTTAAGTTATTAATCGAAATTCTTTTTAACAGTAACACTTTTACATTTATGATATAAATGATTTTTAGCTCACTGGATTTCCAATTGAGGACCTTACACGCTTTCGAAATGTTAATTTCTCTAATATTTCATGTCAGAAGTACATGTTGGCTTTATTGTAAAAGTGGCCTCCTACGTAATGATGTAGTGAACACATAAGCAATTTAGCTTAAATATTTGTAAAAATTTATTTTATTAAATATATATTTCCAACTCACGTGTATCTTCAAAATAGTACGTTACACTTTGCTTCCAAAGTTTAAAATTTTTTTATACTTAGCTCTAAAATATAAGTGCTTTACTCTATCAAAAAGTTGCCCAATATGCATTAACATACACTATCCGACAATAATAGAAGAGACACTTTCAGTTTTTGACACTTTTTTTAAATTTCTCAAAAAATACTTAAAGGATTATTTTGTAACTTTAGAGGTGTTTAGATCATGCGATTTTTCATACTTAATAAAATGTAAAACTTTCAAAGGTTTGAGAGACCTACAATAAATTACAAAATTTTCAATTTAAAATTTTCAAACAATTCGTTAAAAACTGCGCAAGTTATGAGCATTTAAGCTAGTTCTTTTATACTGCTCGTGCACTAAAGAAATAAAAATATAAAAAATTTCCGAAATTTTGTAGTGAATTGTTTTTTGCAATTTCGCAATTAATTAAAAAATTTGATTTGAATATCTTAAAAATTTAAAAAGTTTCAAGCAATTTTCTAAGTAGTTTTTGTACTTTTAATAAGAAAGCTCAAAATGATCAGGGGTTGTTCACAAATTTTATTTTGCATCATGAGACAATATTTAATAACAAATAATATCTTACAATAATCGTCCGGAAAATAAACTTTGATGGTATGGAGGAAGAAAACATGCATAAAAAACACAATTTTCGTTTTTTTTTTTTTTTTTTTTTTTTTTTTTTTTTGATTCCTTGTGCACCACTGAAAAAGTACAACACGAGGCTTACAGACGTAAGTATGGCAACAAACATTGTAGGATTTTTAAACAGAAATACATACAAAAGGGCATGTAATATTAAGAAAAGAAAAATAATAATAGCAGAAAAAATAATAAATAAAAAATAAAAAACATTTATAAAAAAGGATGGGGTTGATTCCCCAAAATGCAGGCCTCCTTTTTAATAAGTCTTGTTTAATAGTACAAGATGAAATTTGTGGATAACCCCTTATCGTTTTGAGTTTTCTATTAAAAAGTACAAAAACTCCTTAGAAAATTGTTTGAACTTTTTAAATTTTTAAGATATCCAGATAAAGCTTTTATCATTAGTAACCAATACGATTCCCTTCAAAATTATGAAAACACTTTTTCAAACTTTTAGCGTATGCGCAGTATTAAAGAGAATTAGCTCAAATACTCACATCTTGTGCAGTTTTAAACAATCTTTTTAAAATTTTATATCAATAATTTTCTTATTAATCCAAAATTTCTCCAAAAATTTTATTTAATTCCATTGCTCCTTTATGTAGTTATGCCATAACAGCGTAAGGCGAAAGATTTTATTTTTTATAAAAATGCCCATATCTTCATAAATATTTATTCTAGGTCTACGAAACTTTATGCAGTTATTAAAAATAACAACTGAATTAATTGATACAAGTTTCACGTGTTTTGCTTGCTTTTCTGTCTTAGAGTGTTTAAATATACTTGTTTTCCTTCGTAGTTTATTGTAGGTCTTCCAAACCTCTGAAAGCTTTAAATCTTATTGCTATGTATGAAACATCGCATGACTTAAACACTTCTTAAGTTACAAAATAATCCCTTAAGTATTTCTTGGGAAATTTTAAAAAATATCAAAAACTGAAAGTGTCTCTTCCACTATTATAGAATAGTGTATAGACACTTAGAAATTATTAAAAGTAATTGTTGGAAAATGTTACTTTTTTAAATTCTATTTAATTTAAAAAATTGGTCATTAACTATTAGCTTTTCTAAGTAAACATCACAAATGCATCTTTAAAATAAAAACTTGCTCTTTGCTTGCAAATAAAAAAATAGCTAAAAAAGTATTTACTTAAATGAAAATTTTTTTACTTTGTTGAAAATGTAGCCTCATAAATATGCAATAATATAGAAGGCCGTTGTAAAGATTAATTAAAAAATTATACCACGGAACTTTTATTTTTTCCTAATAAATATTTCTAATCCAGTATATCTTTAAGATAGTAACTTACACTTTGTTTCATTTACTTTTTTTTAATTCGCAATAAGAAATATGAGTTTATTTAGGCGAATACACTCATATTATGAATATGAGTTTATTTAGGCGAATACACTCACTATGTTTGATGCATAATATTGATATTTATTCTGATATACAGGGTGATTATAATTAAAGTTCCGATTTCAAAAATCGGTAATTTTAAAACTACTCGTCAGAATAACCTGATATTTGAGCAGAAAAATCGTGAGGCCGCTTATGTTTGGCAACAAAAAAATAGTTCCAAAATCTGCCGATAGATGGTGCTGTCAGGGTCGACATTGTCTGGTGAAATGCAACTTACTCTGCCATAAAAATGCAGAGCACCACCTCTTTGTCTGAATGCTTCATCATGACTTCGACTATGAAGGATCACGCTCTGCTTTTGAATCTTTTCATCAGAGTGATGAGGGTGCACTTACAGCTATTAGGAAGTTATGGACATTAAAATCCACAAAATTGGATCCTATTACTTTCTTTTCCAATGCTAACCTGGAGAATAACCTTTCATCATACAGGCATCTGAAGGGCAAATTTGTTGTCCACTCTTTCAGGGACACCATATTAGGAGGGCCAACGTTACTCCCACAGTAAAAACAGATAGTACAGAAAAGGAAAGAACATCCATCCCTTACCGGGGTTCGAACCCAGAACCTTTCCAATGCAAGGCCAGTTCCATGCCCCCTACACAAGTCGGTTGGCAGGATCCAATAACTACAAATGGTCTGAAAAAAAGGAATACTAAATTCGAAGAGGCTGGTTCATTTGACGTGAAACGGGGTAGAGAAAGGAAACCAGTTTCGGTTGCGGTGGTAGAAGATGTGACTACAGCTTTACAAGAACAGGCGAACAGTGATGCTGGAATTAGCAGTGCACGGGGAATTGGTCGAATTCTGGATATGCTGATCATCACAGTGCGTCAAGTCCTAAGCATTCGTACAAACTGTTCACGTACAAGACAACTAATGTGCAGCAGTTGCTACCTGCTGACTTGGAATCATGTGAATCGTTTGTACTAGGATTGCTTGTCCAGATGGAAGTTGACAACGAATGGCCATGAAGCATTCTGTGGTCTGGCGAAGCCCACTTCGATTTACATGGCTTTCTAAATACGCAAAATTGCAGGGTATGGGTGACCGAGAATCCATTCCAGTTACAGCCATTACCTCTTCACTCTGAAAAAGGTCACTGCGAGGGGCGGAATAACGGCAGCATTTATCGTCGGTCCCTTTTCTTCAAGATCACAACAAGATTACCTGCACCGTTATCGGCAAGTGGTATGAAGCACTTTTGCGTAACCATGTCCTTCCGGCACTTCAGCAACGTCATTGTGTTGATTGCATAATATTCATGCAAGATGGCACGCATCCGCACATTGCTACTCCTGTAAAGCAGTTACTGAGTGCTCTTTTCGGAGATAATAGGATCATAAGACGCCATTTTCCAACAACGTGGAGGCCACGCTCCCCCGACTTAAGCCTGTGTGATTTATGGCTTTGAGGGTACCTGAAGAATGTTGTTTACAGCTAGCGGATTGAGAATCTAGCCGACTTGAAGACACACTACACCCATTGAATCAGCACAGATACTCTCCGATTTGCTGTAGAGCATGCCGTTTTGCTCTTCCAATTGGTCGGTGGAGAGCACATCAAACAACTTATGCCTTAAATATCAGTAAGATGTTTGTTCCATGAAGCTCTTTCCTTCTTTTTTTTTGTTGGCATTATCACTGTTGTCGCTGTAAACACGTATTCTCGTCTTTTCACTAATAAATTTTTAGTAAACCCCTGAACTCTATTGTTTCCTATTGGCTGACAACATTCCTCTGTGCAACGAAAACATTCTTGGTCTTTCGTCTGATAGCTCAGACTCTATCGGCAGATTTTGGAACTATTTTTTTCCTTCACAAAGCAAACTTCCAGTGCTTTACTATCGTTCTGTTGAAATAGGTCATTCCGACGAGCAGTTTTAAAATTATAGCTTTTTGAAATCTCAAATTTAATTCTAATCACCCTATAATGTGAGGTATTTTTCTATCCAGTAAATATATACAGAGCTCGGAAAACTCTAAAAGGATTTTTACTAAGTACCTTGAGTTATTTTTAGTTATAAATGCAGTGATAGTTTGACATTTTTTCTTACGATCATAAAATTTGTGGACAATGAAAACTAATTTTTTTCTTATAAATTTCAGTTTTATTTATTCCTTAATGAAATGTAAGAGTATAAACTATTAACCAAAAATTTAAAATTCATAACCTGCAAAAATTTATCTTAGCCGTTTTACAAAATGTTTTGAGAAACTGATTTACAAATGTGTCACCGAGAATATTCTTATTAAAGTATTAAACTGATAAAAATACTAAGTTCATAGTGTCGATAATGAGAAACTAAATACAGTGATATAATCTATATTATGAGAACATCTATGAGTGAGTAATTTGGATATGAGAGGCTATTTATTTCCTCGATTTTTAAAATGTAAACAACCATTCGACTATTAACTTTAGGAACAATCCAGTTAATAATTTCCAATAATGATCATAATTTTGATCATTATTTCAAATGGTTCTGTAAGTCAAATCATAACAGAACAGATTTATATCTTAACAAAAAATAAATATGCTAATAATCATTTTCAGAAACTTAGGGAGCATTCAAACTGGATTTGTTTCTACCGGTCTGTTTAAAATTGCACCTAACCTATTCTCAATTTCCAAATCCAAATTTTTTCTGCAACTTTACCATTCAATGAAAAAGTCATCATGATAAAGACAGTCGTCATAACGCTAGAAAATATTCATGACTGCAAAGAAAAGTTTATTATTAAAGCATTTTGATTTATATTAAACCGCTTGTTTGCATAAAACAAGATGGAAGGAATATCTCCATTCTCCTATCATACGTTTAAACCTATTGTTTTTTTGGAGCTTTTTGCGTCGTACGTAAATATAGGACGTACAAAACAGCTTACATGAAAGAAACGTATGACTTAAATTTATGTTACTTTAACATTTCAAAATAAAGCATGCTTTTTTTAATTTTCAGGAAACAACTCTAAGCAATAAATAAAAAAAACATGAAGTGCACGAAATCTAAGAGTCAACGCATGATAAACATGATGAAATTCATGAAAATACATTAAATAATAATTGGAAACACACGAAAATAAAAGAAAGACACTAAGAAACTGTGGAATGAATGATTATTTACTAGTTCCCTATATATAAACAAGCATCATAACTTTTGGATGTTATTGTGTGACGGATTTGATCAAATAAATCTCCTTCTCCTATTATACCGAATATCAAATACAATAACAACTACATTCCGTATTTTACGATGTACAAATTATTACTATATTTTAAACTTAAAAAACAGGATTTTGTGCACATTTTTCAATCCCGTAGTCCGCATTCATTGGCAAAAAAATTCGAACAAAATATATGACTATTATACAGATGTAAACAAAAAACAAATTTTTAATAATTTAAAAGAAAATAAGTATTGCTTGCTACTTCTAATTTATATTAAGAAATAAATATTTTTTTTTCATTTAAACTATAACTTATAGATGAACTTCTTATTATGAACTTTTCAGAATGTGTATCTATTTTTGCTCATTCACTCTCCATTAATTACCGGATCTGTTGTTATTCTGATCCTAATGACATCTTGATGTCCGATTTCTTATGCTGTTTTCATTCAGATAAATTCTTGATGTCTGGTTATTTAATTTAAACTAGGAGGCTTCGCCCCCTGCTCGCTGGCGCTCACCAACTCCCGGAACTGCTTTCACAGTTCATTTTGGATTGCTTCGCAATCCGATGCTCGCTTTACTCGCTCATTGGATACGTTCTTAGCGTCTAGCTTTTGTATACTTTTTTGAACACTGAAGTTCCGAAAACTTTTCACTGCAGAAATTTCTAAACCTGTACATTTCAATATTAATTTGATATTGCAAACAGTTAGAATTCGGTGAGAATCGAAGACAAATGCTATTGTGTTTATGTAATGAGTTCACAATTTATTAATTATATGGATAAATATGAAAAAAAGTTTGAGAGATTTGTACAANTATCACCTTTTTTTTCATTTAGAAAACATTTTTCTGACCTCTAATTCAGTAAATTTAAAAGAAAAACCTTATTTAAGTTGCTAAAATTAATAAAAATTTCAAAGATGAAATTTATTTCCAAAATAAGACACCCTCCTATTACTATCATACCATTTCCAACATGCATCCCACAAGTTACCTAAATCCTTACTAAACAGGTCTTATTATGTCCTAATGCCATCCTAAAGCGTTCTAAAGGTATCCTGAAACTGTCCTAGTTATGACATCATTAAGATATCTGCAGGTGGGACATTCTAACACGCAGATGACATCCGTAGGACATTTAGCGGTAAATATAGGACTTCCTCTGGAAGTCACAGAATCCTAAAGATGACAACTTTAGGATGTCATAACGAAGTCAATGTGCTGTATGGGTACGTACGTATTAGCGTATTATATAATATAGATTAACTGAATGTTCAAAGGATTGACGATATGTACCAAATCCTTTCGGATGAATGAAGAGCTCGTATAGTAAAAGTTAGCGAAAAAGAAATAATAATAAAAGTGATAATTAAAAAAAAAATTCGATACGTTTGAAGTTTGTTACATGGTACCGATAATGCTATTTCGTGGGAATCATACAGAAAGATTTTGGCGATGTAGTTCACGCGTATTTTATCAGCTTTTGAAATATATCAATCGTCAAGGATAAAAAGTAAAAGTGCCAACTTTAATAAAGTTATAACACCATATTCGTAATTAACATCATACATGATTCCGGAAATCAAGCATAAATGAGTTTGAAAAAGTGAAAAAAAGAAACCTTTGCAATAGTACATATACATATTTCATCGATTTGAATTCAGTTCAGTTCGTTTCAGGTTAAACTTCAAATTTGGTATTGATATGTTTATAGGCACGACAGCTACAGTGGAACTGCGGTACTCAAACCTATACTCGGTTGCAAGATAAGAAAAAAACAATTATACCTATAGAGAAAGAGCCTATTGCCATTTAAGTTGATGCCATGAACACAAAATGGATGCCAAGTTCCCAGCGTTAACGAATATCAACATCGCTAACTCTTGCAATGACGTTGCACAACCTTCTTTTTGTTTCCTTCTTAAATCGCGTGAAGTTAGGAAAAACCTGAATTAACAATCAATTAACATGTAATAAGAATTAATAAAAATGATATCTAAAAATCGTTGCAAATATATGTCTTTCTGATTCGCATCTAAGGAAACTGATGAAAGAATAATAAATATTGTTTTTAGCAGACGATTTTCTTCCACAGCGAAACAAAAGTAAAAATTCTTTATCTCGTGTTTGATTTGTCAGGATAATGTCAGCATAAGACGAGCCAGTTTTAGTGGTCCAATGAAATCCAATGCTCTTGCAACGTCATATAGTTTGTTTGTTTTTTCAAGAACGAATGTTCTCCTTATTTATCGAAATGTGTCTCCAAATCTAGGATTCCAGTAAAACTATGAAACTATAATTCTTTTTTTAATAATATTATGATATATATCGTAAAAGATAGCACGAATTAAATTCAACTAACGAGTTTAACTTTCAAAAGCTTTTGCATTGTTTTGAAAGCATAATTATATAATTTGATAGCTAAATATAACAGAACTAAATGGAGTCTCGGATAATTACTTAAATCCTATCTCACAATGGTCTTTTCTTAACTTGCAACGGAGTTATTATGTCTGATCATCTACTTTCTAATCATCTCGAGTTTTCTTATGCTGCTTTGATTCTGATGAATTCTTGATGTTAGAGTATTTTATGCTGTTCAGATTTTGATGAACTCTTGATGTTCGGTAATTTGAAAAAAAATTAAATCAGCTTTTGAAAGATTGGCGCTTTGTTCCAAATTATTCTGGATACATGAGAAAATATTAATTCAAAACGTACCTAACATATTAATAATAAACGTAATACTTTAAAAAAATGCTATGCATTTAATTTATTACATAGTACCGAATTTCGGGGAGCTCATGGAGAAAGATGAAGTCAAATCTCTTAAAGAGTGGAACCCTAGTAAGACATAAAACGATTTTAATTATCACTGCTTAAAACTTTAGATGAGTTACAGTAGCGTCACTTTTATTACCCTTATATATTATAGTTTAAGTAAATTTTTTAAGTTAAGAGTCAGATTTCGGAAGGAAAAAAAACTTTAGTGCGCAAATATATAAGTCGATCTTCAACTCTCCTAGAAGTTTAGGGTTTTAAAAAATCGACATTTACACCAGAAAATACAATATATTGGGTCCCGGAAACTTTTGGCAATGAAAACTTTCTGAAAATTGTTCCAGATTAGATGTTAGCTTTGCAAACAAAAGTATAGACGGCAATAATATTATTAATAATGACATTTTATCTCATTATACGTCGCATTTCAACTTCGCATTGTTAATGCATAAATTCATTTCGAAATCTTCTCAAAGTGTTTTTTTCTTCTTACACCAAATCTCATTTTCATATTAACTCTGCATATTCATTATATTCATGTAAATATTGAATGTCAAAAATTTTTCAACGTAATTATGTTGAATCATTTTTGACTTTTAATATTTTCATAAATTTCTACTCAAAAAAGTTAAACTTCTAAAAGTTTTTTTTTCAGTTCCAGTGTTTTATTTTCTTCTCTTACCAATTCATTAAATTCATAAAAACATAAGTTTCAACAATTTTCAAGCAAACCACCCATAAGTAAATATTTATTAACAAAATCAAAGCTTTTCCAGAATGTCTAGACAAAGACTAAAATTTTTAATAGTGTTCACATTTTTAATTTTAAATAAGTATTTTTCAAATGAATGTATCTTACTACACATTTGGGAAATTTCAATCTAAACGTTTCATCTGATTTCTGATTATGTGAAAATATTTAAAAAGTTTTCATAATATTATAGATTATATTATATATTATATTACATTAACTACAAACTTGCATAACTTTACTAATTATATTTATGAAATTTCTATAATACTTTTCAATTGAAGACATTATCCAAGCTATAAGTATTTATTTTAGAGATTAGTGAACTGTTGTATTACTTAGGCCCATAGTTATATGTATTTACATACATTGAAAGTTTTCTGAAAAAACCTGCATTTTTAAGACAAAATAAAAATAAAACAGTGTGGTTTAGATTTTCCCTCTCAATATCGATAAATAAATCCAGCAGTGATAGTTTGACATACGGCTTATGAGTTAAAGATGAAGTAAAAGGCTAAAATAAATGTATTTATACTACTCAAAACATTTATTAATAAAACTAAAAGTGCAAAAAAAAATTTATCATATTTTCGGATTCTTAATTTTCCCTTTAAGGACAAAAATACTGGATTTAATGATTAAAGTTCATTTAACAAGTAAAATACCTTTCAATTGACAGAGATACTTTGAGAATGGCATATCATGCTTCAATGATTGTTACGTGGGCTGTACTCTAGCATCAATGTCTGCAATATTCTGATCGAAATATGCTTAGTGGCCTTCATTATCCCGTACAGAAGACACGAGAGTATTTATAAATTTCAAAAATCAAATTAGAATGGAAATATAACTCCGAGAACAACTCTACTGACCCTAAGCTACTATGCTTGAAGCTACAGATTTTTTTTAAATGATAGTTTTAGTGTACTTTTTGTCGAAATGTGCAAGTTTTAAAACGTTATATATAAAACAGAGGGGTCGAGTAAGGTTGTGAAACACTTTTCAGGGAGTTAGAGAACAAAATTGCATTGGAAATTAAACCTTGAAGTGTCGTCGGACGCAGGTAGGAGCACTTCCTTCTTAGGACCTGTTCAGAAGCACATAAAGAAAAAGTCGATAACGCTTGGCTTATGACGACATTTCCGGGCATGGGTCCCTATGTTGTTTTAATCCTGATGATCAGCCCCAACTCTCCTAAAAGTTTGTCTCAACATTTATGGTACCGCTTGTCATGTATATAGCTTTTTTTAAATAAGTACATTTCAACAAAAAATGGACTAAAAATGTCATTTAAAAAAACTGTAGATTGAGGAGAGAAACTGATTGCAGATTTGAAATCAGTGATGTGAAAATATCTCAGATCCCTTAAATCACATGTAACAAAAAAAAAATTTCCTCAGTGAAGAAAACCAACAACAAATGTATAGTTTGAGATTGTCTTTAAAATATTTATGGGAAAATACACGTTTGCTAACAAAAATTAACTTTTGATGCTTTAACTATTAAAACACATATGGTGAAACTATCCCAAAGATAAATAAAAAAAAGCGTTTCCATAATAAACTAATGGTATGAAAGCTAACAATACAACACAAAATAGTAATAAAAAAATCGGTGTTCACAACTTAAATTTACACAGAAAAAGCCATTGCTGATTGAGTTAAAACCTGATTAGCACTTATAATAGTAAAAGATTGTAAGAGTTATCTTTAAAGATTTAATGAATCGACTTACATCAAAAAACACGCAAAAGAGGAAAAAATGAAATTTGAGGATTAAGATCAATGTTAACAAAGCAATTACAAATAAAATTCCAATGCAACATTAACTATCATTTACCTAGTGAGAAACTAATTATCTAATCATACTTATGTTTAAATAGGTACGCTTTAATCATCGGAAAAGTTTAATGCAATTTCTGATATATATAGATAAATAAAATACTATGTATAAAAATGTACTTACAAATTATGAAAACATCTTTTAAGTGGATGACCTTAAACATGAACTTAATGAAGCAACTAAATCAAATTTCGCAAATTTTTCACAGTACCATTGCTTTATTCTTTTTGTCTATTCAATCACGTATAACACAGCAATCTCTTGTGCTTTTACTGTATATAAGCTAATGCAAATTAGTCTATAAAAACCAAACTACGCAAAATCTCATTATGCACTAAACTACACCAAACCATTCTTAAAAACAATGTACAAAACAATAGGTTTAATAAAATAAGCTAAGTCAATAGTCTGAACCAAATCAAGTTTAATTAGTTATTTTGCAATAAAGCGAGCCAACCAAACGCTCTATCATGAGGAGGTAGCAGGTTCAAGTATTGCCATAACTTTGCTGTATTTTTGTGCTGCCCTTCTCCAAATTTTATTATATGTTTTTCAACTTGACAAAGGCTTATAAGTCATAATGTGTACAAACACGCTATATCCAGCGTGTGTAATAAAATGAAATAAAGGTCAAGCTGGATTTAGAGACTAAGGTCTCGGACTGCGGTAGAAGGTTGCAGGTTAGTGCGCCTAAGTTCTTAAGGAACCTAAGTGTTTTTAGTGGATGGCTTGCAAACACTTAATCTAATTATGACAAACAATATTTACATTAAGCTGCTAGCTTTATATTACTTATTGCTCAAAACAAAACAAAAACATTGCATCGACAACATGGTCAAATCTTAAATTAGAAAATTACTCGAAACAACCTTTAATTGAAAGAAACATTTTCATTCATGAACTATTTATCCATCGCCAGTCCTAGATACCAGCAGAATGGTAATAAGAACGTACACTTGTACTTAAAGATTTTTTTACTGACAAACAAAGTTACATGTTTCCAACGAACATATTAGTAAAACATACTTAAGAACTATTTTCCTGAGATGAGAAAACGAAGTAAAATAAGTGTTGGGAAGATCGCAAGTTCGTACCCCGTAGTCAATGATGAATATTATAGTTCAAAAGAAAATAACATTGAAATAGTTAATTAAAATATGATAAAATTTCATAGAACAATTTTTAATTTTAAAAAGCAATTTAAAAAAGAGCAAATTGTTTAAAAAGAGCATGACTTGTGTGTAAGCAATAACATGCATTTGTGTATTGTATTATTACATACTTTGGAAAATTTGTAAAGTAAAACCATAGTAAAAAACTATATAATGTAAACTGGTTTTGTACAATTTCCCTACGGTACATTTGCTTGACAGCTCATTTTTTCGACAAGTACGTTTATATGATAGGTATGTTTGCCAGATAGGCTCCCTTACCCGAGAGCTCATTTGTTCGACAGTTCAACAAAAGAAAATCAAAGAAACATGTTTCTAAAAATAAAGAAAATATTTTAAAAAAATTAAAAGATTTTAAAAAATAAAAAGATTTAAAAGAAACAAAACAGAATAAAAAAAACGAATAAAGTAATTAAAAAAACTATTTTTGTTGTTGTTGTAGTTCATTTACGTCACACTAGAGCTGACAGTGGGCTATTGGCGACGGTCTGGGAAACATCCCTGAGGATGATCCGAAGACATGCTATCACAATTTTGATCCTCTGCAGAGGGGATGGCACCCCCGTTTCGGTAGCCTAACGACCTGCACGCGAAGTCGAGCATTTTACGGTAGAACAATTTAACGAGGACAAATACCGCACACCCTCGGTCCCTACGCAGACTGATCCAAGTGGTCACCCACCCGCACACTGACCGCAGCCAGCGATGCTTGATTTCGTTGATCTGCTGGGAACCGTGTCTTAACGATCAGTCCACTGTGGGACAAAAAGAAAGTAAAAATATACTAACAAAAATAATTAAAACGAAACAACCTATACTCGTCTTATTCGTAACCGTCACGAAAATAATGTACATGTCGGAAGAAGAAACTGTCGAGCAAATGTACACGTCGGGGTAAAAGGTACCAGTCCGGCAAATGCTAGGAAAGCGTAGTCGAGCATTTGTACTGTCGGGCAACCGAGTACCTGATGTAAACATGCCATTATTGCGAAAAGGTTAAGTTATCACTGTCTCTCCTTAATCCTTAGTTATGATAATATGCTATAAATGAAAACATATAAACGTGTGTATTACATGTTTTTATTATTATTTGCATTTGATTTCAAAAATAAAAAAAGTACATTTAAAACAATTCAATAAATATTAATGACAATATAATTTTTTTTAAATAATTACAACAATCAACAAGTCATTTGATTATTTTTTTTTAAATTTATAGAACATTCATACACTTTAAAAATATTTTATTTACTTTTCCTTTATTTACATAAGGAAGAGACTAAAATTCAAACAACAAACATGTTTCGTTTAACATGCATATATTATCATAACATATAAATAACACATTTTAAACATTTATTTTATAAATAATCTAATCATCCAACTATAACAAGCAAACGAATAACTAGTTATCTTGCATTTAGCAAGAGATAGAATCTATCAAATACAGAAAGTTTAAATATAACTTTAGCTAAAAGCATTTAGTTGTCAACTGTGAATTCTCAAACGCTATTTATCATTTATTTTTTAATTATTTTCTTTAGAAAACAGGAAAGAATATTAAATGACATCTATACAGAATTACGGACGTGATAATATACAATTGTATCACCCGACGTGATAATATAAAATTGCATCACCCGACGTGATAATATACAATTGCATCACCCGACGTGATAATATTAAATTGCATCACCCGACGTGATAATATAAAATTGCATCAATCGATAACTCAAATGTTCATCATTTTCATAATTATATAAAAATGTTAAAATCATGGTACACTATTTTTTCAGCATCAGTTTAATAATTTAAAAATATGAATTGTCTAGAATAAAATATATTGTAATTTAGAAAGTTTAAAATTTTCAAAAACGAATTACTAGCGTTTTCCTTTGGAAGATAATAAATATTTAATAAATGGTGTATTTCATGTTGATTGTAAGGTACTACAAGATTATCTAAAAAAATAAAAGAATTTTTAAAAAGACAATGAAAAAAAGGACTTTTTTAAACAGAGGAAATAATTTATTTAATCTAAAGGGTATTATAATCATACTTTTTATTATTAATTTATGAGTTTTTAAAGAATATGATTTTTTAAACGTTACGGATTTAACGGCTCTTTACATTTTTATGCAAAGGATTTCAAAAACCAATAAGAACATTTTTCTTTCGTAGATAATAAATATTTAACAAATAGGATGTTTTTTGCTGATTTTAAGGGAACAGCATCTAAAAAATGCTAATTTTAGGGATTTAATAATAAAAAACTGAATTTCTTAAAAAAAACTTAATTAATTTAATTTAATAGTTGTTAAACCATGCTTTTTATGATTAATTTATTAATTCATAACGAATAATTTCAACGTTTTAAATTTAACTGTTCATTACATTTTTATGTAAATGTTACATTTTTATGTTATAGAACTTAAAAATTGAAATGAAATATTTTATGTAAAAGTAATAGATGATGTTCTTCATTCAAAGATCAATTTTAGTTCGGGGTTATTGAGCTTCGAAACTTTCAACTAGCACGAAAAATGTCTTCCTTTCTGTTATTTTTTCAGAAAACATTCGGAGAGAAATTTTTTCGTGTTAGCCATTCAAATTTTACAGGAATGTTAACCTATAACATTGCTTTTTTTTTGTTCTCAAAGTTCTCTCTTTCATGCTTATGAATTTTTTCATAGCACAGGACATAATTGTCCATAGTACGTTAAAAGTTTGAAAAACAAAAATATTCTTATTTTCAAACTCTCAAATTCTTTTTTCTAAAAATATTCTTATTTCTCATAACGATAAAATATCCACCAATGCATTTAATTGGGAAAAAAATACTAGAACTCATAAAACTATCAAAATTATTACTTCAAATTTAATTATGAAACAAATAAATTAATCTGTAATCAACCTTGGTCACCTCGTGAATTGGCAAAAAAATAAATTTTTATAAAAAACTAGAAAGTGCATTTTTTACGAAGAAAAATATGATACTTAAGAAGATTAAAATGCATGTTTCACTTTTTGAATCCATCCTTAAGGAATTTTAAAATACTGTGAATGTTGAAATTCAAGATAAGAATCTTTAAATCATATCTTCTTTGATGAATGAGGGAAAGTCTTTACGTTTTTTAGAAATGTTGTTCTGAAAATTCCCTGTCCTCTCCGGTGCAAAGAGTGAGGTACGGTTAAAAGAAGTATGGTCTCTCTGAAAAATAAAGGACACAGTATATTTAAATCCAGCAGATAGGTGAAATAATTTTTTATAACCGTCGTTGAACAGCCGACCCAGTTATGAGTTAACGACTACCAGTGTTCAATTCCGCAACCTTGTAACTTTGAACCCAATCCAGAAGACTAGGGAACTCCTGAATCAAGTACTGGGAGAAATTTGCCTTCGTGGAGGAATTTTTTTTTTTTTACGGAGATAACCCGCGTTTGCGTTACGTGCAGAGGAAAACCGCCAAAAACTCCAACGGTTAGCCTGGTGGCAAGGGGACTCTAGCCAATAATCCGTCTACCACTGAGGATATTCTACGTCAGTACCGTGGTCGGCGCGAGCCGGGTGTGGAACTCTTAACGACCAGCCATCGCTTGGATTCGAAACCGGGTCCCCTCATTCGGAGGCGAGAGCTCTACCCCCTGAGCCACCACAGCACCTCTAACACCTATTTAAAAATAACTATTTTGGATATTTTATGCATGCAGTTTTCTATTTTAAACGATGTATATCACTTCCAGTAATATATGCCACCCACTCGCTTCGCTCCCGGATCCCCAATATTACTTTTCATTCCTTTTGGTTTCTTGATGAAAAGCAGATTATCATGTAATGAATCATTCTATTTTCAATAATATTAGCCATATTTCATTAATTATGCCCTTATTTAAATAAAACTTTATGGATTAGTAAATGGTATATTGATTATATTTATTTTATAATTGGTGTAGTAATTATAGCAAAGAAGGGTGTTTCTTCTGAAAACTTAATACCCTAGATTATTTTTTACCGAAGACTTCGTTATATTATTATAAAGGATGTTTTATTGGAGTGATATACTAAAAATTGATTTACTTTCCTTCTTTCTGGAGAAAAGTGCGGGTGATATGAGTAGGAGAATTTAGTTTCTTCTAGACAGGCAAGTGGGCATTGTTCCGGATGTTTTTCTTTGCGCTTAATTGAATGAGACGATAGGGCAAAAAGTTTAGTAGTTATAAGGGTTTTATGTGCAAAAAGTACAAATTTGTGCATATTTATACATCTGATACTGATATCTGAACAAGTGAGACACTGTTTTCAGTATATTTTTTAGCGTTTTCCTTTGAAATGAATGAGACTGCATACGAGTCAATCGAACAAATAGTTCAAAATGTAAAAATGATTTTATGTAGATATATTTTGCTACGTAGGGGCTAACTGAACATGTAAGGTACATTTTGAACGAGTGCTATTATTGCTATGAGTTATATCTGAGAAGATCTGAGAGAATTAGATAAACAATGAATTAATATTTTAAGTTACATTTGTATCCTTGTGAAAACTGAAATGAAAGAAAAAGTGCATATTAACAAATAATAATAGAAAAACTAATATGAGGTTTTATTAATTTTTTTCAAGTAGTATATTGGCAAGATAGAAATAGAACGGAATGCCAATAATCGAAAATAAGCTAATTCAGCGTCAGTAAGAAATAC
The DNA here is from genome assembly GCF_043381705.1 of Parasteatoda tepidariorum. Lineage (NCBI taxonomy): Eukaryota > Metazoa > Arthropoda > Arachnida > Araneae > Theridiidae > Parasteatoda > Parasteatoda tepidariorum. The sequence continues at coordinate 77,110,130 of NC_092204.1, forward strand.
TTTACACTTACAACTGTATAAATCTATTCAACTATGCTACTTTTTTTACCGGTTTTTAAAAACATTTCCCATTTTTACATTGCATTCACATAATTAATTTCAAATTGTATTACTGATCAAAAAATTTAAAAAAAAATAGTTAAAAGTGTTAGGAGCATTTTAATAGCATGTAATTGAAAAAGTAATGCAAGTAAATACTATCACATTAATCATTATTTCTCTTCGAATCTTGGTATATATATATAAGGATACACAAGAATTAAGAATTAGGTATTTACTACCAAATTAATAAGGTCCCCTGTCCTCTTAAGTTTGGGGTCCATGAGGAATTTCACTTATGATTATGGTGAGCCAAAACGAATCAATCAATGTTTAACCTTTCTATGAAAAAATTTATGTTCAAGTACCCAGATAAAAATATCCTTACACTAATTGCACTGCACCAATCAAGAATTATTTACAGGCTTTGTAATGAAACATTGATATTAGGCTATTTAATTTTTTCCCCGTAGGTCAGTGTTTCCCAAAGTGTGCTACGCATACCCCCAGGGGTACGGGAACAGTTGCAGGGGTACGCGTTCTTATGCGATACGAGTCAGTATGCGACCAGACAGTTCTTATGCGACCAGATATCTTTGCAACAAACGAAATTTTCAAAAAAAAATTTTTTGAAAAAAGCTAGCCATGAAAATTTAAGATTATGTATTTTTCTGTTGGCTACTTTTTGCAGAGCTAACAGTTAATAACTAGTGGCGTCAACAGCCAGTTGTGACTTTTAATTTTTGTGTAATATTTTTATACTGAAAAATACATTCATTTTTTATTAGTGGTTCACAGCGTTACGAAAAATTTAGAAAGGGTACACTAAAGTCATAATTTTGGGAAACACTGCTCTAGATAATAGAACAGAATGAAAAAATTTAATAAACTATTAATTAAACATTGATATTAGATTATATTACTGCATTTCTTAAAGAACAAAGTGAAACGAAAACAAAACAAATCTCACGTAAGATATTTTTACCAAAATTGTATTGGAGGAAATTTCCTAATGTTATTGCATTGGTCTAAAAGGATATGGGACCTTATTAATTTGGCCAATAAATATCCAAATATTGGATACCAATAAATTCTTGCAGAGTAAGGAATCGATATCAATAAATGTCTGCAGAGAAAGGAATTGATACTAATAAATGTCTCCAGATTTATGAAAAAAATTCCCCAATTAATATTCTTTACACGTAATTACCTACATTGTACACACAGTTCAGTTTTTAACAGTACAAAACGTATTTTACTGAAATTGAATTTCTTAACGGGTTTCGTTTTTCAAAAGAAAAAAAAAAGAATGAAAAAAATATTTTATTGTGATTACCTCAGAGAAAGTGGTGACAAGCGTTTTCTTGGAGCTTCGATGGTGGAGGATGGATGTGAGTGAGATTCCTGAACTGTCATTGGCCGCGTGAGCTGGAGTTCGGCAACTATACACAATTTTCGCCAAATGTTGTTTGAAAAGTTTTGTTGTGAGAGTATATAAAACTGGATTTAAAGCCGAATTCACGGGCAGGAGAAATACAGCTACCCATGCATAGAGATCCTTTTGGATGGGAACTCCTGGAAATGGGAGCAATGTCAAATAAAACAGTTTCTTCATTTCATTTTGGTAATGCATAGCTCAAAAATTTTCAGTAACAATGCTGATTCTTTTAGAGTGTATTTCAAATTCTTTTATTTGCATTGTACTTTAAAATTTCGGAATGGTGGCATTTTGAAACCTTTTCAACTGCATATGATTCGGAGCAAAAAAAATAGCTCCATGTTAAAGACACTTTGAGATTTTACAATGATTTAACTTTATACAAGTTAAAAGTGGGTGTTAAAATTTTATTCACTTTATAGTTACAGTAATTCGATCCTTACTATTGCAAAAATCTTTCTATTAAAATTTAATTATAAAAAAATCTTAGGAAAAATGCATAAAAATAATAAAAATTTTTGTTTTTGTTTAAAAAAAATTAGTTAAAGAACGTCTTTGTACTTATTCATAAGTCATAGAAAAATCTGACCTGAAACTCTAAATTATATATTTCTGTTTTCAGAAATCTTCCAATTCTTTTTTTAAGTTTGACTGCTCATTCGAAGTTATTCAAGCTACCTTTCAAATTAAGACACCATCCAAAAAAGAACATTTACTGGATACACTAATTAACACTAGAACGACTGACATTTTTACGTACCTAGAATGACCATTGAGACCATTTTGACCGTAATAAGGAGAGAGCTTAATTGTTTGCTTTTTAGTTTAAATATTATTATAAAAAGTTAGAAATGGTCATAATTAATAACTTTAACAGTCTACAGTAGTTTTAATGGTATTATTTTCGAAATATTAAAAGAATTTCATTAATGTCAAGGTCAATTGTCTATTTTTTTACTGAAAAGTCAATTTTCTTAAGAATTGACATTTCGGGAACAATAATAACATCATGATACAGTTAAATGCGATTAAAAATATTAGCGCATGATTTGAAGCAAAAGTGACAAACGAGAATTTTTTAACGTTTTCTACAGATAGGCTTTAGGCATAACAACCATATTTGTTATGTGTCTGCTAAAAAAGACACTTCTTGTAATTTCAAAATAGTCGGTGGGACAGGCAAGTAGCGTCTTTCTAGAAAAATATAGCCAGCTCAATTCGTTCACAAACCTCAAAATGAAGGCACTTCTATAGAAACTTGGGAAAAGTAATATGCTTTGAGAGATATTCAGAAAAATTTGCAAAGTAAGAAAAATTAAAGTTGCCAAAATTAAAAGGCCATGTTCTAGAAATCATCCGTGTCTTTCACAACAGGCTTATTAGATGAAACACATCCATATTTTAAAAAAAAACTGCAGATGCAGATTAAGAAGATGCAGACATTTATTTTACAATGATATTATAATTATTGCTTTCTATTTCTGTTCATGAATATATATTTTTGTAAAAAAAGTGCAAGGAAGTTTGCTAATTGCTAGGACTTCTTTATAATTTTACCGAATTGTAATAACTATTGAAAATCCTTCTTTTTTTAAAGTTTTTGCGAGCGTATTAACCAATAAAAGAATACTTTTTTTCTGAAAAGACTACGTTATTTCGAATCAAGAGAGGTGGAATTTATTCATAGTTTTATTCATTAGTAGTCTAAAATTAGGTTTTATATCCGACAGTTGAATACGCTGTATCTAATTTATTCTATCCTAGAACTGTATCTAATTTAGTTTTAAATTAATTTTCGGTGTAAATACATGAGCTGAAAAAGAAGTAAACAATTATGGTTTTCGCCGAATTATGGTTTTCGTTAAAATGACAGAAAGCTAAGGAACTGCTATAAATATTGAAAATGGTTACCAGGGAAACATATTTCTTTATTAACAAATTTAATTATTTTATTTCGATATGAAAAGCGTAAGGGGAAATTTACAGTTTTTCATAAAGGAAGGTATTTTTCATAATTATATTGTTATTAGGAAAATAGTTTTTAAAAAAATCCTTCTTTGCAACGGCAATTTACCTTAATTTCATAAAGAGAATCGAAATAATATATAAATAATGGATTATTAATTCGTTCTAATGACAAATAAAGATTTTAAAAATTATTACTGAGAGGTAAAAACAAGTCCTAACTTTCTGAACCATTTTTATCTTTTCTCTAAGACCTTGGGTTCCGCGGAACACCAATTGGGAACCGCTGCTTTAGAAGAAAATAAGAAAAAAACATCCACAGACAAAAATTTCCCAAATGATATTAAAGAAAATAATAGCTTTTTAAATTTACTCAAAGAACAAGCTATTTATTAAATAATAGTTTACAAGAAAATAATGACTTTCATTAAAATAATGACTCACAATAAAAACAAAAGTTACTTACCTCCCATGGCTATGACTTTAATGAGAACGATTGGCACCCAACATAGAAAATCAGTGCCCACAATGAAAGCAAATCTTTTGGCTATAGTTCGATCCTGTAGCTGCTGTGTTGATCTCAATCCTATTTTTGAGTTAGAAATTGTGAAAAACATGGAGATGTAGGCGAAAAGAATGAAGAGAAAGGCGGCCAAGTTGAGGCCACAAAACAGAAAAGTTGAATATTCCCAAGCCTAGGCATGCAAGGAAAAGAATGAATGAAAGATACGATAGTTTTCTTCTCTTCAAGTAAAAGGAAAATGGTAGAAATCTTATAAAGTAGCAAATCATAAAATTGTATGGATGTTTCTCAGTTCGCATTGCTATGTATGCGAAGTTTCAAGGAATATAATACTCCGTGTAAATAGAAAAGGCTAGTCAAGATTATGCGATTTCCCTCTCTCATCACACTTTTCCCCTTTCCGTTTCCATGGTTACGACAAATCTTGTTTGTCGAATCCATGAAAAGAGTAAAAGTGTGGAGAGTGGGGAAATAACGGAGCTTTGAGACGACTATTTACAAAGAGTATAGTAAAGTACGTGTTTTTAAAAAATAATACCAGTTTCCTTTCCTTGAAGAGAATATTATTTGTTATTAATATTTTTGAAGGAATTAAAGAGCAAAATTGATTAATAAAAATAAGAAGGAAAAGAGATAATAAGAGGGCCATCACCATCTTAGTTACTTTGAAAATATTATGTCATTAAAGTTTATAAAGTGTGGCAAAGTATCTGAGACAGACAGCTTTTGGAGGCCGCTGTTTTAATACAGAATGTAGATTGATTTTTTTGAAACTTAAAGCAAATTGCTGAGAGTAAAAAAAGACAGGTTTCCCAGACATGATTTGGAAAAAGAGCTATTTGCACTTGTGGTATAACTTAAACTATCAGTAACGTAAACTTATATGCATAATGTTTCCATTCAGCTCTAAAAAACTATTAAATGTCCAAAAATAACTAAAGCATTTCTATACGTTTCAATTTTCAAACATAGTTTTGATTTTAATGGCACACAACAATATTAGTAGTTAAAAGTAATTTACTTTTTTAAGTTTCGCAATTCAATCCAAGAAAAAAAAAGCTTAAAAATAAACTATTTAATTTTTTTAAAAACTTTTCATTTAAGCTAAATTACACAGCTTAAAGATTTGATTAGTTAACAAAATTACAATAGTTCTGTTTCTATTATAATATAATTGAGTAGTTGGAATTTTATAGATAGAGTTTCAGTATTTTTTGTATTGAAAAAAGATTACTATAGCGAGTCTGTTAGAAAAATAAACTTGGATCCTCTTCTGAAAGATCATTCTCGTTTATCATAATACAAGAATTTAACTCTTATGTCTTATTAACAAAAAATGGGAAATTTTTAATGATAAAAATTCTTTCCGGGATACATTTCTTTTCGTAGTGACATTTCGAAATAAAGAATAATTATCTCAAGATAAAAATTATTCTTTATAATGTATCTATATCACTAAAAAATAAAAATACAAATTATAATGAGTTTGAGATAAAGAAAAAAACAGAAAACAAACATACCGATATGGAGTAAAATATAAAAATGCCTTATAAATAGATATATGAGTCGCTCAGAAGCCAATGTGGTTAAGTTCAAAACACAAAAATTGAGAAAATTAATGATTTTTGATACATTAGTTTTTAAAATTCGTGGTTTATTAATTTAATTAGAAAAGTGTATAAAGTCTTTTTTCGAGGTGTAAACTCTGCAAAAAAACAAGATATGTACAGGATGTGTAAATTAAAACGTAAGTATTTATTGAAATAATGACAGCATCTTAAAAATTTTAGGACTTATACCTTTTGGCAGCTGAAAAAGATAAGAAATATATATAGTCTACTAGTATAAACGAACTTTTTTTTTTCACAATCATCACTAGATACAGTGACTAATAGAAAATAAACTGTTGGATTATTTCAAAAATTGTTTTTTACTTCAAAACTAGAGTGGCACTTTTCTTTGTTTTGGGAAATGAAAATAAAATAAATAAAAAAAAAACTAAAAATACCACATTTTAAAAAAATACTACAAAAAATACCATACCCCTTTTTTTGGTGAAAAAATACTACCGTAGTATTAAAAATACTACGTCTGGCAACCCTGATTACTATGAATTTCTTCTTTTTCAGTGTTACCAACAAATATCGAAAGAAGAAGAATAATTTAATTTTTATTTCAAAGTTTATGTAAAAAAATACTGATAAAAGGTGGACTTATTCACAATTGCTTCTGATTTTATTATACAATATAATCAGAAGCTAAAAAAGGGCTGTCTAACCTAGAAAAAAGTAACCAACGAATAAATCCTTTAATAACTAAGAAGATTATTATTTATTTCATCAAAATTTCCAAAAATCAGAAAATATCAAAAAATGGACTTAACCGCATTGTCTTCTGAGCGGCTCATATATTAATCTAACAGTTAACAAAAAATCACTATGAAGAAAGAAAAAAAATAAATGCATATATGATAGAAAAATATATAAACTATAGAATACAGAAATTATTTACGAGAAACATTGGCAAATTTTAAAAATAAAATCAACCATGAAGGAGATTATATTTAATGTGTATTACTTGTCCAAATGGATCATGAATCTGTAGAGGTAGACACACTCCATTATTCCCATAAAATTCGTCCCCGTAGTATCCAATGTCTAACAAAGGTAAAGCTGAAAGTAATATAGCCAGAGACCAGACTGATCCCATCGCTGCGGATGCCGAAGCGATTGTTCTTCGTTTCAAAGATAGCGGATATAATATAGATGTGTATCTGTGGACATAAAGAATAGTTGCATTATTTTCTTTACTCACCATCAGTGTTGTATATTGTAAATATGCTATCGATTGGAAAGTTTAGTAGAAGAAACCAAATAACAATCAAAATATGATCGAAGTTTGACATTTAAAAACATGTTATACGTAAAGGTTTTTTTCCCCAGATCTTTGAATAATAAAAAGAATCTGTAGGGAATTATGCTTCGTAAGCAACTTTCTAGCAATGTTTTAAAAATCCTGTGGTCCTAAATTTACTATATCACTTATATTTTTCCACAGTAGTTGGTTTCACTACTACATCCCTTTCTCTTATGAATCTGATTTTCAAAAATATCACTTAGCACTTTTTTCCACGGTAGTTGGTTTTTCAACTACATTCCATGTGCATTTTTAAAAATTAATTTTGTAGATGGTCTCATTTTTCTTTGTTATTCATTGTAGAATAAGAGACTAAATATGACATAAACATTGACTCTAGACCAGCGATTCCCTAAAGGTGTACCGCGGATCCCCAGGATTCCGTAATTGTTATTATATAAGTTTTTTTTTAAATATTCATTTACAAAATATATTGGGCTGGGATAGCCTGGTCGGTAGGGCGCTGGACCCGTGTCCGAAAGTTTGTGGGTTCGAACCCCGACAACCGAAGACTCCTCGTGTAGTTGGTGACTGATGCACGTTAAAATTCTGTCGAGTCGCAAAGTCCTCCATGTTTCCATAACAAATCAATACCTCTGGGGGTACTGGATTGAAGATCGATCGCTCTCCGATTCAGGTCAAAATTACGATCTGTGGATGAATGAATGGGTCCGCCTTATAAACATGTGTGACGTATAGAGTGGCAGAAGTCGAATTCTTGGCCATAGATGGTGCTGCTGAAAAACAAGAATCGCACACTCTGCCTTAAATCTGCTCGGTTTCACTAAGCAGGCTTGCCGTGTTGCAAGTGGCACTAAAACCAACTAACCAACCAGGATTCCGTGAAAGAGTTAAAGGGGTTGAGGGAGCTAGCACTTTTTATAACCAGTGATGAGTTAGGAAACCTCTGATTATATTAATATCCAACCTATAATTCATAATTTATTTAATCTACTGGTTACCTTAAAGAAATTATTCCATGTAAAATGCCAAGGAAATAGAAAAGACATTTTTAAAAGAAAAGGTAATATTTTAAATAACAATATGCTGAATAAATTAGGAAAAGAATAAGCATTTATAAAATATTGCTTCAGTATTTCCAACGCTCTTTTAAAAAATAAAATAAAATAATCAAATTATTTAGCAGAGAAATATATTTCACCAATAACCATTTTCAACGTTTATAGCATCTCTTTTAAGTTTTTACTTCGTAGTAAACCATAATTCAGTTCATTTTATTCACCTTCAACTAATGTGCTTACACCAGAAAGAAATTCATAACTAGACTAGATATACTATAAGGACTGCAAATTTAATTGATGGACATAAGACCTGATTTAAGATTATTAATGATAAAAGGGTGAAAAAGTTTCATTCCGCTAATTAGATATTTTAAATATAGTCTTTCATAGGTTTATAACGCTCACTATTTCCTTAGTATAATTTATTTATAAAGTCAGCGTTCTGTCGAAAGAAACTTTACTATTTAGAGTTACGCAGCCGGAAATAATTAGGAATCAATGCTCTATACAAGTAAAGTATTGTTTTCTCTTTTTTTTTACGTTTATTCAAGTGGAACGATTTAATATGACGAAGAATTTAAAATTTTCAGGTTGACATTTCTATCTAGACAGTATTAATCAGCATTAGATTCATAAAAATATGTTTATTTTGCATTTTTATTCGTCGTTTAGTAAAAGATAGCTCAGAAATTTAATATTGAAAACTTAAAACTTTTAGAAACTTAAATATCCACAAAAAGTGCTATTTAACAACAAATTATTTTATAGTCTTCACTTAGATGTAAAAAATAGCACGACTTCGCACGCCATGTTTAAATACCAGGGAAGGAGAGGCATAAAAAACGTCCCGTATATAATGCATGAGTTATGAATAGAATCTTTGTGACAAGTAAAATATTTGTTTTATCTACTACCGTTCGTCTTATTCTATTCAGCATAGTATTCAGCATAGTTCTATTCAACCATAGGAAACAATGTATATTTTATCTAGATGCCGTTGTTGTTTCTATTGCCTACTTTCCATGCCAGCAAACCTGCTTGGGAAGCCAAGCGAATTTAAGGCAGAGGGTGCATTTCTTTTCTTTCAGTGGCGTCATCTATTTACAAGAATATTATTTCAGCCACACACACACACGTCCTATTCATTCATCCACAGATTGTAATTTTGACCTGAACCAGAGAACGATCAATCTCCAATTTAGTATCTCAAAGGTATTGATTTGTTATAGGAACTTGGAAGACTTTGTGTCCTCGACAGATTTAACCTGCACGAGTCACGGGGTTTTCTCGCTCGGTGGGGATTCAAACTCCCGTTCTCACGAATACGAATCCAACATCCTACCACCCTGACTATCCCGACAATACTTATTTAGATAGCTACTAGATATCAATGGCGAAAAAAGTACTTATGAAAATTGCCCCTTTTCGATACAAAAACCCTCACATCATCTTAACTACTATTGACTCTAATAACTCGCATTTGGCATAATTTGATTACGAAAAATACATTGGAAACAAAACCTCCTATCGCTAGCCGACAATATTTAAAGTTTTTCTGAAACTTAAAATGGAAATGAATGTTGTTTCAGAAACACATAGAGATATTTTATCTTCATCATATAAAGTATTCTACGCATTTAAAATAAAAATTGAGCAGTCATTTATGAAATACAATAGAAATACGTAAAATATATAT
>NC_092204.1:77119925-77161237 GCF_043381705.1 Parasteatoda tepidariorum
TGTTATATATATATATATATATATATATATATATATATGATATGTTTGAGTTAACCAGAAAGTAAGCCTCTCTAATTAATTAATTAGTACAATTTCAGACTTCGGTGTTAATCGCTTTTATATTCAACTCTCTCATGTTCTAAGTGCTGTCATGAATAAGTGTATTATTTTTTCATTACCTGCCTTCGATATATTTTTCCCTTAATATTTTACCCCTTAAGTTTGACGAAATCTGGGATACACTTTCAGTTTTTAAGTAATAGCTTTTTTTATTTAATGAACAAATATTTAAATGCCATTCAGGCTTGAAAAAATATTATCTTCTAAATGAATACCTGATTCCAACTTCAATCGAACTAATAAAAGAATTAAAAATTGTCATTAATACTTAATTGTTAAAATTAAAATTAATAATTGTCATTGTATGTAAATAAATCATTTGAATAAAAATATATATATATTTTTTTTTACAATTTCATTCAAATATTGTAATGTTTTTAAAGTTATACTCAAATTACTATGCACAAATTTCAATACAATCAAAATAAAATAGTCGTATCAAAACAATAAATCTTTTTAAAGAATTACTTTCATGTTAAATACTATTTGATATAATTTACCTGTCAATAGTAATTATTGTAAGTATCAGCACAGATGACTCGCTGCTAAGTGTAGATAAAAATCCGGCTACATTACATTGCCAACTGTGCCTCCATTTTGCTTCATGAAGAATGTATTCTCCTCTGAAGAGGACGTCATAAGCAGCTATGACGAATAAGTAGACTGACATCAAGAGATCAGCCAAAGATAAGTTTTTGATGTAAAACGAATGAACTTCGTTAGGTTCAGCAAATAAGAATCTTCCGATAAGTACAGCAACGTTGCCCAAACCAGCAACGAATGCCACAAGCCATACACTGACTCGCAGTACTACGCTGTCCAACAAGTGAGCTATGCTACTGATACCGTCTCCTCTGGGCTCACATACGCGTACGTGCAGTGCCAAAGAACATAGATAAAATTCATCGAAATATCTAAACATAAAGAAAAGTATTTAGAAAAATTACTATTGCTTAATATCTCAAAAGAACTTCATACATTTAACATTATAAATTGGCAAGATATGTGATCAAACGAAATTTTTTTAAGAATTCTTATGATCCTACACAGAGCTGATATTACGACACCATATTTGTCTGGTGCAGGACGAACTTTCCTTCATCAGGTAATTAAAAATTATGGTGAGAGAAAATTGGTGTTAGAAAAATGAATGGGGAGGGAGCAATTGAATATATGCAGGGGAGAATAAAAGACGAGCCAATAAAAAAACAACAAAAAAATGTGCAAAAATTATTTGAGGAAAGAAGGAAATCGAGAAGATTGGAGCATAAAAGAGAAATAAAATGAAAATATTCTTTATTTCTCACTTCCCTTCAATTTTCTCACATTCATTTTTCTACCATCCATTCTTCTACCTGATGAAGGAAAGCTCGTTCTTTCAGATTTATTTTTCTGAGTATGGCGTCGTAAGAAGTCTTAACAAATATTCATGCATTTCACGTCAGTTTTGCATTATTCAATGAATCATCTAAATTATTCAAAAAAAGGTAATCATTTATAATGCTATAACCGATGGTCTGAATATAATCAAGTTGTTAAAATAAATAGATTTGATTCTTATTTGATTGAGTTGAATGATTCGAATCGATTGATTCAAAGCAATATTGAATAAATAAATCTCTTCAATTAAGGATGAAATGGGATTCAAATAATTACTTTATTATTTCTTCTAATCCCCAGATTTTAATTTGAGTCAACTAATTAAAAATGACAGTATTTAATCTCTGATAATTATTTCACGTAGAGTGATTTAAATTTTTAATATTTTTCCCAAACGATCCATCTATAAAAACTTTTCAGTCGATAAATACATAATAAAAAATAATACTTTAAATGTAAGTTAGTCTTGAGAGTAAAATAAATATTATTTCATTTACAAAATAATTATTCAATTAACAAAATAATTATTTTCCTTTACGCATAATTAGTTTTTATTTTAAAATGCAATTTGAAGGCCACAAACTTTTCAAGAAACTCTCCCTGTTAAATATTGAATAGAATCATGAACAAATGTCATTTTTTCAATTATTTTCTTAAATCAAATGTAATTTTTATCCATTAAACTGTTGAAAATTTTTATTATTAAGTATAAATAAAATAGGTTTTTGTGCAAAAGTAAATTAAATCTTCATAAACTTTACTTTTTTCGATTGCATTTCTATTTCAAAGAAAGCTATCTTAACAAAATTTAAATAAAAAAATAAAATTTTTAATGTAAAATATTTTATATGTTCAGCTAAAGATGAAATGAGAATAATTAAAAAATAAACGTAACGTAAAAAAATAAACCAATTAATATCCATTCTTATAAAAGAATATTATTTTCATTTTTTGAAATATGTTTATTTTTTAATTTTATATCGCAAAAATAAAAATTACCATACGAAAAATATCTTTACAGAAGGCAAAAAACAATTTCATTCGTAAATAAAAAAATAAAGCGAAAACTTTTACAGATTTTTTTTTAAGAAAATAACTAGTAAGTGTTTGAATTAATTATTTTAGATATTGGACTACTTCAACGTATGTTTAGACTTTGTTTAGCCCAGAGCAAACTTAATTAAAGTTAGCATATATTATATTATTTTAAATAACAATATCTATAAAGATATTTTTTATTAAAAATGCATAAAAATATTTTTAATATGATATATTAATTAAAAATCTTAAGAAAACTCTTTGCATTAACCCTTTTTATTTCACTTTTCTATCAATAGTAAACACGGATTTTGTTAGATTTTCTGATAAAGTATGCAAAACTTTAAAATGTTACATATTATAGGAATTAGTTTTTTACTAAATTCAGAAAAAGTCTAAGTAGCGTTTTGTTATATTGAAGGAAATAATTTCACAGATTGTTTACTATTGAACCTGATTACTTTTTGAAACTTAATTACTTTTTCTAGCATAGCTTAGGAACTAAGATTTATACTTGCTGTATATATGTTTTATCTTCCATGTGTTTTATGTTTTATCTTTCCAAGTCTTTCATAAAATATTTGTTGATTACTAACTCCATGTTTCCATGACGTCAGCGACAGAAATTTTGAGTTTTCTTTCCTTTTTAAACTCACAAATTTTCAGAACAAAATCTTATAATTTAGGATTTGTTTCTACACAAAAATTTTCATTGGAATATTTCTTAATAGTTGATAAATTTATCTAACTGAAGTAAATTTTAAGAAAATATGTAGGTAAATTTTAATGTTAAACAGTTGAAACATTTAAGAAATTTATCATGTTTGAAAAATATTTATTTTGTTTTTAAGTACTTACTAAAGTTTTTAAAAAATAGACATTAGTTTAGTACATTTTTTTTGCATTTGCTAAGTTATTGAATTTCTAAAAAAGGGATTATAATTTACAGACTTTAGATATTTTACTGTTCTATAACGTTGCATTTTATAACCTAAGAAAAAAAAGTTATTTCATTTTAAATGTTTTCATCTTGTTAAAAAAGGATATGACTTAAGAATAAGCTTTAAGTTAACCTGTTTGTCAAAAAAAAATTCTACTGATTTGTATTCATGCGAAACTCGTATCTGCATAATATCGTATAATTTATACCGAAAGGAAGAAATGTTTTTAGTTTTTAGATACATAATAAATTAGTTAAAATATTAACACAATTTTATATTGTTTTATTTTAAAGTTAATTAAGCAATAATCTTTTTTATAATTAATAGTAGATGTTCAAACATGTAAAAAATAAAACTTACATGTGCTTCAATTGCAAAAGATCATTAAATGTGCCTTGTTGCAATCCTTTTAAAGGATTTTTCTTAAGATTTCTGTAAAATTCAAAAATAGTATATGATTAGAAATTTCTAGTTTCTTAATATACACACCAAGACGTAAAGCATAATATCTTTTTGCATTCAAATACCTATACACTACATTTTTAAAAATTCACTGCTTAATAAAGCGCTTTCTCTAAATTTGAAGTTTTATTAACCATTTCGATGACTGTTTGTTCGACTATCTTTTATATTTGTGGCGATGATATAAGTTTATTCAAATTGAGTTTATTCAAATTGAGTTTAATGGCAAAGAGATTCTAAACTATGAACCATCAACCACTGAGAACATTTTAAGCCAGCACTGTGGTGAATGCGAGCAGGGAACAGAATTCGTATCAACCAGCCACCGCAGGGATTCGAATCTGGGTCACCTCATTGGGAGGTATACGCACTATCCCCTGAGCCACCGCGACGCAAATGGAATTGATTCGGCAAAAAATTTTCGTCCTATACTGTAAAAAATTCCAGATCAAATTGCGATAAAAAGTACTGCCACATTGAGTGCAACATCTGTAAAATCTTTTTTTACCGTAAATTTGTATACGATTTTCTTGGCAGTGAAATTTATTTAATTATAGTGATTCTGGGATTTTACAGTAAATATTATTATAAAAAAATTAGGGAATGTAATATTTTTTTTCGCTAAATTTTAAAGTAAAAATGCATTTTACGGTAAAAAGTACTGGCACCCTGAGTTCTAACAGATTACATTTTGAAAGAAAGTTATCGAGGGAAATTTGCAATGAAGATGTTTTAGAAACGAGTTTTTGTTGAATTCAGATCCGTTTCTTAGCTCTATACGAAAAATGACTGAAATTAATAACAAGTCATCCTTTCTCAGTGGAAACTGTGAATTTATTTGATAATACCTGAAGTAATGTACCAAATGCTATAATAATGTATATTTAATGTCATTTAAGTATGCCTGTTCTTAAAAAAGCATATTAATTTTGCAAATATTAATAACTACATAATAATTAGATAATGAAACGGAAAATTTATTTTATGTTTATTACATTTTTTAATACGCTAATGAACGATATTGTTTTTTAAGACTTTTTAATTACTTACAGCAGCAATAAATAGTCTAGAGAATATTACTAACAATTATATAATAAAATGGAAACCTTATTATATGTTTTCTGTACTTTTTCTTCATTCTTACGCTAATGAATAATATTGTATTTAAAACAGACTTTCTAATTGCTAACAGCAGCAGTAAATAGTTTAGCAATTATTATTATCTATCTAACATTTAAATAATAAAACGAAACATTATTACATGTTTATTATATTTTTTTCGTCATTCTTACACTAATGAATAATATTGAATTTAAAATAGCCTTTTTAATTACTTACTGCATCAATAATTACTTTGGTCAGGAATATATGTACTCCGGTGAAAAAAATAAAAAGAAAGATAAGTGTCAACTGCATTTACAAATACTAATTGGTTCTTTTCCGTTAGCAAATTTGAATAAAGAAATATAATTTTTTTACCTTACTATTATTATAACCTATCAAGAGTAGAATATTCCATTTAATCAGTATCGCGAAAATAATGTGGTAAAATTAAATATTGATACGAATTGGATTATTTGACACGTAATAGTCAAATTGTAATAAAATAAATAGAATTTTTCTTTTACATTACAGTGATTCGAACTTAGCTGATATCGAAAAAAAATTTTTTATCGACGTCACAAAAATTCCAGTGGTAAAATTCGATATATTTACGAACTGGATCATTTGGCTCGAAACAGCGAAGTTTTTAGAAAAGAAATATAATTTTTTTGACCTTACAGTGATTCCAACTTAGCTAGAGATGAAAATGCTCTCTTATCGATGTCACGAATCCCGTTTCCATGGATATCTCTGAAATAAAAATATTTAGAACGTTAGTTTTTTAGCCATATGAATTCCTGCACTAACTAACAAAGAAAAGTTAAGCAAAACTAGAAAAATACGATACGAAAAAAAATTCCTATTTCAGCAGTTTTTGTCTTAACTGCTTTGATTAAATTTGAAAGCTATCTTAGTTTTTTTTTATAAATGTCTTGATGCAGTCAACTTTGAAATTCGCCAAATAAACAGTAATGAATAATAGATAAATTACGTAGGTGGATCAAATATAAACGAAACTATTTTAATAGCCGCAGGCGATTTTTATTCTTATTTCTATGGTATTAATAGAATTTTATCTAGAGTTTAGCAGTGTTTTGTTCTTTGTAAGATCCGTTTTTAGTAACTTGAATGATGAGTGAGGGTAACATTCCTAATGCTGTTGCACAACGCACAATAATCAAATAATAATAGCTGAAAAGGTACTCCCAAATCATTTAGGGCTCACAAGGTGTTGTGTGTAAATTGATTCCCTTCATGAACGATGAGCAATTAGTGCAAATTTTTATTGTGAACTTGTATTGTGTGTGAAAAGTCAATGCAATCTAATAGTTCAAGAGATGTGGCATGTAGATCAGCAAAATGATCTTGCAACAGTGCAATGAGACACGACATAAAGCCGAAGTAACACTGCAAAAATTACAGGCAGTACACTACTAATAAGTTAAATACCCTCCATACTGGGATTGGTACCTACGGACAACCATTTATTTGGATCCCTTAAAGAAGCCTTGGGGGGTGGAGAGATATTTTCCCCAAATGAAGAGGTAGAAGATTCTGTTCGCAATCGGTTCACTACAAGGCCTACTTCTTTCTATGCCACTAGAATAAAAAAAAACTTCCAAAAACGTTGGAAAAAGTGTGTAGAAGTTCACCGAAATCATGTAGAAAAATAAAAATCTTTTTTTTTTAAAACAATACTTTAATATTTAGTTAATATTAGTTTACTTTAATATTTAGAAAAAGTCTCATTTTTATTTGATACACCCTCTTACATAAGCCTGTCCAGAACTTTCATTAGCTATTTGTTTTATTTGCACAATAAGAACAATAAATTTTAAAAAATTACGAAAATGAATATTATTTATATTTTACAATGGTTAAGGATCTCTGATTCAACTTGCAAGTGGCACAACCTTCCCTGTTTTCAAAAATAATAATTTAAATTACTTTTAAAAAATATGATAAATTTATACTTTTCTTTCTCTTTACTAACCAACCTAATTCTTTCAAAATTTGCATGCGGCACATAAACTTAATGAATTTACAGAAGTTAAGTTTCTAGAAGTTATAATACAAACCATTCAATGATTATTAAATTAAACATAAATAGTACATATTTTCCATCAATTGATTTTATGTAAACAAGTTTTATAACTGTAAGCAAACAGATTTTAGTTATAAACTTAACACAATATGTAGAAATAATATTATATAAAAAGTAAAGTATAACACTGCTTTCCTAAATTACCTTTAATGCAATTAGTGTCCAAATTAAAACTATTCTCTTATTTTTGAATCTCTCTTGTTTTTTCTCAATTTCATGAAATTTTTTTCTAAACAAGAAAGTCTTTAATATCTGAAGTTTTAAAATTTTTCCTTGAAGTTCCATTTCTTAATTATTTTTATGAAATATTCGTTTAAACTACAATAATAAAAGTAAGATCATGCTTTAAAAGGTGTTATTGAACCGCTGAGAGCAAATTTTAAAAAAAACTGTCAATGTAGAATAGGCGAACATAGTTCAGCAATTCCACCTATAAGAAAATGCTATCTATTACGTAGTTTAATAAGACTGAAAGAAATTCTTAGGTGAACTTTTTATTTTGGAAAAATCTCAAATTGAATCTTTAAGAAAATAAACTTAATGCATAATTAACGTAATGTACAATGTTAAAAAAGCATGTTAAGAACATGGACAAAGTCCCAAATGTGTATCTTAGAAAAATCGCTCGATTCAAACGTCGATCAATGGGTTGGTTTCTAACCACCACTAGGGATCGAAGCCTAGTCCTTAACAATGACAGATCCGTACCTTAACTGTTCAAATTCATCATGGTTCAAGTTTCTTAACAAGAGAAAACAATTTTTTAATCTTTAGAAGTAATACTAAATATAATCAGCTTTTCATTTATTGTAAAATTCAGTTTTAAAAACGAAAAGAACAATTAATAACATTTTTATTTGTTTAAAAGAATGTTAAAAAATCAGCGGTTTGAAAAAAAATAGCTTCTTGTAAATTATTCGTTAGCGTAAGCAATTACTGAGGACGTATTTTAGGAATATGGGACGATAAAATTTATAATTATTTCAGAGCGCCTTCAAAATTTTATAATGAAAATGATAATTTTGCTATTATTATTGATATTTATTATTGTTATTTAGAATACAAGCGATGATGTTTGAATATTTCCTACAGATAAATTCAGCGCATCTCGTACAAAACTGTAAAGAAAGAAAATTATGGTAATTTATGAAGAGAACTCAACTTACAGTTTGAGCAATGAGGTAAGATTACCGAAAGTATTGGCTTTCAGGTAATGTAGGCGATTCATTGAAATGGCCCTATGAATAATACATATAATCAATATACAGACAGGAAACGAATACACTGTTCTAGATGCATTGTTAAGAATATCAATGACAAGCAAATGAAACGAATAGTGGCATTCAGTGCAAGAAATAGAAAATAAAATGTCTTTAACTATGCTTACGGCAAACCTATTCTTAAAGGGTTGAATATAGTATAATATGTAATGTTCCGCCTAGATAAATTATTGCTTAATATGTCTTAACTGATATAATACTGCTTTATTTTAATATTGTTTATAATAATATTAAAAGGAGAGTCAACGAACGATACTGATCCTTATTGATACGAATAGTAGTAATTATGAACATTTAATTAGGAACGAACATGTAAATCCTTTCAACTTATAGTGGGAAATCGGACGAAAAATCAACTTGGTTCATTTATTGGCAAGTTTTTGGTAAGTGTTAGTTCCAACGTTTTATAATCTCAACAAAAAAAAAAATCCAAACTTTAAGGTGTCATTTTATGGCGTCATTTCCCTTGTTACCACAGCGAGAAACTCAAATTAAGCAAATTAAGATAGCAGGATGAGTAGTTACAAACAAAGCGTGATTTTTTTTTTGGAACTGAAATTTCTTTTCGCATTCGATCATTTCATTCTATTTGATGCCAGCTCTGATTGTGTTTAGATAGTTGCTCTAAAAACAAACAATATTGCAGTGTTTTGACAAATTCTCAGTTTCCATGATATGACCTTGAAAAATATTCTTGAATTGAGATGGTGAACTGCTCCTGAGTACATTGTGCTGTGAATGATAACATCTTAATATAGAAAACAATTCAGCCTTGCTTAAATAAGTACATCAAATATTGCCTTTCCAGAATCAGTTTTTTAAATCACAAAATTTATGGTCGGAATTCATTTATCAAAATTTTATTGTTGCAAAAATTTTTCAAAAATGACCACACATCGTATCAAACATAAATCCAAATGGGGAAACCGAATATAAAAATAAACCAAAGTCATTAAGCACTCTCTTTGATTCGAAATTTCTTACAATCCACCGATTTTTTTAAAATTTTGTGCGAAAGTGCAATTAGGATTTATATCTCATATTTGCTTTTCTCTATCCATATTGGCCAAATACTAGGCTTAAATTATTAACCCAGTTTGAAAGGACTGTTTATTTAAAGTATATGTCTATTGGAGGAATGGGTGGAACTGGATTACCATTGAGTGACCAAGAAAGCACACATTGAACATTTGTAGTATTTAACAGAAATTTGGAGAATGTATGTATTTTTCCACGTAACACTCGTCTTTGAACGTCAAATACTTATAAATAAACAATGCTTTGAAACTTGATGAAAAATATAAGCTAACCCTGTCAGTGTTAACCCTCAATGTTACAAAATTATTATTACACGAAGCTAGTTCTATAAAACTTACAAGCTTTTTAAATTCTCCAAACCCCAGAACGTGTTGGAATTTATGGTTGTCAATTCGTTTCTTGACAGAGATCTATAAAACAGATAAATAAAAATTAACTCGTTTTATTTGACGTTAAATGTATTTTTTCAATTTACGATTGATGGAAATAACTTACAGCACTTGAAGAATTCTTAAATTTTCAAAAATGTATTCAGGCAAAATATTCATTTGGTTTCCATCCAACCAACTACAAATGTAATATAAAAATACAAATTATTTTTGCTTCTTGCATTTTAAACATGTCTTATTTCAATAATACAAAAAATATTCAATTTGATCCATTTCATTGAGTAATAAATGCATAACTATTAAGCTGGTTTCTATCATTTGAGCAGAGAGACTAAAGTAACATGAAAGTGTTTGTCACAGTTTACAGACAAAAAGTTTAGATACTCAACACTTTTTTGCGAAATATATTGGAAATATAATGGCAAAATTTACTTTTTTCTTTCAAGTTTCTAATTTTAATTTTATATGTCATTTAAATGATAAATAGTCATTTGTCATAGTCATATGTAATTTAAATATGTCATTTAAATGATAATAACTTATGAAATGAAAAAAAATAAATGTAATTTTAAGCAAATACTCACAGAGATATAAGCCTTGATAGATCATCAAAAACTCCTGATGGTAAACTCTCGAGTGCACAATCTCGTAGATCCCTGATAACAAAAGTCACAAGTATAAGCGAGAGTCACCTTATTTATAAGTGGTATCTAGCACAGCGATTCCCAATTATTTTTGGCTGTGGAACCTTAAATGATCGACCTTTTCTGGCTGCATCCAGAGACTTAATGAATATATTTCTTTAGCAATTGTGAACATTTAAATCAACGAAAGATTTTTTATGCAATGATCTAAATTATATTAATCATTTGAAAATGTATTTAGTTAATGAATGAGGAATACATTTTTTAAGCGCATCGTTTTACCAAAATTAGTCTTAAAATCCGGTTTTACGCCAGACAGTTTAATTCACTGGTCTAGAGCAAGATCTAGTGTAGTTCTTAATTTAATTTTAATACATGCCTAAGCTGAAAATGAATTAAAATAAAAACGGAAAATGAAGAAAATAAACGTTAAGAATGATTATCAGACAAACATACTTCTTCAATTTTGAGTTTAGTTATTCTTATTCGATGCAAAATAATAATGGATTTTCTCACAAATTCATATCCTTTTCATAATTCATTCATAATATTATTATTAGAAGAACATTCTTCATGAAATTTCTTTCTTCAAAAGCCCATCAATTAAATAACGTCATAAAAATAATGGAAATATTGAATAAATAATAGATTATTAAATGAATATGAATTTAAATAGGTTTAAAAATCCAAACTGGCTAAAAAATACCTGACTCCTGAAACCCCTTTGGCCCTTCCACGGAACCCTAGGATTTCATGGAACACCAATTGGGAACCACTCGTTTAGCAAACGCTTTTACAGTTACAGACTGATAAAGTGACAAAAATAAAAACATCAATATAGAAATGAAATAGGATAACAAGACTGCGGAAAGAAAAATTTCAGACAGAGAATTCGAAAACATCATTTGAAAGAAGTTACAAATATTTCTGCATTGCACTAGCGTAGCATAACAGCTTTTGCAACATTTTCCTTTTTGTTTTGCAAAATAAAACGTTTCTCGGAAATGATTTTGAAGCATTCAGTTAGCTTTAACATAAATAACATTTCCATACATGAAGAATTAAAATCTGCTAAAAAAATTCTGTTCCGGGCAAAAATTTATGTTTTACATTTCGTGCTAGTCTCTTCCCCCTTCATTTTTTCTCAAAATTTTTTTTTTAAATTTTAAAATTTTTGTCTCTTTATTTTTTAACTTCCCATTCTCAGTTTTCACGTTCTCTAAAATGTCATTACTCTAACGTAAAACTCTAATGCAATGTGCCATTACTCTAACGTTACTAAATGTAAATGCTCTCTAAATGTTCTTGCTAAAATTTAGTTCTCACTAAAATTTAGTTCTTATAAGAAATTGAGCTTTTAACAAAGTTTACTATTTAAGAACTGGTGTGACACTAATATTTTCCGTCTATTTAAAAGCTAAAGGAAATGTGGAAAAATTATTCGATATTTCATATATGGTAACTTAGGTGTATACTGCTCTATAAAAAATTTATGTAAAAATACCGAGTTGTGGAAAATAATGGTTTTTCAAAGCTCATATCTTTCGAAGTGCTATCGGGAGATTTTCTTAAAAAGAAATGTGTTTATTAAAATCATTATTGAAAAATTTATTTTAAAGAGATATCTTCCAAGAGTTATTTTCAAGAGAGAAAGGCATTTCAAACATTGTTGTTTATTTCATTGGTAAGTAGCCGGACATTTGGTGTGGGGACTAGCGTCTTTGCATATCACAGTTTTGACCGAGATTCGATTTCTTTAACTAAATGCAAGAGGTCCGCAGATTTGCATTTTCTCCTATCATCTCTTAGTGATTTATGTTCAACTCTAATGTATTTAACCAAAGTCTCAGAGGCTTCAGTTCTAATATCCGAAAAGTAATTGACGAAATTTCTGTGAATATTTTGCTGTTATTTTACAGAAGCTTTTCGTTTTCAATTCTCGGTAATTTTACATGAGACTTCTGTTAAATAATTTCTACTAGATTCTGACATT
Source organism: Parasteatoda tepidariorum (assembly GCF_043381705.1). Taxonomy (NCBI): domain Eukaryota; kingdom Metazoa; phylum Arthropoda; class Arachnida; order Araneae; family Theridiidae; genus Parasteatoda; species Parasteatoda tepidariorum. The sequence goes on from NC_092204.1 coordinate 77,132,419, forward strand.
TTTTATTACTTTGATAAAATTATTCAAATTTAAATATATTTTACAATACACTTACTTTTAAAAGAAACTTATTTCTCGTTTAATTTTTTTTCTTCTATTTTTATGCCTTTAAAGAAGATAAATCTGTTTCTATAAATCTTTTTTTTCCACAAAATAACATGTATTGTATTAAGAGGAAATAAAAGTCAACTATAATTGTATTTTCCAGACAAGTAAATTATTCTCTCTGACAGAAATGCATTTAAATTACATAAAATTCAAGATTTGTGTTCTCCCGAGACATCAAAAAACTAAATTATTTTGGTAACGAGATTACATTATACGCTATACTCTCGATGCCCTCTCAATAAACAAAAACATTTAAACATAATTCATTTCAAACTTAACACTTGAAAAGGAATAAATTTTATCTCCTCCCGTAATTCTTTGGTAGTGCATGTGAGACATTAATTTATCGTAAATTAAATCAGTTGTTTATTTTACAATTGGGAAAAGCATTATTTCACTTCAATTGAAGGAAAAGAACTGGAAACAAATATTATTTAAATTTAAATGTTAACCGTACTTACAGTTCCTCAAGGTTATACAATCCTTGAAAAGCCTCGGCATCTATATCTCTTAAAGGATTGTGAGACAATACCCTGGAATAGCATTAAAAATAAAATACGTTATTTAAGAACTATATTAAATAATATATGATTTGCTTAAGGAACTAAATAATAGTAATAAAAATCTGTTTTCCAAACAGAATGTTCTCAAGTCCACGTAAGAAGTTATTTTGATCAAAAGCACTTTTTTATTTAATATTTGTGATTTTTCATTAATTCATAATGTGTAATGTAGAGTGTGATGTTAATTGAGGAACAAATAATAGGTAAAACTACCAAAATATGGTACAATTTAATAATCACCAAAAAGCTTTTTTACCGAAGTACCTTGGTGATAACTTTCGTAAAATTAACAATAAAATGTGGTTTTACAATATGTGATAAAATTTGGTAAATGCGGTAAAATTTGATAATTATATCATGATTCTTAAGAGCAAGGCATAAAAATCATTTATCCGGTTGCATTTACTTTTCAATTTTGTACTTTTATACTAAAAGTATGGTAATACGAACTATAAGCTTGGAAACCCAAATTTCCAAGCTTACTGTTACAATAAGAGTGTAAAAATTACCGAAGGAGTAACTTAAGTACCGTATATCTTGATTTTAATTATTAAAATTATGGGATTTTTTTCCGGAAATATTACTACCGTACAGTACGATAATTTTACCATTCCTCCGTGCATGAATTAGCATTTCAGGAAAATGGACTTAACGAAATGGTCTCGCTGACTCACATGACAATTTTTTGTCCAAATTTTCTAAGACCATTTTGCATATATGTCGCTACGCACACAATTACTTCCGCAGATGGTCGTTGGCTTTTTGAAAAAAGTCTTCTGAAAATGTCCCAAGAAGAAAAATCTTCCGAGTTAAATAGCACGATCTGGGAAACCTTTTGCGATTAACAAAATGGGAAGTTATGGCCAAATTAAATATTATTTAAAAATAAAAAGACGTTGCATTTTTGTATAGAATCCCACTTTTAACTATCCCGAAGTCTTAAAGTAAGTTCTCTTTCGTTTATATAATATTTTAATGTACAATAAGCCTAAAAAAAATTTTTTTTTTAAGAACGATTTTATGTTAGGATTTTTACATTCTATGACTCAAGCTTAATGGTTCGGCGGCTGACCACAAATATGCTAATTAATTATTACAGACGGTATTTGAAGTTACGAAATCAGAAACAAAAACGTACTTTCTCTGTATTAAAATACCTTGTAATTCAATGGATTAGGATCTCTGACCCCCAAAATATAGGGGGTAGCAGCATTCATGGAAATATTTGCCCAATAGTTTGGAAAGGAGAGCGATCAAAAGTTTGGACTCCATAATGTTAATTTTATTAACTGAGTACTTCGCCATATCTCGAAAAAGTTTTAAGCGAATTGAAAAATTCACGCACGCAATAACAAAATTCGTACATCCAAAGATAATTACACACAAAAAATTTATTTTAGTAAGTATTTATTATCTATTATTTTACTGGATAATAGTCCTAAATAATTTTGAGTTGTAAGGTATATAATGTTTAACATCATTTTAAATTATGCAAGTTTACATTTCAAAATATGAAATTTGAGCTTAATCGATTTCGTTGCTTGTAAGAAATCGAATTTTAAGTATACGACTTTTTTAAAATTCGACTTCTCAGGAACCATTCGCTCAAGTTTTGTATTTGGCCGTGTAAAATTACATACTTTAAAATAATGTAAAAATTGTATACCATAAAACTCAACATATTAATTAAAATAAGAAATACTTGCTCAAATTTATTTTTTGCATGGAATTATCTTTGGACAAACGAATTTTATAGTTGTGTGTAAAAAATTCTCAATTCGCTTAAAGAATTTTTGAGATATTGTGAAACACACAAAAAGTCAAATTAACATTATAGAATAAAAACCTTAAATCGCTCTCCTGACCAAATTATGAGGACTATATTTTCCAGATTGCTGCTGCTGCCTCCTATATTTCATCGGGGGAAAAAAAGGTATGTTTACCCAAGACAAAATTCTTGTCTGTAAATATTGGATCTTGTTCTGGGATCTGTAAAAATCAATTAGTACGATTAAATCTCCAAAAGTAGATCTACAAGAAAAGATGTTTTCTTGTTTGAAATCAAAAAAAAGTTCTTTTGGGAAAAAGAGGATTTTAAAACTAAATATCATAAAGAAACAATAAAAACATTTTGAGCCTAAGATCCTAAAATCAATTTTCTTTTCCCTCACCTTAGTAGTAAACTGAAACTGTTTGTTTTTACGGGGATTTAATTTTCAACAGTAAATAAAACTCTTAAACTCTTAAAATCGTGAAGAAAAATGTAAGTTATATTGATAAAAAACTTCTTCCAAATAGTTAAATAAGTAACAAATATTTTTTTTGTATTTTTCCATCCCTTGATATGTATCCATCTGTTGCAAATATCTATCACTAACACCATTAATATAAATAAGGTATTTTGCAGCTTTTTCTTGACACTTAAAAAAAGTTATTCTCCGCATAAAAGAAACTTACTGATACATATTTCATTCATAATAAATCTCGGTTTAGAGCTTTAAAAGCATTTTAAAGGTTACCCAGATGCATGAGCAAAGATTTTTCTAAAATTCCGTATTCATAATGCGCTATTTTTTAATAGATATGTGTTTGAGGCTTGAAACGCTCAAAAAACCTAAATTTAACTCAATTCTATTATATTCCTGGAAAACTTTTTAGGCACGACAATCGTTTAATTTCCTCATATGACTTCCAAAGAACCATGAACATAAGTGGATGTGGTAAATTTCAATGATTTATAATAAATGCGTGCAGTCCATTTTAATGTTTAAAACTACTGTATTTTTCCTAAAAAAAAAGCTTATTGCTTTTAACTCCATTTTTTTGCTATTTATTGAAGAAAAATTTCTGTTATATGGAAAGTTCTCAAAAGATGAGAGCATGAAATGCATCTGAATTCAAACTCAAACAACGATTGAGTTTAAATTTAATTTACGGTTAAAAAAATTTGGAATGAAGCTATAATTCTGTCTATTGACAAGAGTAAATATGAATAATTAAGAAACATATTTATAAATACTTAACACTAGAAAGACTGAAATACCTATTTTGCCCAAACGCGGTCAAAATGACTGCATTGTGAAAGAAGAACAAATGTATAAAGAAATTTGTTTAAAATTAATTTTTAAAATTTTTGACATTATTTTCAGTTATATAACAAGTTACGTATTAGCAAATATTAACACTAAAAAAATTATATGTTATACAAAAAGTCACAAAATTCTAAGAAATTGTGTCATCATTTCTAATTGAAATTAAAAAGCAGTCAAAATGACTTCCTTGGGCAAATCTAGTGTTAAAGAAAATATTTTTTGGTAAGCAAAATGATAAGGCATGTTGTTATTTCATGATGTTAACTGAGCCAATGAACACAAAAAAAAAAAAAAAATTTTAATGGTTTTTAGATGTACTGTTGGAAATATCTCGGAAGAAATGGTCAAATAACAATTTATTTATTTTGTATTTTATCATGTTCAAACAAAACAGTCAAATAATCATTAATGAGATGGTATTCAATCTGTTAACTGCGAGAAAAACCGTTTATCAATTGCTTTCACCTAATACGGTTAAACAACCAGAATTTTATCGCACCAATCAAGTACACCGTATGAAGCCACATAGTTCCTTGCAGGTGAGTAAACATATTATTGCTGAAAGTGCTGATCCGTCACTCTCATGGCCGACGAAACGGGGGTTCAACTTCCAGTTTTAACGCCACAGTATTTCGTCCAAGCCCTTCAACACATGAAGAGTTTCTAGTATTCTGTACAACCCAATTTGCGGCATTGGACTATTAGAATACGATACGCTCATTCTGGCGTAGATGGCAGCTTCATAAAACTGCTTCACACAAAATGTCTAGTATTTCCCATCTCTTATGAAAGGTGAAACAAACAGATAAACTAATTAAACCGCATTCCACGGTTCATTTAATAAAAGACAACTCTACCACTGTCTAGCTCCATTACCTAACGAAAAGCCTAACACTAATGTTCAGTTAAATTTCTTTTTTAAAAAATCATGCTAGTTGTAAATAGTTTAAAAACCGTATAGTTTTGTATTCCTGGTTTTTTTTAACTATACTAGTTGTAAGCGGTTTCAAATCCGTAAAGGTAAGAAATGTTCTTTATCGTAAACTTTACGTTTAGTCGGATCGGCAGACTGCTGCGGTTATTTTACTGTAATTTTAGAATGAAAATTGTAACAGTGTATGTTTCGCTGTGTGGAAAAATTTTAGAAAAAGCAATTTATTGTTTTGATGCATGTCAAAAAAAAAAAATTTGTTTTGATGCATGCTCCAATTTTTTCATGTATGGAACCCTCAATGATCGTCTATCTTTTGGTGAAGCCCCAACTTGATTGTTTTTTTTTTTTAAATTTTTCAGGATTTTTCATAGGCATTCTACTTGAGTAAATTCAAATATTGCAAAAAATTTCGGATCAAATTTTGGTAAAAAGTACCAGCATTCAGAGTGCCGGTACTTTATACCATTAATTCAAATTTTAAACAAATTAAACGCGACAAAAATTGTGATAACCGCAATCTTTACTGTAATATTTACTGCAAAATCACTGAATCACTGTAATTAAATAAATATAACTATAAAAATTATGGTATAAACTTTTACGGTAAAAAGGAATTTTACGGTGGATGCAATCCGAGTGCCAGTAATTTTAACCAGTAATCAATTTGTTCCGGAATTTTTCACAGACTAGTTATAACCGAAATAATAAATAAATTCTTTGTTATTGACTGAATGTAAATATTATTACAGGTTTACAAAAACCAAAGATAAAGTCCTATCTCCTTGAACTGCTGACCAAGGTTTTCATTTGAAAGGTGACTAAGCTGATCGCTAAAAGTTGCTAGCGTATAATTAATTTAATTACCTGATTACTGTATATTTTTTATCATAAAAATATGCTATCTTAATAGTCTATAATGTAAAGATAATTTTCTGGTATTCAGATGTTTACTGAAATATTATGTATTAATTGTTTCCACCTGTTATGCATTTTTCTGTCATTATATCACAACACTTGCAAGCGTGGAGTGACTTGCTTATTTTCTTTAAAAATTTATTTTTTCTTACCGATTTTAAGTTTTTTAAATCTATGATGCAATAATGTAATACCAGGTTTTCATTATATCACTGTTGAAAACTGATTAATTAAAATATAATATAGAACTAAAATTGCTAAATATTTCAAAAAAACAATCGAACCTACAAAGTTTACATAGGTATTTTAAAAAGCTTTTAGCTTTAAAAGAGCTTTTAGTTTTAAAAGAACTTTTAGTTTTAAAAAAAGCTTTTATTAAAAGCTTTCTGTCATAAAAAATGTGGGACTTTAGCTAAACTAAACTACAAGCTCCAATGAGAATTAAGTTTTAATTAAATCTACAGTAAATTTCTTCGATGAAATATAAAGTTCTTTTGAATGACTGGAATTTACATTAGTTGCTGCAATACATAACATACATCTTAATACATAACATAATTAATACATAACATACATCTTTATACATAACATAATTAATACATAACATACATCTTAAAAACATTCATTTTTTTAAAACAAAATGGTTAATATAGAGCGTTCATGCTATATTAACTGAGTCACTCTAACACCTAGCAGTTTTTTTTCAATATTTTCCTGATTTTTAAAAATGAAAATAAGAGAAATGAAAAAGTTTCAATTTGACAGCTACTCTCACCAAATGATCGCACTAGATTGACTAGAATTTTACTTTGTACGATGTTTTTAGAAAAATAAATCAAGTGGTTTTCGTGTTCAGGTGTAAAGTGTATTATGTACTAATGAAACGATTGAAATCACGCTATTTTTTAAAAAAAATTAATTTATTAAGTATAATGAATCTAATTATCTGACCCATAAAGTAATTTTTTAAATATTTTGAAGTATTTTCTTATATTTTAAGGAAATATTTTAACAACAAAATGTCGTTTTCTCACGCATGAAATGGTAAAAAGGAACAACAGCCACGACTGTAGTTTTCTTCTATTAATTTGTTATCAAGATAATTTGATAGACCAAAAATTCAATGAAAAATTACTCGAGTGTTATTTTTATTAATAAGTAATGAATGTTGGGAACATATAGAACAAGTAAGAGTTAAAAATACCGTTACATTATATCTATAACCTTTAAAGAAATACCCTTTAGCAAAAGACATTTTTAAAACTCTAAGCGTTTGCTAGATAAATTAACAGAATTGTGTATATCTAGCAATTAATTAATTAAACCACACGCACAAAACCAAGTTTAAATTATTATCAAGTTACTTGTCTAGGAATTGGAAAGAAAAAAAATCTAATGTTTACATTAGTTATTAAAGATCAGTAATAAAAAAACGAAGGACTTTATCTTCATTCTTAGTATTAAAAAGTTTTAATTTAATAAAATTTTCTACACCCCACAGATATCCCTTAAGAGATTAGTTAAAAATATTTTATCTACTTATAGCTAACTCCTCATTTTCTTAAAAGAAAATTAACATGAAATAATAAAGTGTCTGATGTGGACAAACTTATAATTTAAATTAACTAACTTGTAGGAAAATTAACTATTTTGTTTATCTTTTTACAACAAAATTGACAACTAAACTTTAATTCTCTAAAAATGTGAGTTTAGTAAAAATTTAAACATTCTAAAATCTTAATAAAGGCTTAAACATTAAATAGTTTATTACTTAGCAGTTCCTAAAAAATGAAAGGTTTATATTTCTAAAAGCTTTTCAAGAAAAATCTTTATTTACATCAATTAATGCAATTAATATTCCTCTTAGTTTCGTTAAATTATAAATCCTATTATAACCAATCGATTTCTTTGAAATGAAGACTAATATTTTTTAGAAATTGACTTTACTGTATAAATCTTAAAAATTGTATAAAAAATAGTTGCTTCATTATTAAATCAAAAACTTCAATGTAATATATTAAAGAAAATGAGACATATTAGAATTAGTTCGACAAATTTTGACCTAATTTTGTAAGGTTCAAAAGACTTGCTATCAAGAGAATTACTAACTAACATATTAAGTATTGAACAAAAAAAAACAATGATAAAATAAAATAATTTTGCAATATCTTTACAGATGGTGCATTATTTTGCTAACTCAGATTTACAATAGAAAATCTCAATTTAATACTTCCATGAATAAAGAAAATGATTGCAATTTATTAGTTTATAAGTTCTCAAAATATATATAATTTTGAATAAAAGTTTTTTAATCAATATTTAATGAAGTGAAGTCTACGAAAGATCTCTTATGTTTTAAAAATAATATGCAATCAATACAATGCGATTAAAACAGATTTTTAATATAAAAAACTGAGGCAAAGTTTATATATTAAAACATTTTTAACTACTTAAAACATTCATAAGTGACTTATTTTATCATATTTCAATTAAAAAAAGCACTTGAAATTTTTATTGCTTTTAATAGTGTTCGTTTTGTTTGAGACAATTGATTTTCTTATAATAACAAGAAAAAGAAATTTACAATATTTTTTTTGGATGTTTATATCAACAATTATTAGAAACCTATTAATTATACTTATTATATGCTAAATGTACATTTAATATTAAGCTTAAAATAATAATATATTTCGGAATAACTTCGACTATTCCAACTTATTTTACTGAGTATCAAATTTAAGCAAAAAAAACAATTGCGTTATGAGTTACATTACCAATTATAAAACAAATTTCATGTTGAGTTTGGAGAACTTTATCCAATTTAGCTTATTTTCCAAGTTGGTGCGATTATCGATATTCTATTAATCAGTAGTCTAAAAGTTTCTGAATATAACGTATATTTCAAAACACGCTAATTTATCGAGAATCATTAATCAAATATTTTAATGCATTTAGGCAAAGTGAATTATTCTATAATTGCTTTAGTCGTAAGAAAAATATTTATTTATTGCTAAACTTGAAAACTAAAATAAAGGCATAATACTGTAATGTAAACAACACATCTGAATAGGGTGTATCGGAAAAAGTTAAAAACAACTTTTTTCGTAATTTCAATTTGAAATAAATGTGTCACCGTTCTTATATGTTTAAAAAATAAATTTTGCAAAATTGAAAAATAGTCAGTTCTCCCACAATGAGCCTAAAGTTTTATTTTTTAATTTGAAAAACGTAAATTTTAATTTTTTGTAATAAAATAAGCAGAAATATCAAGCAAATTTTACTTATCAAATTCAGAAGTGTAAAATAAAAAAATTTATACATGAAAAATTTTATTCAAATCTTCCATAATCCAGATGAAAACTTTAATTTTTCCCTAACAAATATGTATATTGCTAATTTTCAACCCGAACATTATGTAGGATTATTAAATAGATTCTAGTGTTCTGAATTGCGCCTATTTAAAATTTCTTCAAATGAAATTCATCGAATCACGGTGGCTCAAGGGATAGAGCACTAGCCTCCCAATGAAGTGACCGGGGTATGAATTCCAGCGATGACTGGTCGATACTAATTCAGCACCCGGCTTGCACCGACCACACTGCTGACGTGAACTATCCTCAGTGATAGACGCATCATGCGTTAAAGTCCTCTTGCCGTTAGGCTAACCAGGAGTTTGCTTGTCTTTTGGATTAGGTTCAAGAGATTAACTGGATTGAGAGATACAGAGTTGAATATAGTTGATCGTAAACTCAAAACCTGATGGGCTGTTCAACGATAGTTATAAAATAAAAAATTTAATTCATTAACATTCCATCTCAAGTGCTTTGCAGACAATTACCAGTATAAAAAATTGACCAGTATACTGAGAATTTTTTTTTAATGGCGGGCACTTGGAGCTATTGTCCATTGGCCACAGAAAGTGCCAGAACTGCTAATTCTCTTTTCGTTACCCAGTGGGCACCTGTGGCGAAGCCACCGCGGTGGAACAGCGTCGCCCACGTCACACTACCACAACCCGTTTATAGGGCGGGTCACATTCACACATTCACACACAAAGGAGAAAGGACATAGAACACAGATAGAGGGAAAGAAACATCCATGCCTTGCCCGGGATTCGAACCCAGAACCTTTCTGATGCAAGGACAGTTCCCTGCCCCCTACACAGACTGGTCGGCGTATACTGAGAAATAAGTGGATAGAATGAATTTAATGTAACGAAAACAGATAATTGAGTTGGTAATTGAGCAACGTTAAAAAATTTTGTTCTCTTTCCCCCAATGCTAAAGATAAATATGAAAACGACTGCAAATTGAAAATGTTTGTGCGTGTGTCAAAATTTAAGAAGCTTAAGTGCTTGGTTCCAAATTTAAGAAGAGGAAATTAATTCTGTATTCGTCAGAAATGAAAATCAAAAATTCTTTTCATTTGATCTTTGTTGTTTTACACTTATACTTGTAACTAACAATGTTTTTCAGCTAACTAATAATGTTTGTCGACTAACAATTTTTTTCAATTTGTTCTTTTTAAGAAAAACTGTGGAGACAAAGGTATCTGTTTATGTTGTGCTGGAGAATACTTACAAGCTATCTCAGAAATTTCCCACAGTTGGACACATTTTCTAGATTTTGCAGCGATGCTTTTGAGTTTAAAATATTTAGTCAATCATTAATGTGTTACACTGGTCACAAATACATTAGATTTTATAATGAATGTCAAAATAAATATTTTGTTCCAATTTTTTTTTTTAAAAGTTTTTTGTTAGGAACCTTCCATCTTCCCTTTAAAATACATAATATTGAATGACGAAACCTACTATTTAAATAAAATTGGTTCAATATGTTCTGAAAATTGGAAATTTTAAAAATGCTCTCTTTCTAAACTGTTTCTTTTACAGAACATAGTAAAAAAAAATTCTTTTAATCTGCAGCCTCAGCTGGAAGATTTAAAGGGAAACTTTAAAATTATTTTTTTATTTTTTAATGGCGGGCACTTGGGGGGTGTCCCATTGGCCACAGAAATACCAGAACTTCTACTCTCTTCTCGTTACCCAGTGGGCACCTGTGGCGAAGCCACGGCGGTGGAGCAACATCGCTCACGTCACACAACCACAATCCCGTTTATAGGGTGGGTCACATTCACACAATCACACGCAAAGGAGAAAGGACATAAAAGAAACATCCATGCCCTGAGCAGGATTCGAACCCGCGACCATCGGCTCCGCAGTTAGGCACGCTAACCACTCGGCCACCAGGTCGGCAATTTTAAAATTATACAAACCTTAATTCACAGTATTATTTTCGGTTTCAAAAGAAAGTAACGTTATATTTGAGCTGGAGGATAAACTTACAAGAAGCGCTTAAACAAACAAATTTAAAAATAGCAGAAAGCGATTTGACATACTTTTGGAAATGTTGAAGCCTGTTGAGCCACGATATCGTTCAAATTTTTTGCAATCTTAAACTTAATTATACGATTCATTGTTCAACTTGAAAAAAAATATAGTTCAAATTTATACGTTCTAACAAATATGCATCTTACTATGGTTCAAATTACCGATATTATGGTTAAACGTAGAATCAATTTTCATAAAAATGTACCATAAGTAATTGTATTGGATCGTGTTCTGTGCCTCGTATCTTTAAACTTTTTGTGTTTTGCATGTAGCTACATGTCATTTTACTGGTTCAGAGATATATTTAAACACATTCATAAAATGTTAAAAAGAAGAACTTAGGGAAAATGCTTACGCTATGACTAAAACTTAGTTTAAATTTAATTTAACAATATAATAAATTGACCAGCTTTTTTTATTAGTTGTATTTCACGGTATCAGATATATGCTGACTATTTCCCTGGACATAAACACTCTTGGATATAAACACAATGTCCGTATCCACACTGTCACTCACACTGTGAGAGTATTTCTTAACAAAGGTAGTTAAATTCAAATCATAGTATAATTTCAACTTTCATTGACCTATTTACTTAGGTTTTTTAAATTTGATCTCTTTATTTCACATGCTGCATCCAAATTGATGAAATGGTCACTCTGGAGTGGAAAACCAAAAAACACGTGCATCCTATACAAAGGGCGATGCAAACAATTAAGTCTAAAATATAAAGGCTAATCAAACATACAAGAATGAAACAAAAACACATAAAAACATGAGGTCACAAGCTCTATCCGAAATCGCTAATGTATGTTGCAAATTACGTGCATAAAAACGGAAAATAAACAACAATCATCTAACAACCTTTTATTAATATTATATTTCTAACACATGTTTCGACCAATGCTATAACAGGAGATTCCCAAAGAGTTTACCACACGAATATTATGCCAAAGAATATTCTTTGCGTTAGCAATCATAAGTGAATTTATTAACCATTGATAAAACGGTTATTACTCTGGGTATTTCCTCGATTGTTCATAATTCGACATAATTCGTGAAAAAGTTAACCCTCCTGGCGTCAAGCCCGTTATATCACGGGCATGATTTCTATACGAAAAGCGGCTTGCCCGTGCATGCACGGGTTCACGTTCTAGCTCTGGAGCGGCGATCACGTCTTTTTCTGAACTAGAATATTTCCTTCCCCCTCAACCTCCAACTGCTCACAAATTGAGAGGCGTATAAGCTGTCATCGTAAATCACTCACTGTTGTGCTAGAATATTTCTGTTTGAATAGATGTGAATAGTTTGCGCTCTTTTTCATGTTTGAACCCCAATCAAACTAAAAGTTTACCTTTAAAAAACAGGTTACATTTTTATTTTCTCCAACACTTTCGAAATATTGAATTTTTAAAAAAAAAACATTTATTGCTTAATTCATTATACTAAATCTTTGAATAAATAAAATCGTTTCATACTTTTAAATTTCAATTAATTTTCGAAAAAGCATTTTTCATTTTAGAGTAAATTGCAGGAAATTATTTGCTGTCTAAATACAAATGCAATATTTAATGAACTAATTAATGAATTTTTAATATTACTAATTTTCCATAGTATTTAACTAATTTATTTAAATTAGTTAATTTCTTTAAGTATTATGTTGCTTACAAAAAAATTTAAAAAAATTTTATCTGGCAAATGAAGTTAACTCTTAAAACACACTCTCCTCTTTCTGTAATGTTAAAGACTTTCTCGGCATTTTTCTAAAAATCTCATAACTCAAAACACTAGTTTTATTTGCACTTTAGTTTAATGATAAAGCATTTTCATGGATAGAGAAAAAATCAAAATTCTTTTCATTGGTAAATACATTTCTCACACATGTAAATATATAAATGCAGCATAATTCAGTAATGATAAATAACTTTAATAATAAATTCAAATTTCCTTAATAAATAATAATAAAACAATGTACAAGCTGTTAAAACTCCAAATAACTAAGTGAGTTATAATAAACTAAATATTTCTCTTCAAGTCCACATAATAAATTTAAATATTTTATTCCACTCAAATACATTTTAAATATGCATACATTTAGAGTTACATTTTAAAGAAAACGATTTTTTTTAAAAGTATAACTGATTATATTAAAAATATTTAAGTAATCGTTGTAAAAATTTCAGTAACTAAAATAAAATATTAAAATCATTGCACATTTATATATTTTAATTGTTGGAACACTTGCAAACAAGATTTTTTTTCTTTCAAAAAGATGTTTTATTTTTAATTAAATTCATCATTAACTTGATTGAAAGTACAATTTTTTCTATAATATCACTCGAAATCCAAATAAAAGTGTGTGTAAACTCAAGGGTGTAAGCTCGAGTTGTGTTGTAATTATCATGTTTGTAAATATTCATAAAACCTGGAAAGTAATGACGCTTCGGCGCATTGAATATTCGATAGTCTTAAAAATCCCTTTTTTTACGATCCGGAATTGAAGGGTTGTTGAATGCATTTTTGATAAAAAATAAAATCTTGGTAACAAATATCAAGTGCATCGAAATGACATTACTTTCAGATCTCCCTAATATTTCATGAATTTAAAAGTTCTTCAATCCAGATGGGNGCTGATAGGTAGTCTGAGGTATCTGGTACCAAGCGTTCACCAACTGGTCCTGCAATTCCCTCGCATTGTGAGGGGAGAGCGTGGCAGCACGAATTTGGTTTTCCAAGTAGGACCACAAATGCTCTATTGGATTAAGGTCAGGCAAATTTGGGGGCCAAGACTTGACTTGAGAGTCACTAGAATGTTCCTCGAACCAATCCATGACAAATCGACCCTTATGACCTTTTCCCCCACACTGTCGCATGGAGATAAATACTATGTACGTATCCATACTGTCACTTGCACTGTGTGTGTATTTTTTTCAACAATGGTAACGAAATTCAAATCATGGTATAATTTCAACTTTTATTAACCTATTTACTTAGGATTTTTTTTTTAAATTCAATCACTTTATTGCACATTCTGCAACCAGGTTGATTAAGTAGTCACTCTGGAGTGGAAGACCGAAAAACGCGTACATCCTATACTGAGGGCGATGCAAGCAATTAAGTCTAAAATGAAAGGGCAAAGCAAGCATACAAGAATAAAAAAAACACATAGAAACATGAGCTCACAAGTGCTATCCGAAGTCACTTAAGTATGTTGCAAATTACATGTATAAAATAGGAAAATCAACAACAATCATCTAATAACATTTTATTAATATTATATTTCTAACCCATGTTTCGACCAATACTATAACAGGAGATTCTCAAAGAGTTTACCGCACGTTAGCAACAATATGTTTCTACGTGAATTTATTAACCATTGATAAAATGGTTGTTATTCTGGGTATTTTTTCTCCAGGTCATAATTCGACTTAATTCTTGGAAAAGTTACGACATAAAAAGTTACGATGAAAAGGCTACGACTACCCGTCTACATTTTCTAGTAGTTTTGAAAATTGCGCTTTTTATCGCTACATTTGGCGACTTAATAAAGTTTAAGATAGCATTTAATTGGAATATTCTAAGCTAGAATATAACATTTTTACAAAATAATTGTAAAATATAAATCAATATTAACTTCTTACAATTGTTACTTTTTACTGAATATTTTTCTTACTTGTAAGCTTGCTCTGCCCTTCGAATTTGAAAACGAATTTTTATTCACCTATTAGAATTATACCATTTTTTCATTGTTTATCGCTCAGAATACATTGAGCATTGTTCACGAAACTATAATTACTATCATTTTTTTAAGTAACTACAATTTCTGTTACACAAACCAAGTATGAAACAACAAATTAAAAATTCTTACCAGACATTATTCCTAAATAATAATTAATAAATTTTATTTAAAGTAAATATTAAAATATATATTACTGTAAATTTCAAAAATAACTTCTTTCCTTGTGTTTTTTTCTCAATTATGTAACAGTTTTTTACCTTGTCTCTTACTTATGCCTCTGCTCTTAGGTATTAATCATGTAACGTGGTCGCTGTCAACAGGTTAACATCGTAAAATACTATCGTTATATCCTGTCTTTATTAGATAATAATGTCTCTTGTTCTCCAGTGTTGTTTTGGGTAATAATAGTTCTTTCAATCTGGTCTAAATTATCTAAAAATAAATTTAGTTCTCGACTCTGAATCGGGTAACATAGTCTCTTGTGCTCGAATTTGTATCGCGTAATAAAGTGTTTCATTTTTTGCCCATTGTCTTTGCCTCGGGTCTTGATTCGGGTAATAATGGTCATTTCACTCTGGTCTAAATCGTCTAATAATGTTTTTCGATCTCGGATTTTATTCGGGTAATATTTTCTCTCGTACTCGAATCTCAATCGAGCAATAAAGTATTTTGTCCTCTGGTCTTAATTGGTTAATTTCGTCCACTGGTCTAAAGCGGGGAATATTTATTGCACTCGAGTCTCAATCTTTCCCCCTTGCCTCTTAGCTTCTGTCCTAAGGTATTAATCATGTTAAGTGGCCACTGCCACTGCGTCGCTATCGTAAAATACAATCGCTCTCTTGCGTCTTTATTGAATAATAATGTCTCTTGTCCTCGGATGCCAATTTGAGTAATAACTCTGATCTGAATCGTCTAATAATGTTTATCATTTTCGGGTTTTATTTGGGTAATGATGTCTCTTGTACTCGAATCTCAATCTCGTAATAAAGTATTTTGTACTCTGTTCTTAATCGGGTAATAATGCAGTTCGTCTACTGGTCTAAAGCGGGTAGTAATAATTATTGCTCTCGTGTCTCAATCGTGCAATAATATTTATTTTCTCTGGGTCTCAACCAGGTAATATCTCTCTTTTTGGCAAATCTCAGCCAGATGGGTTTTTTTCTTGTCCTCATGTTTCATTAGGTAATAACATCTCTTGCAATCAGGTTTTATTTGGGTAGTAATGTCTCATCTTCTGGTCTTAATCGGGTAATAATTATCCTCTGATATCGATCGGGAAATAATTCTTTTTTTCTGTAATCTCAATTAGGTAATTTGTCTAATGAATTTGGGTCTCAGTTAGGCAATTTGTGTCTTATCCTTAAATTTGAATCGCGTAATTTTATCTCAGGTCACAATTGTGTAATTACTTCTCTTGTCCTTGTGTCTCAATTGAGTAATTTTGACTCCTCATCAGGTCTCGATAGGTTAATAACATCTCTTGTCCTTGAGTATGAAATGGGTAATTTGTCTCCTGTCTTCAATTCTGAATCAGGTAATTTCATCTCTTGTCTTCTAGTCTTAATTACGTAATTATCTCACCTGTCATTGTATCTCAATAGGGAAATTCTGTCTCTTGTCAGTGAGTCTCAATAACATTTCATGTTCTTGAGTTCTAATTGAACAATAATGCCATTATTTTGTCACAATCTGGTAATAACGTCTTTTGTTTTAGATCTTGATACCATAATAACATCTGTTGTTCTCGGGTTTCTTTTGGGTAAAAGAGTCACTTGTCTTTGAGTCATAATCGTAAATAACGTTTCCCGTCCTCTTGTCATCATCGGTAAAAAATTCATTTTTCCCTCTTGCCTAAATCAGGGGAAAAGATCTCTTATCGTAGTATCTTAATCAAGTAATAACGCCTCTTGTCCTTGGGTTTAAATTAGATAATAATGTCCTTAGTCTTTGAGTCACAATCGGGTAATTGCGCATCATGTCCTTCTTGAGAAGTTGAAAATGAATTTTGCCCTCTTGTCTAAATCAGAATATAATATCTCTTATCATTGGATATCAATCAAGTAATTACGTCTCTTGTCTTTGTAGGTTAATAACATCTCTTGTCTTTGGGTTAAAATTGGACAATAAGTAGAGTAATAACATCTCTTATCCCTGGGTTTAAATTGGATAATACTGTCCTTAGTCTTTGAGTCACAATCTGGTAATAACGCATTTTGCCCTCAGGTCTTAATGGGATAATAATATCTCTTGTTCTTGGGTCTTGATAAGATAATAACATGTCTTATTATTGGAAGCAATTCGAGAGCAGAATAGAATACCGTGTTAGCGCTAACAAACACCACCAAAAAGTTTAAATTTCATCAATGTCCTCTGGAAACCACTCCACATCCGTTAAAATCCATCTCATCCAAGTCTCATCATCGTCATAATCATGTTTACAGCAGCAGCATAAAGAGACGAAAAAACGTCGAATAGTTTTAAGAAGTTTCATGTTTGCAAAAAATCTCCAGTAAAATGCTCGAATTAAAATCAAGTTTACTCCTCGAAATCAACTTTGCAAATGACAAAAAAGTAAAATATCTAATTATAAATGCTTCTTTAAACAATATAATTAAGTTGTTAAAAGAAGAATTATGTATTATTATTAAAAAGGACATTATTAAGATTCCTTTAAACAAATCATTGTTGTAAAATTTATGTAAGTACATATAATTCATAAAAGTTAAAAATAAATAAAATTTAAAAAAAAATTCTAATTTAAAAAATAGAGCAATTTAAGTTACTCGAGGCAAAATTTTGAAATTTTCAATTTAGAAATTTTCATTCGGATTTATGTGTGTATTGTACACTAAAATATGGTACGAATACAAAACAAAATGTAAAAAAATATTTTTTTAGAAATAATGGGGGACGGGAATTGATAAAAATATATCAAAAACTGATCTCTTTACAAAATGACATAGCTTTGTTGAAATATTCTTTCATTATTTTTTGCTTATTAATACTCATAAAAACTCAATTTACAGAATAATCTACGCATTAGATATAATAAGATATTTTGCGGCAAATATAGAAACGTATTTGGCAAAAAAAGCCAAAAATTATAATTAGTTACTCTTATTTTAGCTGTTAAATATAAAATAGCAGTTTAATTAATTAGTCTGAAATCTATTTCCTAGACATAAGAGTAAGAAACATTCATGAACAATTTCAAGTAATTTAATCTAAAATACTTCGAGAGGCATTTAAAATGAAGGAAAATAACATAAAATTAGTTTTGAGGAAAAGAACAGAAAACACATAATTATCAATGTAATAACAAAAATAAATGAATTTTTAAATCATAACTTCTGTTTTATTTATAACAAAAAGCAAATGGTTTAAAAAAAAGACATAGTTTTGTCTTATATTTTAAAAAAATAATAATAATAATGTTTTAGTCAAATTCGGATTAAAAAAGGTAGTCGGGTACCTTAAAGTTGCGACCTCCAAAAAATATTTCATTTAAAACTAGAAAACAAAACCACAATAAATCTATGTAAATCAATAAATAAGCACCCGGTCAATGTATACAAAGTATACGAAGTATACAAGGTGTCCCGTAAATGCTACTACAAACTTATAAAGTACGTAGGGCATATCATATCAATCCTATACCTATCAATCTATGACCGGAAATATTAATATCGCTTCCCCATTATAAAAGAATTGTTCATGTATCTTATATGTTTCTAATAATTATTGTCTAAAGTTTCATTTAAATGGACGTATAATAAAATATACAGAACATAATATAAAGAATAGTTTACAGAAATAACTGTTTTATCTTAAATTAAGGATTTATTGAGTTTCTAAGCTAGTCGCCACAGATGTAAAATAATGGAACGTGAATGGAATCTAATTTAAAAAATAATAAAAAAAAACTGGATGAAATGATGTTTTTAAAAGAGTTTTTAAGAGCTAGCACTTAATACAACTATTTAATTGAGTTTTTTTTTAATTTCCTTAAAATACTGAGACTTCCTACCTGTTTTTTTAAACTCATGGCTTTAATTAAAACTCTTTTTTATGCGGGCTTGTTTCTTTCCGCTCAGCTTTTTATGTAAGTTTCATTATTAAGAAACAAGATTTCTCAAACATCAATGGAGTACTTAATAACGTCACTTATTTGCTTTACTCTACACACTTTACTACCAACAAACGCCATGTTGAGATCTGTAATGAATCATTATTGCGACGTGTAATATTTACTATATTGTTACACTGTTTTTACGTAAATAGTAAGAGTGCACTATTTATTCGATAAAATACACTGACATTTTTCCTTTTATCAATTGTAAACGGGTTTTAATGAATCTTAAACTCTTCCACCTATACTTGATACCAAATAGCCCATTTTTTGCAGCTATATAATTTTCTTTTCAATTTATCACTTTTAATTTTTCTTTTTTGTACTTAACTAAAAGAAAACTTTTAAACTAACAACTGAGATTCTCCTTCCTTTCTCACAACTGTTGTATCTTATCTTCTTTCTTTTATTTGATTATCTTGTTCAAACATTGTTTTTGATCAATTTACCGATTTTCTTATACTCATTGTAAATTATCAATTTACAATTGAATCTCTCTCTGTTTCAACACTAAGTAAAAAAATTCATGATAGAACTGAAATTATAGTACGTCTGCTTTTATAACAATATTAATAACCCTTTTACTTTTTTAACTTTATTTATGTGTAGAAAAATTTCATTCTTTCTTCACTCGATAGATAAAGAATATTTCAATATTTATTTTTTGTTTATCTGCATGTACCTTACATTTCGAAAAAAAATTTCATGTCCCTTACATCGAATGACTCTTATTCTTCCTATTTCTATTTAAAGAAGTTTCTATTCAAAGGGACACCAAAAAATACTCCCTTACATTGGGGTTGTCTTTAAATTAGAGGCGTCTATTAAGGGAAAAGCTACTATAGAGGCGTTATATATACTTTCGTTCTTGTTAAAATAACTATTTATTTTTTTCCTTAAAAACAAACAGACGAAACTTTTTAGCACCACCAACAATGCTTATTAGTAGTCCTTTCTTACTGTTCTTACACCACTTATGATATTCAATACATTGCTAGTAAATGTATTACATACTAGTTTTTTTCCACCTTTAAACAGATAACGAGATTGAATTAAAGTTTTNACGATTTTTACATAAATATAATATTATTATAATGTCTCTCTAACATGTATTTATAGAGATTTCGTACTATGAGATTATATTTTAGTATAAAAAACGAAAATAAAAAAAATTAATCAAAGTTCTTAAATTGAAAAAATCGGGAAAAATTTAAAATTGGCATTTTGTCATTTAAAATATGTCACAAAGAAAAAATTTCATGTTTAATATTTTTTCTTGCTTTTTTAGGGTGTAAAAAAGAAGAAAATTGATGTAGAACTAGCATGCCCCCCCCCAAAAAAAACATTTAATTTTTGTTTGGCCGCCTAATTTGCGTTTATTTGTAGAATTGCTCATATCGTCGCTTTGAAACTAACCGTAGTAAATCGAAAAATGAGATATTTGGGTCATTTTGTGTAAAAAGAAAATCACCCTTTTAGAGAAACAAAGTGTTATCTTCATAGTTCCATAAAATTAATTTAGAGAGCAGATAAATCGTTATCGCATTGGCGCGATTAGCATTAGCGCGGAAAGTTAGAAATTGCTCTCCTGAAAAACTTGCTTTTTTGAGTTACCACGGTTTAGTTTCAAAGCGACGATATGAGCAATTCTACAAATAAACGCCAATTTTTATACTAAAATATAATATTATAGTATGAAATCTCTATAAATACATTTTAGAGAGTATAATAATATTATATTTATGTAAAAATCGTTTTATCTGAATAAATGGCTCAGATTTATCTGAGTATGTCAGAAAGAGTATGTCACATTTAAAGTATGTCACAAAGAAAAAATTTCATGTTCACGATTTTTTCTTGCCTTTTTAGGGTGTAAAAAAGAAGAAAATTCATGTAGAAATAGTGTGCCCCCCAAAATTTTTTTAATTTTTTTTTTGGCCGCCTAATTGGCGTTTACTTGTAGAATTGCTTATACTATATACTTTCGTTCTTGTTAAAATAACTATTTATTTTTCACCTTAAAAACAAACAGACAAAACTTTTTAGCACCACCAACAATGTTTATTAGCAGTCCTTTCAATGTTCTTACTGTTCTTACACCACTTATGATATTCAATACATTGCTGGTCAATACATTACATACTAGTTTTTTTCCACCTTTAAACAGATAACGAGATTGAATTAAAGTTTTATAACTTGTACCCAATTGTCCAATTCTTACCACTGCTTTTTTTATAATTATCTGCTTTATTTCCCTTTATTTTATTTATTATTTCACTAAATTAAGGAAAAACAATTGTTTTCATTATTTTTTGAATAAACCCTAATTATTTGTCTTTTTAAAAATAAACTGCAAAAGTATTAAAGATCACTGGCAACAGAAAAGGTTGATATTGACCTAAATTATTACTTTTTCTTGAAATACCATTTCAGGCATTACCAAATTATTCTTTCAAAATTAAAGGGCACCACAGGTCACAGAAGATCTAAATATAAAACGTGGTGATAAAAATTTTCATGTTAATCACCACCCCATATTCACTTTTGTTCCCCAAAAGCTACATATCATGCTTAATAAATACATATTTTCAACTTCGATATTCTTATTACCATTTCCTCATTTTGATTACAATTATTTTATACTTATTTTTTAAAGAATAAATTTAATGTTTCCTAGATTTTATGTTGAAATATGGGTTCAAAACCACAAATCCTAAATTTGACTAGGTCAAAACATTATGTAAAATTCTAAAATTTTGTATAAACCTAATTAGAGAGGTCAAATATTTTTTTTATTATTTTAAAATGAATTCTGTAGTGTTTACTATATTTTGAGAACCAAATCAAAAGATCAAAGAATCAAACTCATTGGTAGTTTTTTAATAGGCTAGAATTTTAAGTTATTAAGGGGTCTAGGGGGTTTTAAACGCCTTAATTTGATGAAAATGCATCATCTTTTTCGAAAGACTGTCACTGGGACAAAAATTAAGCTACAGATTTGATTCTTGGTACACTGAATACTTCATTATTTAAGAACAGAGATAAAAAAAATCATTACATGAAATAGTTTTTAATATAAATAGGTTTGTAATTGGATAAAATGTCGTTATTTTCTTTTACTGTATGCCACCGTCCGTAAGATAACTATACAACAAAATGACTTATTTGCCTCGTTATGGTCTTAAATTGTTCATAACAATCTATTTTACAGAATGAATTAAGGAATTTAAAATATTTCAAATATTGCTATTTTTTAAACACAAATGTTTTAAATTTTTCAAAAAATTTCAAAAAAAGTAAATTTTTTTGAAAAATTTATTAATTAAATATTATTGGATTTGCAAAATATTAATTCATTCTGTAGATATTACTTATAAATATGTGTATACAAAATTTTAAGGCAATCGGAAGAAAAGTTTTTTCAAAATCTTACGGACGGTGGCTGAAAAACACTTTTGAGAAAATCCACTTTAAAGTTTTGAAATGCAGTAAAATATAAGTAAAAGTATATTATTAAATATATTTTCACAAAACACTTAAATTAAGTTATACTTAATAACTTCTTTATAAATAGTAAGCTCCTATTAAAGTTGGCATAAGAACATTTAGCTTTATTGACTCGTAGAAATGTAAATTATTTATCGTCGAATATGCAAGCCAGTAATTTTTTATATTTGTATTCATTTAAAATAAGTTCAAAATATCAGAAACATTTTAATTGTGTTTCAGATATGTCCAAGAAAATAAATAAAATACAAATTGCTTGATTTAAATTACATATATAAAATTTTGAATAATTCTAAACATTTTTCAAATATTACAGTTATGTCGAATACTGAAATAGAGAAGAATGTTTTTTTTTAAAAAATTACAATTATTAAAAAAAATTTTAGTATGCTCCTGGATCATAAATATTTCCTTCCTTTCTTTTAATTTTTTCATTTTTTAGTTTTTCACTAAGTCTTTTTGTTCGTCTTCCCTCTAAACTTGCCATCAAAGCTCGCTTTTCAGCAGTTTTAACTCTTAGTTTGTCTGCTTTTTGTGCATAGTTTTCATAAGCGCCAACTTTTAAGCCAAGACTCTCCAAAGTTGCTTTTCGTCCTATTTTGCCATCATTAAATGTGATGACAGCATCATAAGCAGAAAACAATAAAAACAAATAACAACAGTCAATAAAACAAGATAATTCAAGAAAAAAGTCGAGAATGAAAGAATAGCAAGCGATCGTTTTTGAATGTTTACAAAACACGCTGATCTTGTCGAGATGAGTTTAGTTGTCAATTTTTTTCAACCAAAAAACTTAATTAAATATTATTTAAAACATTTAAGGAAATAATTGCGTTAAAATAAAAAATTCAATCTAACAACCATCCTGTTTCATCTCATGACAGTTAGTTTCGGTTTCCAATCTAAATTTTGACAATGACATCTTTTACAATTTTCCTCATAACTTCTGAACCCAGCCACATAGAAACGTAAATGGGTGTCAAAATAATCAGAATCGCCCATATATTAATATATATTTTTTTCAAAAAATCGATTTTTTTCAAGGTTAAAAACCCCTAAAAAAAAAGCTAAAAAAAATGCTAAACGTTTTAAAAAGTTTCCATTATAAAAAAATAGTACAACTGACTTCTGGTCGATAAAAAAAAATTTCTAATTTTTCCCTATAGTGTTGTCTGAATTAAAACTACTGCTCTGCGCCTTTTTATTTTAATTCGTAAGAGATTTACGTCATCCGAACGCAATAGAGGGGACTCATTTGCTAAAAAAAGAAATAGCAATAAAAGTTACATTGATTAAATAAAAAATAATTTCATAGTCACTCACAAAAGCTTAAGCTTGGTATTACTTCTAAATGTTCCATTGCCTATGCTTGTTATTCTATTGCTGGTCAAGTATCTATAAAAAAAGAAAACTATAATACACATATGCATTTTTTGGCATTAAAATGATAAATTTAACGAAACTCTGTCACATTTTTTCAACAATTTTCTTTTACTATCAAGAACATACTTTTTTTTATTTAGCTAAGAAATATTTCACTTCAACTAAGAAATATTTAATTTTTAAAAATAAGAAAAATTTAAAATTGAATTTAGCTATATATCCAGTTCATAATAACTTTATATTGGTTATTTAAAAAAAAATCAGCATGCACACCTAAAAAATATACAGAATGAAGAAAATTGAAGATAATTCTCTCCTGAGAAAAGATATAAGCCACACAAAGAATAGGAAATAAAATCCGTAACTCACCTTAGTATGTTGTAGAAATTGCAACTGCGTGACGTTTCTATGTATGGTAGACAATGCAACATCTTCAAAATATCACTCTTACACTATTCTTAGTTGTTTGTGTTCTTTTGGTGCTCTTTATCATAGATTTTTTTAGCATATTATATCTTTCATATCAATTTACGATTTAGAATGTGGTGTATTAATAAACGAGATAATACGAGAGACTATACTCGTAGTACTAACTTTTAAGCATTGTTTTTAGTAGAATTCTATGTTTCACCGTTATAAAATATTTCAATATTGTTGATATTTTTTTAAAAAAGAGAGTTAACAAATAAAAACAGATTCCTGCTAAAAATGATAGTTATTTATGAATTGATGAATAAATAATAGTATTGGTAAAAAATAGTAGTTATTGGAAAATTCTTTGCATTCATGTTATGAAGAAAATGATAAAAGAATTTTTAAAAAAACAGCTGGTGATTTCTTTTAAAAATTCAACAATTATTAAATTAAAAAAAACACTTTTAAAATATAAATTATATTAAGGAAAACATTTTAAAATATTGATCAAATAATACAAATTAACTTGATTGAAATTTACTTAGGGGTTAGAATTTCTAATTTGTATGACATGAACACAGTGAACACTGATTAGGTTGAAATTTTTATAGATTTAAAAGTTTATTTCAAGCCATGATTTTCAAAGATGAAACCCCTGTTTCTGATAAATAAGACCAGATCAAATAGAAATTACCCTTTGTTTAGGTTTTGCGTTTCAAATAATATTATTCCGAATGAAAAAAATTGATTAAAGGATGTTACATTACCAACACAAGCAATACCTTTCGAAATAGCAAATATGCTATTGAAATTTCATTCATTTTATGAATTTTGATGAAAAAGTATATGAAAAAGTAAATCCCATATACGCTCGTTATTTAACGCAGGAATAGCCGAACTATATCTGATAATCTGCATGGAAATAAATTGAAAAAATGAATTTCTTATTTAATTTTAAATCCTTGCTTTGAATTTTATTTGAATCTGCATGGAATACAATTTTTATTAAATATCTTCAGCCTTGCTGATACGTAGACGCCTTCATTTATGTCGTTGTTGTTAAAACTAAATGTAATTTCTGTTCAAAACAATGTTTCTTTTTTTAGTTAAATAGGAATTAAATTTTAAACTTACAGTTTTTTCAAGTTCGACAGATTTCCCAATGCCCCGGGCTTCAATAAAGTTACTTCTGACGATGTCAACAACCTACAAATTAAATAGAAATATGATAAATTATCAGGTGCAAAATTTCGAGTACATTTTAAATTTTTTCCCAAATTAATATATAAAAATTTTTAAAATGTGTATTAATTTCTTTTTATGTTACTTTGAGATTTTGTAAAGATTTAAAATCTTTTCTAAACTTTTAAAAATAAAGCGTTATTTAAATTGTGTGTCATACTTTAAAAAGCAAGGAATTTTTCTTTCTCCTTCAGAATAATTAAACTAGATATTAAAAATAATTTTGAGTTATTTTAAATGGATAGGAATACTTTTTCCCATACGCAATCATTTATCGATGAATCTAGCAGATTTTCTTATGCATTATTATTTGAAGGTTTGTCCATAGGCCATCTTATAAACAATATCATCGTCAGCGAATCTAACAAGCTCTGTTTTATGCAATTATACGCCAGTTAGACAGGCAAAACCTTTTATAAGCAATATCAGTTTCGCCTTCCATTGAGGTGACCAGGTTCGATTCCTAGCAGTGGCTGGTTAATACGAATTCTGCTGCCAACTGCGCGTCAACCATAGATAGGGAAGTAAAATATCTTTAGTGATAGATGGATCAAAGGTTAAAATCTCCTTACCGCCTGCTAACCGTAAGAGGTTTTAGTGTTTTTCCTCTCAATGTAACGCAAATGCGGGTTAGTTCCATGAAACAGTCCTCCTCGAAAACTAATTTGTCTCAATACTCAATCCAGGAATTCCCTTGTCTTCTTGGTTGGGCTCAAAAATACAAGTCTACGGAGTTAAATTTTGACAGTCGTAAACTCAGATTGGGTCGTCTATTCAACACCAGTTATGAAATAAATTATCGCTATGAAATGAACTATTTTTCTGTTTTTCTGACGAGAAAACGCCTCTCGTATGTTGATGACTTTAGTTACAAATGTTACTATTTCAAACAGGATATAAACTATTTAAAGTAGGAGTGTTTTCATATTTTAAATATTTAGAACAAGTTAAGACTCAGTTGGCAGGAAAAGTATTAAAATCCCTTTGAAGTGTATATTTTCTTGTTTCCATAGAGGTAGACATCACCAGAATCTAAGATGGGAAGAATTCTTTTGTTAAACAGACAGTTGCAAACTGTTTTTAAAAACTTGTCTAAACTCATTTAATAGTAATAGGAGCAAAGCTTTTTTCAAAGCAATCATTAGCTAGTGATTATTTACCGGTAAGTCCGACAGACTCTAATAGAGGAAATGATGTTGTTGCAAGAAAATGACTACGGAGATTATAATTTTTCACCAAACACTTTGAACTTTTTACTACGTATCAAAACTGGTACTACCAAGGAAAAGATAGCTGGCTTCTTAGAACTAACCGTAAGCAATTTATAAAAAAAAAATTTATTTGTTACTGGCTATAAGCAATTGTTTTAAAGGTTAATAGATTAATATACATCAATACTACTGAGCCGTGATAGCTCAGGGGTTAAGGCTACGAGCTGTCATTGTAAAGAGCTGGGGTTAGATCTCCAAATGTGGCTTGCAACCCACCCAGTTTCAGTTAGATGGGTACCAACTTGTCTGGGAAGTAAAATTTCGTGGGTCTCGAAACAGTGGAGTTTATCCTCTATGAACCTCCGGGCTCACAACTTTACTTTTAAGACCTTTCAGGAATAATATCTGATAGCTGTACGAAATAAAAACCGTGATCGAGTTAAAAACCTGGTGTTTCAGGTAATTGCATATAGAAACTTTAGTTGCGATCGTTTTATTTGAAAAAGAACTTTTCTAAGTGGCTTTATTTGGCGTGGAAAGAAAATTTTTATTTATTTTTAATTGAATTCTCTTGCCTACGACGACAACAACAATTTAATTCCCTTAAATATTGTTTTTGATGAAATTTATTGTGATTAGAATAAAAAGTACTAATTATATTTTGTCTTAATAACACTGCAAGAAATCAATCTTAAAAATATTATGTTTTAAATACAAGTATCATAGCCTTGAGTTAAAAGTTTACTCGAAACAGGTATGTGATTTTTAACTGTAGCTTTAAGTTTTCTTTTTACATTTAACTTGAAACTTTTATACTTACAAAGTGTCAAGATTTGAAAGCTCCGGAAAATCGGACTTTCTAATAAGGTGAAGTTTATTTCCGGATAAATCTCTGCAATATAATCAAGACATAAGCTTATAAACAAATATTAAAAAGGAAGAATTAAAAAAAACAATAATTTGCATTTTTTAACAATAGTATTGGTAAAGATTATTGGTTTTGCAATGAAGTTTTCATTTCAACGTTGTTCTTACAACTTGTATTAAGAAAAATAAAAAACCTGCGATTTTGGTAACAAATGATAAAAGTCAAAGTTTAAGTTTACAAATTAAATATTTTGGTAGTTAAACTTGATTATGCTTTATTAATAATTCAGTTTTTCGTTTTATTTACTTTACACTGCTCAGTTGTAATTCTTTTATCGGCAACAGCATGTTGAACTGAAAATCAACTTATAACCTTTTTTAAACTCCCTTAAAAAAGCGTTTTTAATCCTTGTCCCATAGTGATTAAAAGCATTTTTCTTTACTGTAACAGTTGTGCCACTCTTCTTGAAAAATTTAATTCATCCATGTGAAACCATAGTATTATGAATTTCTAGTATCCTAGTAAACCATGGTATCATATCTTCAACATTGGTAAATTGTAAATACTAATATGGTTCAAGTTTGCACTGCACTAAGGCTTCAATAAATTTATACGATATAGTAATTCAACGTGATGCTGAGTGACGTCAAACAGTGAGTAGGTTTCTTGCATCAAATAATATGCTTAACCTATTTCAATGAACACTCGTGAAACTAAAATGCAAAATATTAACATGGTATTTTATTATTATTTTTTAATATAGTATAATTTCTGCTATATAAGTTTATAATGAGCATCGTTTTTAAAGCTTAGTTGGTTATGCGCAATTGGGTACTTGTAAACTAATCACATGGTTTCGTCTTATCTCGTGGTTGTGCATGGCGTATTAACGGTTAGCTTAATAAGGCTTGGGTTTATTATCACCCTAAATCGATTTGAGTAACACATTTTATTGGATACTTGGATGCCTGCCAGCAACGTCACATCAGATGGGTGTGTCATACTTGATTGGCTGACCCACGCCTGACGTCGATTGAAAGTATCAAAAGGATTTTATATCGCTTTTACTTTACTCAGCGCATAATTTTATGAAAAAGTTTAAAAAAATTAGTTTATAAGCAAAATTACTACAATTGATCATAACATATGATCAACGTTTAAACCTAAAAAGCAAAATTGCAATAATTACAAAATTTTAGGTGGGAAATTGGAACATCACATTCAGTGTACATTAGAATAGGTAAAAAAATGGTATTGAAACACCTTTTAAAATGGTATCTAAGTTTGAATGTTTTTGCTATTTTTAGTTACTGTAAAATAAAAG